>NC_045774.1:42282983-42590806 GCF_008692025.1 Phocoena sinus
TTTATGACTTGCTAGACAATTGATACCTTAACGATGTTATATACGCTGAGCAGTAATCCCCACGTGTAATTTAAGCACTTTCCGTGCTTTGCAGAACTTACTGAACTTCAGTTTTTTTTCAGTACTCCCTCTGCTGAAACCATAAATTCCTTAGATTCTTTATTTGTGGTGTTCAGAATTTTGCTTCCCTTTAATTTTTATCTGCTTGTTCATGCTTTTAGTAAAGTAAACATGGACATATTTTGCTAGTAAATTCAAGTAATACACATCTAAGAGTACAGTCTGACAGATCATTTTTTGAAAAATTTTTCCCATTAGATTGGTTCAGAAGATTAGAATTCTCTATAGATTTGAGTTACAGGACTTGTCTATATTAGGATTATTGGGGGGGGCATTATTTTTTCCTACTCTTTGCTGTCATTTTCTCAGATAATCCAGAAGCGATTGTGTATGCATCTTTTTTTTGTGGTTGTTGAATTAAATCAGGACAGTTCATCATTAGATTTGTCATCAATCTGTTGGCATCCAAAAGTTCACTTTGGTAGAATCATTTTCCTTTTGAGATTGCCTAATGCTAATAAACTTGGAAGTTGTATTGGAAGTTATTTTGTGTCAGCAACTTTCCAGAGCTTTGTTGGTCCACACTGGCTATTTGAAAGGATCTTCAAGCTGCTTCTGCCTGGTTATGAGAAGAATTGTGTAAACATATAAAAATCAACATATTCTCAACCCCTAAACTGACCCCATAATGAATTGTTTCCCTGAGTTCAAAGCTCTGCCTTTAGGAAAATTCATTAAACAGCAGCATACAGATTTTCTCTTTGAAATTGGCACACTGCTGTTGCTAGTCTGTAGGCTTGTCTTTATTGTCTGTTTATTATGCTAAGATTAATTTATTTGCAATTAAAATATTCTTTTTAACCTTCAGATTCTTCTTCGGGGGGGAAAAGCATGTGAGGAGGAAGTGTAGAGGAAGTTTTAAGGAAAATGAATGCCAGTTAAATATATCCCCACTAATGTGGGTAAGTTGGCCTCCCCTCTCCCCCTGTTTTGGAAAAGACCTGAAGGTGAAATACATTTTAGAAAGCACTAGAGGTCCTCAGTTGACTACAAGTTTACTGGGGTGGAGATGTACACCCAGGCCTCATTTTCTTGTGTTTCTCTGGTAATACATGCTTCAGAGTTATGTAGGGTAAGAACATTGATGTACTATTTCTGGAAATGTTCAAAGAGACTACATATTATCTGATTTAGGTCACTGTAATTTAGAAACATCACTTCCTTGATTTCTAACCTTTAGGTTTTCTTCTTTGCTGGTGTGATCAGTACCGTGTTAACAGTTTAGATGAAAGTTAGTGATTTTCATAGCATGAATAAAGCAAGATTGCTCTATTCAAGCACTTCAGAACAAATGAGGTTAAATATTTTCAATGGTAGAATGTGAGGAGGTCAGAAATGAAACTTAGGAAAGCCAAGGATTTAATATGGAACTGGAATAAAATACGAAAGTGTGGTTTTTGTTTATGCAAGTATTCTCCTATCTCCAATTAATTAGTGAGATTAAGAAACAGTACATAACAAAATGTAATTTTTTGAAAAGTTTTGAGGAGAAATTAACCTGATTTTTAGGTATCAAAGCTAAAGATTAAAGACATGAGTATTTTAGCAATGAAACAAATTAAATAAAAAGAAACTTTAATTTGTGCATGTTATTGTTCTTTAAAATCTGTGCAGTTAGTTTGAGTTTTGTCTTCCAGGGTGTATCGCTTAATAACTGAGGACATCTATAACTTTCTTATATTCCTGGCTTTGAAAGTGATCAGGAGAATATTATAAGGCTATTAAGGACATCATACCTCATGCATAAATTTAACTTTAAATAAAATGGAATGGTTTTAAATTAAAATAGAAGTTTGTATCCTCTAACTTTGCCTTTTAGAGTGCCATTTGAGGACTTTCAATTTATTTTGTTTTGCCAATGTCATGATTTATTTTTAAGCCATGTTGATCAGTGGATGAGATGTGTGTGTGGTTTAGAGTCATAAAATCTTGGCTCTTGTCAAGGCTCCACCATTTTCTAGCTCTGTGACCTTGGGCAGTTCACCTTTTTGCATCTGTTCCTAAACTGTAAAATAGAGATGGAGTGTCAAACATATAGGGATTTAAGAGCATCAAATGAAATATTTGTATACGGTGCATTTAGAAAATTGTTCAAGAATAAAGAAGGAAGTTTTAATTGCCCTCATTATTTCTAGGATTGGTAATAAATATACAGTCTAATTTAGGTACTCTGATTTTTACATTTAATTTTTACTTAAAACTTTAATACATGACACAGTTAATATTTTACCTAATACATTTAATACATTAAAATTTTAATTCTTCTGGGGAGCTATTTTGTTTATGTAAATATTCTATCTCCAATTAATTAGTGAGATTAAGAAATAAATAATATCAATAAGTAACGAAATGCAGTTTTTTCTGGAATATTATTTTCCCTTATGTCCACTGAAATACTGTTAAAATAATTTTGATACTTGAGTTTTAGGAAATGATAGTGACATGACTCCTCTTAGTTAAACAGAGTACTCTAGCTCTTTCACGTGTTTTTAAGACTTAATCAATTTTTCATAATTTAAACATCTTTCACATTTCTTCCATTTTATTTCATCAGACACTTTTTTTTTCTTTTAAGCACTTAGTCTTAAACCACATGAAACAAAGACAGTACTTAAATTTCACCTTATGAAAGAGATGAACTAGTTGGGACATTATGTCTGGCACTAGGGTATTATGTTTCAAATTTGAATAACAGTCACTGTAACTATGTAATTTCCGTAAATCTGGCACACGAAGGATAACTTTAATAGCAGAATTTCTGCTCTTTCTAGAAATTAACTTCATGGAGCAGTATGTGATGTGAAATTTTGGTACTATAAAAGAATTCATGAACATCTCATATGAAGTGTGAGAATGTAATTTGATAGATATTTGAGTAAAAATGCATAAATCTGCATATAAAACACCTGCACTGAGTGACTCTTGTGTAACATCAAAGTAAAAACATGTTATGAATATGAAGATACTTAGAGGCAGTTGGGGTGCCTCAGTGGTAGACAGAAATTATAAATGCTTTTGCATGCCTCAAGGAAAGCTGCTTAAGGAATTATACAAAGTTCTTATCTATAAAAAGCAGTAGAGTTAACATTGGTCATAAGAACTTAGAATTCTAGAGGTAAATTTTATTTTGACATATATATAAAAATAAAAATAATGAAATAAAATCAATGTAGTATCCTTTATGCCCTGACTGAAAGTTAAGAATGAAAACACATTTCATATATTAAATTGAGGATAAAGAGTAGAGTAGAATTTAAACAGAAGTTATAAATTTTATGGTGGCATCTCCATTCCTGGGCATTTTTTCATCCTCCTCTCCACCTTCCAAATACAAGAGAGGAAACTGAGGAACACTGGAGGATAGTAACTTGATAAATGTATATTCATTAATAGCAGAATAAACATTCATTTGATCAAATTCACTCAAATGAGATACTTAGGAATATTTGTGCTACCAAAATAACATCTCTTTATTTTTAAAATAAAGAAATTAATGTTCTGTAACTTCAGAAAGAATTTTACATGTTTTTGACAAGTGTTTTGAAATGTCCAAACTTGTTATTTATGATATAATATTGAATTTAATATAAATAACTCAATTTATTAAAAGCTTGGATTTTTTAATAGAAGTTGACTGGACTTAGTTCGTGCTATATGTTCTTAAACTCCACTTCATTAATATTCCCTGTAAAGAATCATAATGATAATATTGGAGTAGTGATGCCAGTAACACAACTGTTCTTAGTATTCCGGATGTAAGCAGACAGCTCAGTCCTACCCTACTTCTCAGCAGAGTAACACATAACAAAATGAAACCACATTTTTGCATGGAGAAATCAAATCACCACTAGTACCAAACATGGTAACATGATTGAAAGATATTTTAATTGGCAGAAATTTACTTTTGAAGAGCAATAAAAGTGAAGGTTAAATTAAAACGACAAACCAACAACCAGGACCAAAGATGACTGCTATCTTTATCATTTCTGGGTTAAGTCTTATTCTTACTATCACTGAATGGGTAAGCATTTATTTAGAAATTAAGCTTTATGTCAGTCAGACATGTTATTATCTAACTTTGAACTGAAGTTTATAAAATATGATTAACTTTTTAAAAAGTTCAGTAAGTTTGAGTTATAGAAAGTAAGAATTGCCATAATCAGTGAAATCTGTTTCTTACCTTGGCTGTTGTGATGATCACAATATAGAATATTGTAAGTTGTATGAAGTATTATCCGGTGTTTAGCTGGAAAGTTTTCTGACTGTTACCGGAGTTATGGGAACAATTGAAGTAGGTGGAGGAGAAAAAGTGTTCTAGGGAGGTCTTATGATGTCACGCAGGAATTCTGAAGTTATGATTGGTTAGCCATAGTCTTATCACAACCAAACTTTTTAGAATGTCATTTATCTTAACCTTAGGTATGGAAAGGTCATTAACACTTTGTGCCTTTTGTTCTTTATTTTAAAAAGTATATGGGAGATAAGTGAAAAAGTAAGTTCAGCGTGATAGAAAGCTCTTTTTTAGAGGTTCATGCATCTTCAGGCTTAGAAGTAATTGTAAACTGAGGGTAATAATGTTGAAGAACTAAAATAAAGTAATAGGAATTTTAATAGAATGAGAATAATAATACTGGCTTAAGCCAAACAACTTTCATTGAGTTTGTTGTTGCTGTTGCTTTAATACTGCAGCTTCATAATGTTAACTTCTAGCAAGACAATAATTAAACATTGTCACAGAATCAAATTTTATACCTTTTCCTGACTTATTTTCTTCTTTTCTCATACCTACGTGTGTATGGGGGAGAGAGTATGTGTGAGAAAGCCAGGCTGAGAAATCTGATTTTGGTTTTAAAAACTCTGTGTTTTCTTAGTTAGGGCTTTAACCACGTTTTCATGAATAGTAATTCTCATTTGAACTGATAGATATCACCCCAAGAAAAGTTGCTGTTTACACATTTAAGTACTTAGGATTTTTTAACAGCTACATTAAATTACCATAAAATCTTACTAAAATTCCAATAAGCTGACAGTATCAAGAGTAACTTTCTAGCAAAAAAGAAATAATCACAAATCACTAATCAGTGGCATCCTAGTTAGTGATACTTTATTGACAATAGGTGTGCATGTGTTTGGAAATTTAGTACTTCTGAAAGGGTGTGCCTCATTTAATGCAGTAGTTGTTTTCCTGAAAATTACTGTGTAAATGAAATTTTAGTAAATGGAATGATGTTTTGAACTTCTGAGGACAGGAAAGGATTCCTTCGACAAGCCAGGCATCTTTTTCCTGTTTTTTGTAATTTTTTTGTTTATATATTAGATTTACTTAAATCACCACATCTCCAGATTCTAATTCTTAAATCTCGACTGTAATTCTGGAGAAGCTACTTGTTATTTTTAATTTTTAAAATACTTACAGCAGAGTGAACTCAGTCTGCTTCACTTTCTTATGGGTAACTAAAATCTTTTGCAGCAGCTGCTTACGTGTCCTTAAATGGAGATGATTTTGGCTTCTTCCAAAGAAAGATAAATCCTTTGCTAGAACAAATCTCTTGTTATTTAAAGAATCAACTAAAACTATCAGAAATAACATTCAGCAAAGGCCCTCTGTAAACATTGCTAAGGGAAAGTTTTACAACTTAAAAGTAAAACCCCAAATTAAATAAATTGCATGAATGTTTCACAGTTTGCTCAGTGCTATTCAAGCATTTTTTCTTTCAATCATTACATAATGAGGATCTCTTATTATTACCAATTGCCAATGATTACTGACATACAAAACCTAGGGCCTTGAAATATAACCCTAAAGTGGTTTACAGTAATTTGTCAAAGATGACATAGCTGCTAAGGGACAAACTGAGGGTTTAAATCCAGATCTGTTTAGTTATAATTCTCTGATAGGTTGGCATGTTGTGTGGGGGGAAAGTCATAATCTGGACATGGATTTCACAGAGTAGTATACGTCAACTAAGGAATTTTAAGATGGAGATAGCTGAATTACTGAAAACTCACAAACTATTTTTAGAAAGTCTGCTTTAAGTTCACCTACACATTCATTTGAAAGTGAAGCTTAGGGGATAGATCATTGTAGTTGCACCTCTAGTTCTAAGAAAATAGAATTAGTAATACTTAGTTGTATAAGAAACCTCCACAGACCAAATAAAATATGGCCTAGATATTTCACGTTGGCAGATTTGCTTAAAAGCATATATAGGTGGGCACACACATATATCCTTCTAGTATCCTTAGAAGGATACTAACAAACTGTGTGTTAGAGTTGGAAAATGGAGATGAAAATTTACTTTTCGGATTGGTACAAGGGCGGGAGCTTCTGTGTTTACCTTTTTCATTTTGGTTAGCTGCTGCTGAGGAGGATGATCCCTATTATTACTCCAAACGGAGCTCTAGGAAGTGCTACACCTTCGTTTTAGGCTGATTGCCTAAACAGAAAGTTGCTTACTAGGAGCATTGGTGAGCTGCAGTATAGTCAGTAGATTGTTCCTCAAAAATTCCACAGTGAGGGGCTGGAAAGTGTTTTTAGAGGCGCTTTGTCAGAATCTTCATTTAGAGTCAGACTGTAGTCTGAATCCATTTTTGGTCGCATGACCTTATACAAACTTGTCTAAGCTGCCTTATCTGTGGAATGGGTTTGTTGTGAGGATTTAATGAGAAGAAGTATGTATAATGACTATTAGAGATCTTGCAACACAGTGTCCATTTAGTGTTAGCGCTTATTTTCCTTTTGAAGATGATTCTTAATCTGCAGTCCATGGGTAGAGTTCAGTGCCCTTTGAACTTGGATAGGAAAAAATGTTAGACATCTTCATTTTTACTAAACTCTAAATGAGATTTAGCATTTCTTCAGTTTTGACTGTAGGCCACAAACTGCAGAAGTATTAGCAGTATGTTTGACTGTCACCGTTAGCAATCTTAGATAATTTCATATAGTATAGTTGTTGCAGATAGCTTGAAATACTGCTTACATTCATACCACTTGAAATTACAAAATTAGACCTGCCTGTAAATATATTGTTATTTAATACATTAATAAAGAAGCATAACAGAAAAGGAAAATAAAAGAAAAGCAGAAATATTACAACACAAATTTGTTTCTTTTTAAAATATTTATTTCAGTGTAATTTATTTCCTTTCTAATCCTATGTATCTCACTTAATTCTTTTCAAGTTTTATTTCATTTTTTGATATGGACCATTTCTAAAGTCCTTATTGAATTTGTTACAGTATTGATTCTGCTTTACGTTTTGGTTTTTTGGCCGTGAGGCATGTGGGATCTTAGCTCCCCGACCAGGGATCAAACCTGCACCCACTGCATTGGAAGGTGAAATCTTAACCACTGGACCACCAGGGAAATCCCTAAAGTTTTATTTTAGAACAGTTCTAAATTTACAGACTTATTGCCAATATAGAGAGCTCCTGTATACCCCATACCCAGTGTCCCCTGTTGTTAACATATCCTACATGATGAGTATGGTACATTTCTCACAGCGGTTATACCAGTGTTGATACTAAAGCCCATACTTTATGCAGATTTCCTGTTTCCCCTGGTGTTCCTTTTCTTTCCCAGGATTCTTTCCAGGACACCAGATTACATTTAGTAGTCGTGCCTCCTTTGGTCCACTTGGTTGTGACCGTTTCTTACAGAATGTCCACAGTTGGGATTCGTCTGATGTTTCTCTCATGGCTAGGGCTGGTTAATGTGTTTTTGAGAGGAAGATCAGAGAGGTGAAGTGCCGTTTTCATCACATATCAAGTGTACATACTATCAGCATGACTTACCGATGTCGTTAACCTTGATCACCTGGCTGAAGTGAAGTATTCGTCAAGTTTCTCCATGGTAAAGTTACTCTTTTCCCTCTCCCTCCTTACTGTACTCTCCAGAAGAAAGTTACTATGCACAGCCCACCCTTACGCTTCACTACCTTAAGAGTGGAGTGTCTATAAAAATTACTTGGCATCCTATGTATTTTATGATATAAAAACATTGAGAACAGGTCAGTAGGCTTTAGCTGTCTGCCAAAAAATGTCCATGGCACAAAAAATTAAGTCCTATGCTGGGGGTTGTTTCTGTCGTAGTATGGGGCAGCCCTTTGTGGAAAGAAGACTGAGTTCTCAAACAGGCTAAAATCCAGACCTCCTAGTTTGCTTTTTTAGGCATTGCTTTTCCAGCTTTGTCTCGTATCACATTCCCTTGTATCCTGTGCTGTGGCCTTGTACAGCTGCCTGTGGCTTTTTGAACAGGCTGTTGTTCTATTTTAAGCCTCCTCACTTTTTGTAGGAATGTCCTCCTTACTAACCTTTATTCCCATTAAAGTGCTAGTTTCAATTTATGTCTTCTGTGCAGCCCTCTCTTATGCTATATACTTTTGCATGTTACCTGTATTATTATGTCTCATTTTATTGTGTTTATTAGTATATCTGCCTAGACTAGGTGTTGATACTAAGCTTCCAAGCTACTTGAGAACTATCCAATAACTCGTATATAACTATAACTATATATAACTTATATAACTCTATAACTATCCAATTTATACCCTCTTTATTCCTTATAGTGTAGAACCTGGCTTATAGCAATTCTTAAATATTGGCTGAATGGATGATTGGATGAGTGAGTGAGTAAAGGGGGAACTAGGAAAGATTGCAAGGTGGTAGTGAATGAGTGATTCTGCAGAAGTAAGTGTTATAAACAGTTAAAAACTTCTTCTCACTTTTAAAGCTCATCATGGGGGAGGAGGAGAATAATTGGGAGAGATTGGGGATAAGAGTACAGTAACTGAGAAAATAAACTTTCTTGTCATTTAAAGATGATGTAAATATATTCGTAAAGACTGAAGGAAGGTGGAACCATAAGCCTATGCTTCCTGAATGGAGCCTCGAAATTTTTTTTTAACTTTTGTTTTCTTTGCTCATTGGATTCATAATAATTCATGTTACTTTATATACTCTTAATATTGCAAGACCTGCTTTTATTTATGTAATTATTTAGTTTTTATTTTAATAGTGAAAAAAGAAAGCACCTCTAAGATTACCACCTGAACATAAGCTGGGATGTTAATAACTTATACCTAACCACATGGTCTTGCCATGTTCCCCCTATCTTCCCCACCCAAGTAAATGATTATTCTGATTCCTGGGTTGATTTCTTTACATTTGTTTTTATAGTTTTGTGGCATTTTAAATTATGTATTCCTTAAAAGTTCTTGTAATTTTACTTAACTCTGTGTAAAGGAAATTATGATGTATAAAAATCTTTTACGCTGAGTATTTAAACTTCAAGTTGTAGTGGTATGTCAGAAGCAAAAGAAGCTTCAAGGTAGACCTTTTTTTTCTCTGGAAACTTTTTGACTAAAAGATAATTTAAGTGGTGACAGAATTAAAGCATTTTAATACTTAAATATATAATACAGCAAAATGTAAGCTGTGAATAAATTTTTGTGATATTTCAAAGACAGGGAGCTTTTTAAGGTTAGACCCCCTAGACTCCCAAGGATTTTACCTAACTCTTAAGGGTTCTGTTCTATTAAAAGTTTGAGAATTACTGCCTTAAAATTTAAAGCTACCTAAAGAGGGATTAGTTGAAAAAAAACATCTAAGAGCAAAAATGATGAGACTAGTAGTCTGAGACTTAGGGGATGGGGAAGTGCCTAAGGTAATAGAGAAGAGAGAATAGGAGTTATTCATCAAGTCGTGGGTAAAAAAGACCAATAATAAAGTAACTTATAAAACTTGAGATCATTTAGGGGAGGTAGATTCGCTTTTAAAATTGACTTGTCAGATACTTGAAGGCTCAAGCATTTAATTTTTTCGTAAGTGCTGAACTTTGGACAGATTCTCTTTCCTTATTAAATATCCCAGTTAGCAATGGGGAAGTTTGACATCAAGAGAAGCCAGTTAGTTTAAGGGAGGGGCTTGTCATGTAGGTTTACACAATTTGGGAGAAATGTACAAAATACACTCTAAGTGATGGAAAGAAATGCTATAGCATGTTCTGCGGCTTTTTAAGGAACTTGTCTATTGGTAAACAAGTAATATACAGGTGAAACATTTAACATTTGGAAGTTAACCACTATTGCAAGATAACACTAGGAGGTCAAGAAAATTCAGGATCGAGAGTCAAATTAGCACATGTAGTAAGAAGCAATATGATTTCTAAGAGAACTGCATATTTTATACAAAAGAAGCTGGCAGAACTGAAGCCAAAATAAGAAGTGGAAAATCTCTCTCTCTCTCTCACACACACACACACACACACACACACACACACGCACACACACATACACAACCAATTTAACAACAAAAAACAACCCTCAGATCTCCAGATACTTGCTTCAGAACTCTGTAGACCATGATGCTGTTCCTTTGTTAGGAAGATTCTAATCCACTTCAATGATTTGTAGTCCCACCCCGTCCATTATATTCATCATCTTTGTGCTTGGCATCCCAGCAACTGAGCTCCTTGCATTCCCAATCTTTATGGTGGCATCATTATATATTTTGTCATCCCAAATGGAAATGTGAGACTCATCCTTCTTTCTGTCTTCTCCCAGACTCTGGTCCACTAAGAAATCAAATGCAGATCGCCAGTTAGAAATCTGTGTTCCCAGAGCCTCATCAGCTCTCCTCTGAACTTTTACATATACCTTCTGTCTTGAGCCTCTCCTCTTCTTTACCCTGATATCCAAGTTGCCTTCTCAAGGGTAAATTTGGTTCTCACATGCTGAGAATTTTTCTTTATTATCACCATGTCCCTCAAGATTAAAATCCCAAAATTTCCAGCACTGCATACAGAGGTTTTTCCTAATCTGGTGTTGTCATCTATTCCCACCATATTTGACAACTCTGCCATTTGTGTGTGTTATTTCTTCTATCTGGAATCTATTCCTTACTTTCTTGTTCCTTTGGAATGCCTTTATTATTGAAAAATAGGTAGGGAGAAGCCTGTTTTGTTTGTTCTTAATTTTTAATTGCATAAGTAATTAAGTGAATATCTCTTAGCAATTCAGGAAACTCAGATAAAGCAGAAGTTAGAGAGGGACTTTATACATTTTGTAGGTATTTTTTCTTTACCATAAATTTCATGAATAGGGACTGATTTATTTTTTCTTTACTCCTCACACTGCTAATCCCTTGGAAGTTAAGGTTAATGGATACTTTGAATGTTACTTTGCCATTACAAGTGAGCTTGTAAAAGGATAAGTTAAAGGAAGGTATAGAATACAAATGCAACTGACCAACTGACCCTCGAATTTTCAGCATAGATGCATTCTTGAAAAGGTTATGTAAAATGGATTTTGATATGTAAAATTCATGTTTATCTTATAAAGCAAGCGATGTTTCAGTGGAAAAGATTAATAAGCCCACTTTCTAATATGCAGACATTGTAACTTTTTATCAGCAGTTTAATGTGCTGCGAGTTGTACATTGTTTTGCTGTATCTCAGTAATCTGTACTTCCTCCTTAACCCATCTCCAAATTAAAAGCTTATATAGCACAGCAGAAGGATGTGAACATATCATCATCTGGGGTTTTCATTTGCCCTTGAGTTGGTCAAAGGTGGTGAGTAGGTTCCAGGAGCAGCCCTTAGCATTAAGATCAAGAGCATACTTTTGGCAAAGTTTATCAGGCTACCCTGTTAATGTATTCATTTTTATAGGTTTATTGCTTAGTTAGGGCCATGGATAGCTGAAGAGTTGATTGTTGACTCCAGCATAATATGTTGATTTTTAAAATCTAACTTAAAAACATAAAATATCTAAAAATTCAGTATTTGGATCATTATGAATCTGTGTACTGATTGTTTGAGAATCAGAAAATGCTCTTGAGACTTTACACCTACAAAATAGAAACACAGTATGGTCACTGAAGACTTTCTTTCAAATGTATCTCTAAAATGCAAACTAAAATTAAATTAATTATGTAGATTATTCAGAGGTTTCCTGGGTCTGAAAGAAATGAGGCTGAACCTCAAGAGCTGGAAAGCATGATTTTTATTCAAATGTAAGTTTGTGGATTGATCTTTGAACTCTAATCTTTAGAGTGTGTACATTTCTTTTTATTATGTATATCATTGCTATAAAAATGATAGTAGAGATTTTTAAGTAATGGTAATTTCAGGGATGGTAGACTTTTGTAGACTGTAAATTTTTAGATTGCTTAATATTTAGCAAATATTGTCAGGTTCTGTGCTGAGTACCAGGAGTTATAAAAGAATAAGGCCAAGCTTATCGTGATGCAGACTAAAGTGGGAAAGGAACGACTGCCGTAAGTACTGTCATAAGTACTGTCACTCTAATTACAATACCTGTCTGTGCTGTTCAAAATAATTTTGGATTGTTTTGAAGGCTGAGAAATATACTTGAGGGATTGTTGTTAGTCATTGTCTTTTTGTTGATTGTGTGCTATGGGCTAGGGATGAACTAGACTCTGGGCATTACAAAAAAGAAAATCTCTAACATTTCTGGTGCTTATACTTTTTAGCAAAATATGTGAAGGGATGTTTAAATTGAACAGCAATCAAGTTGCCCCTCTAAACTCCTCTCAACAATTTTACCCTGAGATTACCCATTGTTGACTCTTGAAATATTTTTTTAAAAAACAGTAATTTTAACATATGGAAGAATAAAGTATTTAATGGCCCATACTTACACTGTCCGAAAAGAAGTAAGCAGTACACATATGGTACGCAAAGTCAGTTAATCCCAACTGATATAAAGTAAAAGCCTCCTCCCTCTCTGCTCACAAAATAACCATCATTAATAATTCATTTTGTATACTTGCCTGAGAAAAATCCTTTCATACATTTTAAAAATAATGTAGGCAGTGCTTTGGTCCTCAAACACATGTATTATTATATATTTTTCTTTTATCTCTCAATAGTACAATATGATAAAAAACTTGATAAAACATATTTTGGTAATCTGCTTTTAAAAATAAGTGAAATATGTTAGCGCTTATGCTACAGCTTCGTTTTAGTAGAATCTGGTTCTGTAGTCTGGTACATTTATTATCCTTAAGTAATTATACAAAACCTTTGGAAAATGCTACGTTCTCTATTTGTTTATAAGTAAAATCCATGATTAAATTTGAAGACTTAAACACACACCCCCACCCCCAATCTTCTAATTGAATTCTTAGGGAAAATGATTTGTTCCTCAATCTTGGATATATCATTTACCCACTTCACTTTTGCGTTATAACTGTAATGAGATCATGTTTCATGCATAGATCATTCCTTTGTTGGCATTTTTAGAAAACATGCTCATGCTAACATAGATTAGACATAAACCAGATTGATTTTTGAGAGGAAAAATGTCCCGTCCTCCAAAAGAAAATAGTTACATTAATAGAAACTTAGTTGTTTAGCATGGTGGAAATCACTGATATGTTTAGGGTTCTCTTTATTTTCATGTACATGTATTTTTAAGATATAAAATGTAGTTATATATTCCTCTCATCAGTTTCTTTTTATCATTTTTTAGGGTCTTTTACCCTTGAAGTAACTTGATATATTTGCATTGTTATTTCAGTAAAGCGTATTAGGATGGCAAGAATAGCATTATAGAGTTAGTTATAAAGACAAATTGAAGAACTAATGAGATCATTAAAAACTCAGTTCCTTCTTTAATTTAAGTTTCAAGAGTTAAGATGCATACTTCTTTTTATAATTAGTCACTCTGATGAAGAGGTTATGGATAGAATTTTTTTATATGATTTGTTTTTATTTTGTTAGAGAAATATGTAGTAATACATTCCATAAATAATTACATGGGCTTAGTTAAGATACAGATTATTTTTATTAAATGCACATTCTTTTAGTAATAATATAATATGTAAGATACAGATTTTATTTTAATGACAGTTCTTTCAGTAATCATATAGTCTGTGTTTTTCCTTCTCGTTGAATAAAAACTCTAAACTCTGTGTAATTTGTAATTTATTTTCATCTTCATTATTGAGCTTTGTGAACTTACTTCTGGGTGAGGTGTCCTGATCCTTTTACCAAAAAGCACTCACAGAGTATCTCTTCAGATAGACTATTCCAGGAAAGAGAGGAAGATCTGCTGTGTTATTTGACATGTTGTGAGTGATGAATGAGCTAAGGAACAAAAGCAAATGAAAGAGAGATAACAAACTTGAAGAACTGCAGAGGCTGTATTCTAGTTAAGTGTGGCAGCACTAGATTATCTAAATTTAACAGTATTTGTCCAGGCTGAAGCCAAAGAATTTGGAACTATTTTCAGATGCAGATAGTGAGCTTATTTTAGAAGCATGTTTGACCATTACATGACATACTTTGGCAACTTTTCATAGCATCTGGGTCTCATCTAAATAGATATATTTGGGATTGTTGTAGATGCTTGTTTTCCCTATTCAGTTATGAGAGTGGAATTTGCTGTTTACAATAAGAGGTGCCAATATATGTGTTATATCTCTGGGTGGTTGGGCTCTAGATGCAGAAGAGTTATGCTAGTCTACTGGCTAGACTATTTGGCTAGTCTACTGTTTTCTCCTCTAAACCACCATTGCAACAATTGTATCGTATGTATTTTTAGGTAAAACATCTAAATGAGGAGTTCCCTTCCCTCCCTGAGTTTGGTAACTACCAAATATGTATAAAAAATGTTTACTTGTAAAAGTTGTCCTTGTTTTGCTGTACAGATTTTGAAATATTCATTACTTTGATGATGTCCTTTCTGTTCCGTGCTTGAAGTTAGCTCACAGTTATATGCCTTGATAATTATCTTTTAGACTTCATGTTCATGTCTAGTTACAGTTTTATTATTCACAAGCTATAAATATAAATTATATATTCATATGTTTAAATTATATTCTCCTTGATTACTTATATTGGTTACGGTCAAGTAGAAACATGACTGATGACTTGAAATTCTGCCACAAAATGGTATTCCTCTCATGACCAGTTATGATTTTATTGAATAGAAATTCTTAATTGCTTTCTAAGTACTTGGGATAAAAATGTGTTACTAATGGTTATGGGGAGAGGTTATTTGAATATGAAATACTTTCTTCTTTTTCATATTTGGAAGCAGCATTGTCCCATCTTAAGAGAAGGCTTCTTTGTTCTTCTTAAGCATTGACAACTCTTAAGAACCAGCTTGTAATTGTTATAGGGGAGGACAAATAATTTTCCCTCTACCATTCTTAGTTCTTAGCTGAGACCACTGTAATAAAAGATAGATTACAAGAAAAAAACAAATAGAAGTTTATTAACCTATGTACCTTGTGTACGAAAATGAGGAACTCAGAGAGGTGGCTTTAGAATTCATGATTAAATACCACTCAATTCAGGAAAACCAGAGGAGGGATGCAGGCCTCTCAGGGGAGAATAGACAGTTTTTAGGAGAGTTGAATAGGCCCTTAGAAGAATAGATAGGAAAGATGATAACCTCCTGTGGGAAAGTTTGTCTGGGTGCAATTTCTGCTTCTAGTCTCCTTTCCTGTGATAAGAGCCAATCCTCCCAGATTGATGAAACTCCCAGGGAGGGGATTTATGACAGTTGAGTTCCTTTGGGAGGATCTGTCTTTAGGCAGAGAGTGGAGTTCAGAAAAAGCCTCTCCCTGCATTTGCTCGTTTTCAAGTGCCTACAGCTCAAAATAATTAATATGTCATTAATTATGGTGGCGTGTCCTGAACTCCTACAGTCGTATTTTGAGGTAGCATATTGTGCTACCCTTCATTTCCAACTCGTTTTTGCATTCTTGGTGTACAGTATTTACTTCATCTGGTCATTTATCTCTCAATTATTTGCCTATGTAGGATAGCACCGTAGCGATGAATAGATAGGAAATTATAGCCGAGATAGTGCATTGTATCATCTACAGAGCATCTTTGAGTACTTACATATTCTCCCCCAGCAGGCAAGGCCTTCATTTCCCCTCAGTCCTACTTTGAGGTAGAGAGAAAAATAAAGTCTAGCCCCATGGTTACTATATATTTTGTTTTTGTCGAGTTAGTATTGCATTTTGTGGATGTAGCACAGTTTGTTTATCCATTTATCAGTTAATGGTTTGTTTCCAGTTTTGGGTGATTAAACATTTGCCTTCAGGATTTTGTAGACATACGTTTTCACTTCTTTTGATTAGATACCAAATTCAATTCCCCATTTAATCAGCTTTGCCCCTTCGGAAGTTAGTTGACCAAATGAAATAAGTCAGAGAAAGAAAAATACTGTATGATATCACTTGTATGTGGCATCTAAAAATGCCAAACTCATAGAAACAGAAACTAGAATGGTGGTTACCAGAGGGTAGGGGGTAGGGAAATGGGGAGATGTTGGTCAGAGGATACAAACTTCCAATTTGCTACAAATTATAATAAAAATAAAATTTCATCAGTTGTTTCTTTTCTGTATATCTTTAGTAGTACAGCATTGTTTATATAGTACGCAAAATCATAAAGGTACAGTAGCTGCCTTGCTATTTGAGATGTCACAATATAATTTTAATAACTCTTGCTAGGTAATTCAAATTGTGTTCTGTAACTTCATTTAGTATAGCATACCCTATGGCCTCATTACAAAAGCCTTAAAAGGTAACATGTTTCCATAATTGTCATTTTCAGTGATAGGTAGATATAAACAGGTTTTTAAAATTACGTGTAACTCCACCTGCAGCATTAGGTTGTGTGTCAGGATTCATTCTCCTTTTTAAACTACTTCTATGAATCAGGATTAAAGTTTCGTAGGAAGACTGCCGTTCTGCTGATTTGGTAATTGTTTATTGCGTCTTAATGACAGAGAAAGGCTTCCTTTCCTTTATTCCTGTTTGCTCAATTTTATGGGTCAATTTTTGTTTTCTAAAGGGTTTAGGTTAAGGGAACTACAAATCAGAAGAGTAAAGTTTCATGTTTTGTTTTATGTATATTCACTGGATGTATCTGGCAAGTACTTCAGCATTCCATCCTGTCGGTGACTCAGGCGCTATAAACCAAGTAGTACTGTTGTTTGCTTTTGTCTTGCAGATCTACTTTTTTCTTCTCTTTATTCCCTCTTTCTTGATGCCAGGAAGTTTTATAAAACAAGAAAAGGCTTTTCCTTAAGTTGTCAGCCATGGGAAAAATTTTAGCAGATTACTGGTGGAAGAATAGAATAGTTAATGTCTTCTTGAAAAGATCATCATCTATTGTCTAGGCACTTGTCTTATTGAAATAGGTACAAGATATATAAGGTAAAGCATAGCTTAAAATATTATGGTATAGGTCATTCCTGATTTGTGGTAATCAGCAGTGGAGGAACCTTTTATAAAGTTTTGGAAGAGGATACCATAGATCCTCAAGCTATCTTAGAAGTTTTTTGTTAGGCATGGTAACAATATATAAATACCAATATTTAAAATATCTGTAACCTGTTATCAGGATATTAATATATAATTCAATATATAAATAAAATATATATTCACTTTTATTCTACAAATAAATTAAATATTTAGTATTATAAATTATAGCACAAATGGTTCACCATATTATTCTGATAATTTCCACATCTTATGTTGAGTTTTGGAATTATTGATATGGTCTTTTGTCTTACTTAGTTTTTACCAGTTTTAATGAATTCCTGTTTGAGCTACAGTTTGACAAAGTAAATTTCATGAAATGAGTACCTATTAAACTGATAGTCATTAAGTAACATGGAGTTGCAATAAGCACAGACTTTCTCTTAATATCAACAATATTGTTTATAGTGCTTAATCTTCTCTTGGTTTTTAAGAGCAGTTACTTTCAAACATATTTTCCAGTTCCTGTAATGCTATGAAATTTGAAATACCTCTTAGTCAACTGGGCCATAGTAGAAAGAGTGAGACAGTGTGGTGCTCTTTTGTTGGGCTGCCTATATTTGAATCCTAGCTCTGCCAACTAAATATAAGCTGGTAGGTAGTGTTGGGGTGGGGGAATTTTGAGGGGCTGACTAGTAGAAACCAACCAATCAGGAAGGATGCCCTAAGTAGTATCTCGAGGGCCCCTTTTTATGCCAGGAAGTAACTCTTTATTTGTTGGATGATGGAAAGTTCTCAGGATTGGATTTGGGCAGCAGCTAGTGTTCAACCACAGTGAAAGTACTTCAGTACTGCTACAACTTATATATCTGTACTGGTGCATACTGGCCCAGTATCAGCCTGAGCTGTATGTTGGGCAAGAGAAAGAGTGAAATTCAAAGACCAGATCTCTGACTAACCTGTCTCTATAACCCTATGTGTCACTTAGACTCCAAATATGTGACCATCTGACAAAGTTATATACCCTGTTATCTAGTTTCTACGCTTCTTAATCTGATCGCCTTGTGCTGTCTTTGTGCTGCCTGAAACATCCTGTCCTAGTATTACTTGACAATCATCTTAATTTAAAGGTTTAACCTAGGACTAGTTGATGTCACCCAGTTAGTGGTTTATTCAGAAGTAGGTCTTGTCAGTAGCATCTTTGGAAAACAAAGGATAAAAAATATTGCTGCACATTTGATTCTCCTAAAGTTGCTTTGTGGTGTTTATATAGCATCTCTTAGCTTGCCAAGGAATTTATTTTCCTATTTGATTTACCAGTTGTATTGGAAATTCACTAGTTTCCTAGAGCTACCATAACAAAGGACACAAACAAGGTAGCTTAAACAACAGATATTTATTGTCTCACAGTGCTGGAGGTTAGAAGTCCAAAATCAAGGTGTCAGCAAAGTTAGTTCCTTCTGAGGGCTGTGAAGAAAAATCTGTTTCAGGCCTGTTTCTAGTGGTTTTCTAGCAATCTTGTTGTGTTCCTTTGCTTGTAGATGTATCACTCCAATCTCTTGTTTTCATCTTCACATGGTGTTCTCTCTGTATCTCTTTACATAGTCTTCTGTGTGCATGTCTGCGTTCAGATTTCCCCTTTTACATCAGTCTCATGACTTCATCTTGACTATATCTGTGAAGTCCCTATTTCCAAATGAGGCTACATTCTGAGGTATTAGGGGTTAGGACTTCAACATCTTTTTGAAGGGACACAGTTCAACCAGTACCACCAGTATTAATATTTTGATTTTGTTTCAATGATAGAAATTTGAGGATATCTGCTGTATTGGGTTTTGTTATTATTTGTTTTAAATATCTTAAATTTTTCTTAAAGTCTAAATCGAATTTTTTCTAAATGATATAATAAACACTGGAGACCAGTAATCATCTAGATTATCTGCTTAATAGTCATTTTCTATGGATATATTTACTACTTTGTGAAAATATTTTAGCTTTTGGAATTTCAGTGTAATTAAAGGTTGATGTGATGAATGACAATTTGAAGTCTGAATGCTACAGATACTATTTTTATTCCCTTGTGGAAACCCTTCTGGTGATGCTTGTACAGTCTAGCCTTGGTATGTTCTTTTATTGTACTCCTTCCTTAGGCAATGATTAATTTCTTATTTCCAGAAAGCTTCCACAAGATAATGAGAACAGGATCTTACATATAGTATTATAATAATTGTTCTCTTGTCACCAATTCTTCCTTAGATTTGTACATTTACTTTAGAACTTCCTTGAAATTCTTCAAGTTATGCTGTATTCACAGGTGTGATTTAAGATGGTTTTTTAAAAAAAATCAAATGGACAGTTCTCTATTTTTTTAAAATGAAAATCACTGGGAAAATACAAGGTGACATATAAATATTCCCTTTAGCCACTTTTAGTATACTAATAGTGTAAACATGTTTGTGCAGGTTTTGACTGGATCATCTCGTCAAAGTTATTCACCTCCTGGCTATCAAGATTTCAATAAGTGGGAATCAGTGCTGAAAATAAAAGAAGGACTACTAAGGCAGAAAGAAATTGTAATTGATCGGTGAGTCATTTTTTTTTAATTACTAAATATTTCAGGCATGCAGAAATGTAGATTAATAAAACAAATATCTTTGTACCCACTGCTTAGAGTTTAAGAAATAGAACCTTACAAGTACACTGATGTCTCATGTCTGTCCATCCCCAATCCCAGTACTTTTAAGAACCACTATCAGAACTGAGGGTCGGTTGGTTTATCTGCCTATCTATCTATGTATCTATGTATCTATCTATCTGTGTCTGTTTTCTACCATCTTCTCATTTACATTAGGGTAACTCATTATTTGGAAACTCCTCTCCATCTCTTTTGTACATGTAACAAGTTAGCTGCAATGCTGATGAACTATCAAAGCTAGTGTCTTTGTGTTTTATACTTGGAAACTATCAAATTGGAAAGCTACTTTAAAGTGGTAGCTTCCTTTAACTAATGTATGTTAGATCTGATAGCACAGAAAGCATGAAAATCATGAATGTTTAAAGTTAAATGACGTACAGATAAGAATTTTGAAAATTTTGGGAGACATTTCCGAAATTTTGCCTATTTCAGTACCAAAGCTCTGAAAACAAATTTCTTTAAACTTAATAGTCTCCTGATTATTCTCAGCAAAAAACCTTAATATTACTTAATTATTTATGATCTATATTGGTTCTATATCATTTATGTATACTTTTGGGATAGTTAAACATGTTGCATATCATGGTAATTGGGAAATAGTTTGAGGAGGCATTTTTTCTTAATCAGTGCTAGTTACTACTTATTTTCATGTGCTTATATGGGATAAAGTAGTAGATATTTTAGCCTTAAAATTAAATCCTAATTCAAATCTTTAAATATATTTAATAGTTGAAATTTCAAAAGATTTTGCTTAGAAACTTAGCAGTGTTAAAGCAAGATCTGCTGGGAAGTAAACTAGAGCATAGACATCTGGGCTTCCTTATTCTCCACATCTTGAACAGAGCCTGGCATGTAGTACATGTACTTAGTGCTTGATACTTCCATGTTTGATAAATGAATGAAGATTGTAAGAGATAGTTATAATTGATTTTATGAAAAGGCTATTTTAAAATATTAGATACTTCTAGTACAAGTGAATTTTATGTATAAATAATTATAGACCCTGTTGGATATATATTTTGAACACTTAAATAATTTAACTCATTGTATAGACTTGAAATTAATACCGTTTTTAAACACACCAAAATTCAGACTTTCATTAATATGAATAGACTTGCCCTCAATCAGAATCACTCAGCTTTTATTATTTTTTAAACACCATTATACCATTCTATTGGGTATAAGTTAATAAGTGTCTTAGTTCATTTGGGCTGCTATAATAAAATACCATAGACTGGGTAGCTTATAGACAACAAATATTTATTTTTCCCACTTCTGGAGTCTGGGAAGTCCCAAGGCACCGGCAGATTCAATGTCTGGTGAGAGCCAACCTCCTGATTCATAGATGGCCGTCTTCTTGCTGTAACCTCCCATGATGAAAGGGGCAAGGGAGCTCTCTGGAGCTTCTTTTGTAATGGTACTAATTGCATTCATGAGGATTCTGTCCTCATGACCTAGTCACCTCCCAAAGGCCCTCTACCCCCTATACCACACATTGGGCATTAGGATTTAATGTGTGAATTTGGGGGAGGTGGTGTATGTCACAACATTCAGTCTATGGCAGTAAGAAATGCAGATAATTATTGATGTAATCTATTAAAATATATTTATATTTGTCAATTCTGTATATATAGAAGGATACTAAGGAAATAATCCAAAATCATTCAAGTTGCTCAGTTGGCCAATTCTGTTATTTAATTAAAAAATTTTTTTTTATTGAAGTGTAGTTGATTTACAATGTTGTGTTAGTTTCAGGTATGCAGCAAAGTGATTCAGTTTTATATATATACTTTTTCAGATTCTTTTTCCATATAGGTTATTATAAAATATTGACTATAGTTCTCTGTGCTATACAGTAGGTTCTTGTTGTTTATCTATTTTATATATAGTAGTGTGTGTATTTACTCCCAAGTTTCTAATTTATCCCTTTCCCCCATCTTTCCCCTTTGGTAGCCATAAGTTTGTTTTCTATGTCTGTGAGTCTCTTTCTGTTTTGTAAATAAGTTCATTTGTATTATTTTTTTTAGATTCCACATGTAAGTGATATATTTGTCTTTGTCTGACTTACTTCACTTCGTATAATAATCTCTAGGTCCATCCATGTTGCTGCAGGTGTCATTATTTCATTCTTTTTTATGGCTGAGTAATATTCCATGGTATATATGTACCTACCGTAGCTTGTTTATCCATTCATCTGTCGATGGGCATTTAGGTTGTTTCCGTGTCTTGGCTGTTGTAAATAGTGCTGCAGTGAACATCAGGGTGCATGTGTCTTTTCAGGTTATGGTTTTCTCTGGATATATACCCAGGATAGGATTGCAGGATCATATGGTAGCTCTCTATTTTTAGTTTTTTAAGGAACCTTCATACTGTTATCCATGGTGGCTGTACCAATTTACATGCCCACCAACAGTGTAGGAGGGTTCCCTTTTCTCCACACCCTTTCCAGCATTTATTATTTGTAGACTTTTTGTTAATGGCCATTCTGACTGGTGTGAGGTGGTATCTCATTGTAGTTTTGATTTGCATTTCTCTAATGATTAGCAGCGTTGAGCATCTTTTCATGTATCTTTTGGCCATCTGTATGTCTTCTTTGGAGAATTGTCTATTTAGGTCTTCTGCCCATTTTTGGCCGATTCTTTATCTAGTCTCATTTATGGATCTTTGGTAGCCACATTGTCAAGTAGGAGTTGGCTGGCCTAGGCTGGCCTCATCTGGATGGTCTTTATGCTCCATGGGGGTCTGTCATCCTCCAGTATGCTAACCACGGTTTGTTCATAGGGTGAAGTTCAAAGAGAAAATGAAGCACATACGTTCTCTTGGAGCTTAGGCTCCGAACTGGCACAAAGTCCCTATGGAGAATCTCTGTACCCTTAGTTTAATTTCTCTGTGAACCTAAAACTGCTCTAAAAAATAAAGTCTGCTTAAAAAAAAAAAAATCACTTCCGCTATGTTCTTATTGGTCACAAGGCCAGGAGACTTCACCTGTGGACAGTAGGAACAGCAAAATCACATCATAAAGGAGTATGAGTAATACAGGGAAGGGAATACTTGTGGATGTTTTTGTAAACAATCTACCACACCCAGTGTCTTAAATAATCTTTGATATTTTACATGCTTATTATAAAGTTTTTGATGATTAATGCATTTGATATTATATAAAACAGAGGAAGAAAAAGTAGCAACTCCTGTTTCTAAAGCAACATGACCAGAATTTAAAAGTAAAAATGTTCGGGCTTCCCTGGTGGCGCAGTGGTTGGGAGTCCACCTGCTGATGCAGGGGACACGGGTTCGTGCCCCGGTCCGGGAAGATCCCACATGCCGCGGAGCGGCTGGGCCCGTGAGCCATGGCCACTGGGCCTGCGCGTCCGGAGCCTGTACTCCACAACGGGAGAGGCCACAGCAGTGAGAGGCCCGCGTACCGCAAAAAAAAAAAAAAAAGTAAAAATGTTCATATATAAAGATCTTTATAACACATATAGTGATGAAAATTAGAACAAAATTATAGTATATCTTTTTTCCAGGAACCAGATTAGACTAATGGCCTTTAAAATGGTGATAACACATGTAGAGACTATTTCAGAGACAGAATTGACAGGATTTAGTTTCTTCCTGGATGGAACTGAGAGTAAAGATGCTGAACTTTTCTACTTTGGAATACAGTGTGGGTGATGATACCTTTTAAGTCACTTAGCTAAAAATTGTATGCTGGATATTATTCCTGAAAATATCAAGTTATTCATGATTGCATGAGAAAAACGTGGGTTTTTTTTTTTTTTTTTTTTGCAATGCATATAGCTTTCGTAGATTTTGGATAATTAGGTCAAAACAGATCAAATGTTAAGGAAAAATAACTGCTATAGAAACTGTTCTTCTTATGGTTACCAGTGGGGAAGGGTCGGGTGGAGGGAGGGATAGATGGGGAGTTTGGGATTGACATGTACACACTGCTATATTTAAAATAGATAACCAACAAGGACCTACTGTATAGCACAGGTAATTCTGCTCAGTATTCTGTAATAACCTAAATGGAAAAAGAATTTGAAAATGAATAGATACATGTATATGTATAACTGAATCACTTTGCTGTACACCTGAAACTAACATAACATTGTTAATCAACTATATACTCCAATATAAAGTAAAAAAATTTTTTTAATTAAAAAGAAAAAGAAACTTCTTAAATGTTCCCCATCTTGTGAGGAAAAGCAAATAGGTTAATTTCAAAAACAACTCAGAAAAAAAAGGAAGAAACCTGGTTTCTAATGCTTTATATTTGACACTAACCATTTAGATAATTCTGAATAGGGTACTTGACCTTTTGCATATTGATCTTCTCATCTGCCTGGGTACAAGGAGTTTCACCACTTAAGCAAAAAATGAGGTTTTTGAAGATCACTCTTCTAGGCAACTCTCCTCTCCCACCTAGTTGTACAGCATGAGGATTAAATGAATAAATGTATGTAAAAATTACTAATACTGTCTGATGCATAGTGGCCATCAGCAAATAGTAGCCACGTTATACATGTTTTATATATGTAATAGTTATGTTTACGTGCTTGTCTTTCCTCAGTCGACTTTGATCTCTTCACAGAAGAGACAGTTTCATGTACATTTTATTACTCATAGTAGGTACTCACTAAATATTCATGCAGAGGAAATAGCCTCATTTTAATGAAAAAGAGGTTAAGGTTGTTGGTTAACCTATGCTGTTGCTGATACTAGTAGTTCATATGATGGTTTACATTTAGAAATTGCATAGCTTGTGCCGCTGAATTGAACAGATAAAATATAGGGGTAAGTCAGTGCACTGGAGCCAGATTCAGAGAGGAAACCCTATACCCTCTGTGGTGACAGCTGAGTTAATGCTATTAGTAAATGATACTGGCAGTATAGAGGACAATTCTCATTTTGTCATTACTTGCAATTTACAATATAGTATCTACAAATCTTCTTAAGATCTTGTCCAACAATAGAGAATCTGACTAGCCATTGTTTCTGGTTCTTGGAAAGGAGACTGTAAATCTTTAGAATGTCTTTTTTATTCATGAGCCCTGGAACACACCTGCATTTATGCTAATGAGGTGATTCTTGGGCCCTGGATAGCAGCTTCAGCTATTTACCATAGAGACCAACCCTGTGATCAGAGGGTTGGGACTTTTGAGCCAGTCCAACCTCCAAGGGAGAGGAGGAGGCTGGAGATTGAGTTCAGTGATTTAATCAATCTTGCCCACACAGTGAAATTCTATAATAAAAATTCTGGGAACTCCCCAGATTTGTAGCCATTCGGTTAGAAGTGTGGATGGCCTGGGGATCCCACTTGAGTCTGGCATCTGAAGTGAGGCTTTCTTGTTGGGGATCATGCCCTTAAAGCTGTGGAGTCTGATGCTAACTTAAGGTGTTTAGTGTCAGAATCAAATTTCACACAGTGTAGCAGTTGGCCTTGAAACAAAATAGATTCAGAAATTGATTTTATAAAGCTATATATCTAGGTGTAAACAACCAAAATAGATAGAAACAAACTATTGAAACTATTTAAATACTCAGATAAGCTGATAAAAATAACCAAATCTTACTTCGACACTTGTGATGGAGAATAAATATGACTCTTGCATTATGGAGTGCGTCTCAAAGTAAAAGATGTTCTGCAAATTGCTATGAGCAAACTGTCATATGTTAATTGATCATATCTGTGAAGTTGGAATTTTAATAACTTTTAATAACCATGATATGTACACTTAGGCCTTGCTTTAGAAATATGATAAGTCCTAGCTTCTGAAGCAGATGAGTTAGAAGGACATTTAATATGAA
Source organism: Phocoena sinus (assembly GCF_008692025.1). Taxonomy (NCBI): domain Eukaryota; kingdom Metazoa; phylum Chordata; class Mammalia; order Artiodactyla; family Phocoenidae; genus Phocoena; species Phocoena sinus. The sequence continues at coordinate 42,308,857 of NC_045774.1, forward strand.
TTCCATTAAAAAAAAATCCACACTATACCAAAGAATCCATCACTGATTTTAAAAGTTTACCTAGCAAAATTATAATGTGATTTTACTTCCACATGTAATTAAATGAGAGGCATATACATTGCTGAAGGCTCAAATGATAGTCAGCATTTTTTAGTAATAAAATATTTTTAAATTAAGGTATGGACTTTTTTTTTTAGACATACTATTATGCAATAGATTACAGTATAATGTAATTATAACTTTTATAGGCACTGGGAAACCAAAAAATTCGTGTGACTGGCTTTCTTGCAATATTCAGTTTATTGCCACGGTCTGGAACCAAACCTGCAATATCTCCAAGGTCTGCCTTTAAATGTAAAAGCATCCTTTTAATATACTTTGGGAGTATTTTCAGGCTATACTCCCTTAACACATTTACTGTTCTTCCTCTGACTACTCTTAGGATTTTCTCTTTATCACTGATTTTAAGTCATTTGATTAGGATGTTCCTTGGTTTAGTTTTCTTTTTGTTATTTGGGTTCTTTGGTCTTCTTGGATCTGTGGGTGTGTCATTCTCAGCAGATTTGGAAAAAATTTGGCCAGTTTTCTACAGATACTTTTTCTTGCTCATTCCTCCTCCCCTCCCCTCCCCTATAGGGATTCTTTTTTTTTTTTTTTTTTTTTGCGGTACGCGGGCCTCTCACTGCTGTGGTCTCTCCAGACGCACAGGCTCAGCGGCCATGGCTCACAGGCCCAGCCGCTCCGCGGCATGTGGGATCTTCCCGGACCGGGGCACGAACCCACGTCCCCTGCATTAGCAGGCAGACTCTCAATCACTGCGCCACCAGGGAAGCCCAGGGATTCTAATTACACATATATTTGGCCTTTTAAAGAAATCCACAACTCATTGATTCTCTGAGTTTTTGTTTTGTTTGTTTTGTTTCATTTATTTGTCTTTTTTTTCTGTTTCTTTTTGGATCATTTCTGTTGATATGTCTTCAAATTCCCTAATCTTTTCTTCTGCAAATTCTAGTCTGCCCTAATCCCATTCAGGATAATATTTATGTCTTCCATGTCTCTGCTTAACATATTATGTCTGTCTTCTAGTTTCCTGAACATATGAAAATAGTTACAATAATTGATTTCGTGTCCTTCACTATTAATTCTGTCATTTGTGTCAGTTCTAGCTCACTTTCAGTTGATTGGCTGTTCACCTTATTGTGGGTCATATTTCCCTGCTTCTTTGAGATGCCAGGCATTATGAATTTTAACTTGTTTTGGATGTTACATATTTTTGTATTCTTTATTTATTTATTTTGTTTATTTTTATTTTTGGCTGCGTTGGGTCTTGTTGCTGCACGTGGGCTTTCTCTGGTTGTAGCGAGCGGGGGCTACTCTTTGTTGCGGTGCACGGGCTTCTCATTGCGGTGGCTTCTCTTGTTGTGGAGCATGGGCTCTAGGTATGCGGGCTTCAGTAGTTGCGGCACTCAGGCTCAGTGGTTGTGGCGTGCAGGCTGTAGAGCGCAGCTTCCGTAGTTGTGACGCATGGGCTTAGTTGCTCCGCGGCATGAGGGATCTTCCTGGACCAGGGCTCGAACCCGTGTCCCCTGCATTGGCAGACGGATTCTTAACCACAGCACCACCAGGGAAGCCATTATTTTTGTATTTTTGCACTTTGTTCTGAGCCCCAAATTGCCCTCAGTTGGAAATCGCTGCTAACTGATACCCTGTAAATTATGAAGTTTTGGCATTTGGGAACAGGCACAATTCCGGGCCCTATGTGAGCCTCAAGCACTGTTTCTTCTAATCTTTTTGGCTAACATATCCCCCACCCTCACCCCATAACGCCCCCTCCCCACTTAAAGTAGTTTCTTCACGCATTCGTTAGTTAACACTCAACTGAATACTCAAGGGTGGCTCTGCACTGTGAACTCTAGCTGCCTTGGTTTCTCCAGATTACCAGCTTTGTTTTTTCAACTCAGAGAGGTCACTTTCCCTGTTCAGAGGCTAAGGCTTAAAACGCTAATCTCTGGCAATCTTAGGACTCACAGAATTTGTTGTCCACCTCCCAGAAGTCACGGTGACTAATTGCCTGTTGTCCAGTGTCTTGAGAGTCTTTCTTACCTGTATTTTGTTCCATTTTGTAATTATGTCAAGGGGAAGGGCAAAACAGGTTCCTGTTACTCCATCTTGACTGGAAGAGGAAGTTTAGTTTTCTTTGTAAAGTTTTACATTATTTGAAAAGCACCATGTGACTAATGTCTCCTAACTTATCTGTTTCCTGTTTGATGTTTTCTGTGTGGATGTTCTTAAAGGATAGCATATCTGAAAAGCAAATAAAAACAGCTCTGAATAGCATAAGCTCTTTGATGCAGTCTGAACTTGCTCCAAAAGTTATTTTGTAAGTAATTTTGGAAAACATCAAGCTATTTGTTTACCCACATGTATCCTTATTATTCCTTGAAAGCACGTGCTCTTGCTCTCTTTTGCTCTCACTCTCTCTCTTATAACCTTAGTATGAGACTTATTAAATTTTTGAAGATTAATGATAATACATATAAAGGTCTTAGCATGTTGCCTGGCACATAATGGTTTTCAAATGTTTAAGGATACATATTCACAAAAGTTAAATAATTTGATTAAAATAAGCTATGGGGCTTCCCTGGTGGCACAGTGGTTGAGAGTCCGCCTGCCGATGCAGGGGACACGGGTTCGTGCCCCGGTCCAGGAAGATCCCACATGCCGCGGAGCGGCTGGGCCCGTGAGCCATGGCCTCTGGGCCTGCGCGTCCGGAGCCTGTGCTCCGCAACGGGAGAGGCCACAACAGTGAGAGGCCCGCGTACAGCAAAAAAAAAAAAAAAAAGCTATGATCCACTGAGGAAATACTTGAACTTCAGTGTGCCTGGTTCCAGCATGAGGTTATATTAAAATGAAATTCCAGAGCTATCCAGAGATGCAAATCTGCCACCATGTGAGTTCTCCATCGTTGGTGATGTTTATGTGTAGACCATGCAACCTGGATGTTGTAGATAAGATGCAGGCATAGTACAGCAGTTGAGCTAGATGATATTTATAAAAATACCTCTCACCCCGACAATGAAATTTTCAGAAGCTTCAATTGGTATTAAGTGTTGAACAGAATTTGGACGAATGGAAATAATAATATTAAGTTAAAGACATTCCAGACTGAGATTGAAACAGTTTTTATGTTAGGCAACACGAAGAAAGAGAGCAAAGCATGACTTTGTTAGAATCTAAGAAGAGTATTCTACAAAAGATTATGTTCTTTAAAGTGTTAGAAGTACTCTACAGTATAAACTTTTTCTGTATTTAACATATCTCATGGTACTGTGGTTTAAAAAGATTTCCTATTATGAATTTTATGATTGGTCATACTTTTAACTCTTATGCCAAATTAGAATACTGAAAGTTCTGCTTTTAATTATCACTTAGAAAAGTATATTTTTTGTAACGTGGTACCTCAACTTATGTTTTGCAGGCAGAAGCAACAAATTACCCACCTGCATGAAAGAATAAGGGATAATGAATTACGAGCACAACATGCCATGTTAGGACATTACGTAAATTGTGAGGATTCTTATGTGGCTAGTTTGCAGGTAAGATTATAAAGGATTTTGTAGTCGATTTATTAGTAAAACATGTAAATTATATACTAAGCTTGAAAGATTAGGACATTTTTTGGAGTTAATAATCTGTTCACATGGTTCATATTTATATGTGTAGTGAAAGATGTCCAAGTGCTGTTTTCCATCTGTCCAGTTCACACCCTTTCCCCACACAAACAGGAGCTACTATTAACAGTTTCTAGTGTAGCCTTCCAGAGTTGACTTATATCACAACAAACACATATAAATGTATTTTATCCTCCTACCTTCACAAAAAGTATCAAAATAAATACAGTATTCAACACCTTGCTTCTTTCCCTTAATATTATATAAAATTATATAAAATACAGTGATTATTTTCATATCATTACATAGGCAGCATCCCTTTCCTTTGCTTTTACAGCTGCTTGATTTCCCATTTTATGGAGACAGCATAATTTATTCAACCTCTCTCTACTTGTCAAAATTTGAGTTGTTTCTAGTTTGCGACTATTATACATAATCTTATAAAAGTGAAATGCTGTACTCATTAAACAGTAACTCACCATTTCACTTCCCGACCCCTGGCAACTACCATTCTACTTCATGTCTCTATAATTTTTATTACTCCAGGTATCTCATGTTAAGTGGAATTATACGGTATTTGTCTTTTTTGTGACTAGCATATTTCACTTAGCATAATATCCTCAAGGTTCATCCGTGTTGTAGCATGTGTCAGAATTTCCTTCCTTTTTAAGGCTGAATAATATCCCATTTTATGTATACCACATTTTGCTTTTCCCCTCATCTTTCAGTGGACACTTGGGCTGAATCCACATTTTAGCTCTAGTGAATAATGGCTGCTGTGAACATTTTTTATATTATTTATTTGAACATGGGTGTACAAATATCTCTTTGAGACCCTGCTTTCATTTCTTTTGAGTATATACCCACAAATGGAATTGCTGGATCATATGGTAATTCTGTTTAAATTTTTGAGCAACTGCCACACTGTTTTACCACAGTGGAGGTACCATTTTGCATTCCCACCAACAGTGTACAAGTGTTCTAGTTTCTCCACATTGTCACCAGCACTTGTTATTTTCTGGTTTTTGATAGTAACCATCCTGATGATATCTCATTGTAATTTTGATTTGCATTTTCCTAATGATTAATGATGTTGAGCATCTTCATGTGCTTATTGGCTACTTCTGTATCTTCTTTGGAGAAAGGTCTATTCAAGTCCTTTGCCCATTTTTAAATTGGACTTTTTGGTTTTTTCTTTATTGAGTTTTAGAGATTCTCTATTCTGGATATTAATCCTTTCTCAGATATATGATTTGCAAATATTTTTTCTCATTCTGTGGGTTGCCTTCTTATTCTGTTGATAGTCCTTTGTGTCTTTTCATGCACGAGATTTTAAAATTTTCACGAAGTCCGATTTGTCTACTTTTCTTTTATTGCCTGTGTCTTTGGTGTCGTAACCAAGAAATCATTACCAAATCCAGTGTCATGAAGCTTTTGCCACATATTTTCTTCTAAGAGTTTTATAGTTTTAGGTCTTACATTTAGGTCTTAGATCCCTTACAAGTTAATTCTTGTATATGGTGTTAGGTAAGGGTCCAACTTCATTCTTTTTGCATGTGGATATCCAGTTTTCCCAGCATCATTTGTTGAAAAGACAATCTTTTCCCCATTGAATTGTCTTGGTACCTTGTCAAAAGTCATTTGACCATATATGTGAGGGTTTATTTCTGGGTTCTCTATTCTATTCCATCGGTCTATATATGTCTCTCCTTATGCCAAAACCACATTGTTTTGATTACTGTAGCTTTGTAGAAAGTTTTGAAATCACAGAGTGTAAGTCCTCCTCTGTCCCCCTTTTTCAAGATTGTTTTGGTTATTTGTAGTCCCTTGAGATTCTATATGAATTTTAGGGTGGGTTTTTCTATTTATGCAAAAAATACGTTATTGAGATTTTGATAGGGATTGCATTTGAATCTGTAGATCACTTTGAGTAGTATTTTCATCTTAACAATATTAAGTTTTTCAGTCCATGAGCATGGGCTGTATTTCCATTTATTTGTATCATCTTCAGTTTCTTTCAGCAGTGTTTTTTAGTTTTCGTTGTACAATTCTTTTACTTCTTCGGCTAAGTTACATCTTAAGTATTTTATTCTTCTTGATACTATTGTAGATGGAATTGTTTTCATAATTTCCTCTTCAGATCATTTATTATTAGTGTGTATAGAGATGCAATTAAATTTTCTGTATTAACTTTGTATTCTGATACTTTGCTGAATCCATTCTTTTTTTTTTTTTTTAATTTCTCCAGCTCAAACCCAGGAGGGTGGAGATACATTTTTTTTTTAATATTTATTTGGTTGCACTGGGTCTTAGTTGCGGCAGGTGGGCTCCTTAGTTGTGGCATGTAAACTCTTAGTTGCAGCATGCACGTGGGCTCTAGTTCCCTGACCAGGGATCAAACCCAGGGTGCCTGCGTTGGGAGCATGGAGTCTTATCCACTGTGCCACCAGGGAAGTCCCTGAATCCATTCTTTATTGCTAAAGAATGTGTATGATCATATCATCTGTGAACAGTGATAATTTTACATCTTCCTTTTCAATTTGGATGCCTTTAATTTCTTTTTCTTGCCTAATTGCTCTAGCTAGAACTTCCAGTACTCTGTTCAGTAGAAGTGTTGTAAGTGGGAATCCTTTTTCCTGATCTTAGAGGAGATGCTCTCAGTCTTTCACCATTGAGTATGATGTTTGCTGTGGGTTTTTTCTATGTAGTTTTTACTATGTTGAGTAGTTTTCTTCTTTTCCTAGCTTTTTGTGTGTTTTTATCATAAAAGGGTGTCACATTTTACTACATGCTCTTTTCAGCCTCAGTTGAGATGGTTGTTTTTCTTTTTTTGCTGTTTTTGTGCTGTATAATAGCATTGATTGATTTTTTTTTTTTTTTTTTTTGCGGTACGTGGGCCTCTCACTGTCGCGGCCTCTCCTGTTGCAGAGCACAGGCTCCGGACGCGCAGGCTCAGCGACCATGGCTCACGGGCCCAGCCACTCGGCAGCATGTGGGATCCTCCCGGACTGGGGCACAAACCCGCGTCCCCTGTATCAGCAGGCGAACCCTCAACCACTGCGCCACCAGGGAAGCCCGCATTGATTGATTTTTGAATGTCAAACCAGCCTTATATTCCAAGAATAAATCCCACTTAGTCATGGAGTATAATCCTTTTTATATACTGCTAAATTCAGTTTGCTAATATTTTGTTGAGGATTTTTTTTTTTTTTTTTTTGCGGTATATGGGCCTCTCACTGTTGTGGCCTCTCCCGTTGCGGAGCACAGGCTCCGGACGCGCAGGCCCAGCGGCCATGGCTCACGGGCCCAGCCGCTCCGCGGCATGCGGGATCCTCCCGGATCGGGACACGAACCCGCGTCCCCTGCATCGGCAGGCGGACTCCCAACCACTGCGCCACCAGGGAAGCCCTTGTTGAGGATTTTTATATCAGTGTTCAAAAGGATTGTTAGTCTGTAGTTTTCGTGTAGTGTCTTCATCTGGCTTTGGTATCAGAATAATGCTGACCTCAGAATGGGTTAGCAAGTGTTCCATCCTCTTCCAGTTTTTAGAAAAGTTTGAGAAAGATAGATATTAGTTCTTCTTTAAATGTTTGGTAGAATTTGCCAGTGAAGCCATCAGGTTCAAGGCTAGGGCTTTTGCTTGTTTGGAGACTTTTGATTACTGATTCAGTGTCCTTACTAGTTGTAGGTCTACTCAGATTTTCTACTTCTTCATGATTTAGTGTTAGTAGGTTTTGCTTCTAGGAATTCATCATTTCATCTAGTTTTTCCACGGGCTTCCCTGGTGGCACAGTGGTTGAGAGTCCGCCTGCTGATGCAGGAGACACGGGTTCGTGCCCTGGTCCGGGAAGATCCCACATGCCGTGGAGTGGCTGGGCCCGTGAGCCATGGCCATTGAGCCTGCGCGTCCGGAGCCTGTGCTCTGCAATGGGAGAGGCCACAACAGTGAGAGGCCCACATACCAAAAAAAAAAAAGAGCATCTAGTTTTTCCAATTTGTTGGACAGTTAATTCTTTATACTACTCTTTTATAATCCTTTTTTTGATAGAATTGATATTGTCTCCATTTAAATTTCTGATTTTAGTAATTTGAGTCTTCTTTTTTTCTTGGGCCATCTAGCAAAAGGTTTGTTAATTTTGTTCTTTTCAAAGAACCAACTTTTGGTTTCATTTATTTTCTCTATTATTTTTCTATTCTCTATTTCATTTATCTCTGCTCTGATCTTTATTTTCTTCCTTCTGATAGCTTTGGATTTAGTTTGTTCTTCTTTTTCCAGTTCCTTATGTTGTAAAGTTATGTTGTTGATTTGAGATCTTTTTCTTGTTTTCTCCATATGGATTTAATATGTATTTCTCCTAAACTGATGTTGAACTTCTTTTTATATATTTAAGACCCATTCATGTTTCTTTTTCTGTGAATTGTTTTTTCGTATTTTTTGCTTATTTTTTCTGTATTGGTTTTTTTTGTTTATGGATTTTATGAACCTTTTAATGGAAAAAAGTTAATTTCTTTTACATATAATTTGATTTGATAATGTATTTTCTGAATTGTCATAATATTTTCATTCTATTTATATCATTTTCTCATTCTTTTCCTTTATCTATTTTTTTCTACCATGAAGTCTAATTCTGATGAGTATTTTATAAATAAACCATTTTGGAAATGAACCCATTTAACAAACAATTATTAAACATCCACTGTGCTAAATTCTGAGGTCACAAAAGTGAAAAATAGTTCGTGCTTTCATGAATCTCAAACTATAAAGGGAGAGACCATATAGGTAAACACATTTACCCAATCCTTTAAAATTTATTATGATTCCTATAGATTAGGCATTGTCTAGGTGCTAGGAATAGAAATGTGAACGAGATTGGTTTTGTCCTTGAGAGTACAGTCTAATGGGAACACAGACATAGGGACTGTGACGCCTCATAACAAAATTTATATGGCCGGAAGGACTAGTTTCTCAAATTATTACTGTTTTTAAGAATTGTCCTTAATATTTGTTTTTATATATTTCTATGTAAACTTTATAATTGGCTTGTTTATTTACAAAAAGATGAAAAACTATTGGCAAATTACTTAATGGTGGTATGTACTTCTGTTTGGTCACTTTCATTAACATCTTTATTCCTAGAATTAAAAAAAATCAATTTAAGTGGAATTCTTTCCGCCATTATATTTTCAAACTTGTAGTTTTATTAAAGGCATTGTTATATTAAAATCGGGACATATTAAAGACCAAATAACTATCAGACTTCTTTGAGGCAGAGGCACTTAACAGAGATTCCAGCTTGTTTATCATACTTCAGTTACTAGTGTATCAAATACCTTGTTATTATGTGGCTTCATCTTCAAGTTCCGTCACATGATAGCAAGGCTCTGTCATACTGAGATTAATAGTGTACAGTTATTCGAAAGTGGTATTTCTATACTACTTAAGTAGTATAAGTTGCTTTGATAAGGTATTTTAATAGAACCATGCAGTTTCTCCTTATAACTTTATTATTCTGAATAAAGGTTTTACTTGAATTATACAATTATTATATTACCAAAAACATTTAAAACTTAACATTATTTGCAAGCTGAAGAAAATGTTTTTTGACACAGCATCAGGCCAGAAGAGGGCTCTCTAAGTCAGTATGCAAGGACAGATAGAAATATCTGGAAAGGTAAGGAAAATGGGCTGCTAAAAATATTAGAATTTTAAATTATGTGGGGAATTAAAAAATTGTTGAGAAATTCATTTTAAAAGATAAGTACAATTAATAAAAGGAAATACAAGGAAAACCCTAAGTACTAAATGAGATGATAAATAAACATTTAAAATGATATGATAAATAAACATTTTTCCAGGAGATTGATACAGAGAGTGGATAAAACAGCAAAAGTTTAGGAGAAACAACTAATAAGATAATAAAGTTTTCTTTAGTGAAGGAATTATTTTGGCATGTGAATAGTGTTATTTTTCTTCACTTTTTCATTGAACAGATTTGACATGTAATATGGTGTAAGTTTAAGGTGTGTGGCATGTTATTTTGTTACATTTGTATGTAATATGATTGCTATTGTAGTGGTATTTATCACATTACATAACATATATAGTATGATATAATTGTCTGTATTCATTACACTGTGCATGAGGTTTTTATGGCATATTTACTACTTGTTAAAGTTTTACCCTTACCATCACTCTTATCCCCTGTGGGAGCTCCCCACCGCCCATCCCTCGTAAGGAGGTACTCTTATGTTTTTTACAGGTTTAACTTTTTTAGATTCCACATATAAATGGTATCATACAATACTTGCCTTTCTCTGATTTATCTCACTTAGAATAATGTGCTCAAGGTCTACCCATGTTGTCTCAAATGGAAGATATCCTCCTTTCTCGTGGCTGAGTAATATTCCATTGTGTGTTACATCTTTCGTCGATTCATCTGTTGATGGGCATTGGGCTGTTTCCATACCTTGGCTGTTGTGAATAATGCTGCGATAACCATGGGGGGGGATGCATGTATCTTGTAGAAATCCTGTTTTCATTTCCTTTGGGTATATGCCCAGAGATGGAATTGCTGGAACACATGGTAGATTTGTGTTTTATTTTTTTGAGGAGCCTTCGTATTGTTTTCTGTAGTGGCCACGCCAATTTACATTCCCACCAACCAAGTTTGTTTTTGTTTTTTTTTAAAACATCTTTATTGGAGTATAATTGCTTTACAATGGTGTGTTAGTTTCTGCTTTACAACAAAGTGAATCAGTTATACATATACATATGTTCCCATATCTCTTCCCTCTTGCATCTCCCTCCCTCCCACCCACCCTATCCCACCCCTCTAGGTGGTCACAAACCACCTAGGTGATCTACCTGTGCCATGCGGCTGCTTCCCACTAGCTGTCCACCCTACGTTTGGTAGTGTATATATGTCCATGCCACTCTCTCACTTTGTCACAACTTACCCTTCCCCCTCCCCATATCCTCAAGTCCATGCTCTAGTAGGTCTGTGTCTTTATTCCCGTCCTACCCCTAGGCTCTTCATGACATTTTTTTTTCTTAGATTCCATATATATGTGTTAACATACAGTATTTGTTTTTCTCCTTCTGACTTACTTCACTCTGTATGACAGACTCCAGGTCCATCTACCTCACTATGAATAACTCAATTTCATTTCTTTTTATTGCTGAGTAATATTCCATTGTATATATGTGCCACATCTTCTTTATCCATTCATCTGTTGATGACAATTAGGTTGATTCATGTCCTGGCTATTGTAAATAGAGCTGCAATGAACATATTGGTACATGACTCTTTGTGAATTATGGTTTTCTCAGGGTATGTGCCCAGTAGTGGGATTGCTGGGTCATATGGTAGTTCTATTTGTAGTTTTTTAAGGAACCTCCATACTGTTCTCCATAGTGGCTGTATCAATTTACAATCCCATCAACAGTGCAAGAGTGTTCCCCTTTCTCCACACCCTCTCCAGCATTTATTGTTTCTAGATTTTTTGATGATGGCCATTCTGACCAGTGTGAGATGATATTTCATTGTAGTTTTGATTTGCATTTCTCTAATGATTAATGATGTTGAGCATTCTTTCATGTGTTTGTTGGCAATCTGTATATGTTCTTTGGAGAAATGTCTATGTAGGTCTTCTGCCCATTTTTGGATTGGGTTGTTTGTTTTTTGTTATTGAGCTGCATGAACTGCTTGTAAATTTTGAAGATTAATCCTTTGTCAGTTGCTTCATTTGCAAATATTTTCTCCCATTCTGAGGGTTGTCTTTTCATCTTGTTTATGGTTTCCTTTGCTGTGCAAAAGCTTTAAAGTTTCATTAGGTCCCATTTGTTTATTTTTGTTTTTATTTCCATTACTCTAGGAGGTGGGTCAAAAAGGATCTTGCTGTGATTTATGTCACAGTGTTCTGCCTATGTTTTCCTCTAGAAGTTTTATAGTGTCTGGCCTTACATTTAGGTCTTTAATCCATTTTGAGTTTATTTTTGTGTATGGTGTTAGGGAGTGATCTAATTTCATACTTTTACATATACCTGTCCAGTTTTCCCAGCACCAATTATTGAAGAGGTTGTCTTTTCTCCACTGTTTATTCTTGCCTCCTTTATCGAAGATAAGGTGACCATCTGTGCGTGGGTTTATCTCTGGGCTTTCTATCCTGTTCCGTTGATCTATATTTCTGTCTTTCTGCCAGTACCATACTGTCTTGATTACTGTGGCTTTGTAGTATAGTCTGAAGTCAGGGAGCCTGATTCCTCCAGCTCCATTTTTTGTTCTCAAGATTGCTTTGGCTGTTCGGGGTCTTTTGTGTTTCCATACAAACTGTGAAGTTTTTGTTCTAGTTCTGTAAAAAATGCCAGTGGTAGTTTGATAGGGATTGCATTGAATCTGTAGATTGCTTTGGGTAGTAGAGTCATTTTCACAGTGTTGATTCTTCCAATCCAAGAACATGGTATATCTCTCCATCTATTTGTATCATCTTTATTTTGTTTCATCAGTGTCTTATAATTTTCTGCATACAGGTCTTTTGTCTCCTTAGGTAGGTTTATTCCTAGATATTTTATTCTTTTTGTTGCAGTGCTAAATGGGAGTGTTTTCTTAACTTCACTTTCAGATTTTTCATCATTAGTGTGTAGGAATGCCAGAGATTTCTGTGCATTAATTTTGTAACCTGCTGCTTTACCAAATTCATTGATTAGCTCTAGTAGTTTTCTGGTAGCATCTTTAGGATTCTCTACGTATAGTATCATGTCATCTGCAAACAGTGACAGCTTTACTTCTTCTTTTCCAATTTGGATTCCTTTTATATCTTTTTCTTCTCTGATTGCTGTGGCTAGAACTTCCAAAACTATGTTGAATAAGAGTGGTGAGAGTGGGCACCTTGTTCCTGATCTTAGTGGAAATGGTTTCAGTTTTTCAACATTGAGGATGGTATTGGCTGTGGGTTTGTCATGTATGGCCTTTATTATGTTGAGGAAAGTTCCCTCTATGCCTACTTTCTTCAGGGTTTTTATCATAAATGGGCGTTGAATTTTGTCGAAAGCTTTCTCTGCATCTATTGAGATGATCATATGGTTTTTCTCCTTCAATTTGTTAATATGGTGTATCCCGTTGATTGATTTGCATATATTGAAGAATCCTTGCATTCCTGGAATAAACCCCACTTGATCATGGTGTGTGATCCTTTTAATGTGCTGTTGGATTCTGTTTGCTAGTATTTTGTTGAGGATTTTTGCATCTGTGTTCATCAGTGATATTGGCCTGTTGTTTTCTTTCTTTGTGACATCTTTGTCTGGTTTTAGTATCAGGGTGATGGTGGACTCATAGCATGAGTTTGGGAGTGTTCCTCCCTCTGCTATATTTTGGAAGAGTTTGAGAAGGGTAGGTGTTAGCTCTTCTCTCAGTGATTTGATAGAATTCACCTGTGAAGCCATCTGGTCCTGGGCTTTTGTTGGAAGATTTTTTTGGTTTTTTTTTTTTTGCAGTACGCAGGCCTCTCACGGTTGTGGCCTCTCCAGCTGCGGAGCATAGGCTCCGGACGTGCAGGCCCAGCGGCCATGGCTCACGGGCCCAGCCGCTCCACGGCATGTGAAATCTTCCTGGACTGGGGCACAAACCTGTGTCCCCTGCATCGGCAGGCGGACTCCCAACCACTGCGCCACCAGGGAAGCCCTATTGGAAGATTTTTAATCACAATTTCAGTGCTTGTGATTGGTCTGTTCATATTTTCTATTTCTTCCTGGTTGAGTCTCGGCAGGTTGTGCATTTCTAAGAATTTGTCCATTTCTTCCAGGTTGTCCATTTTATTGGCATAGAGTTGCTTGTAGTAGTCTCTCATGACCTTTTGTATTTCTGCAGTGTCACTTGTTACTTCTCCTTTTCATTTCTAATTCTATTACTTTGAGTTTTCTCCCTGTTTTTCTTGATAAGTCTGGCTAATGGTTTATCAATTTTGTTTATCTTCTCAAAGAACCAGCTTTTAGTTTTATTTATCTTTGCTGTCGTTTCCTTCATTTCATTTTCATTTATTTCTGATTTGATTTTTATGACTTTTCATTCTGCTAAATTTGGGGGATTTCGTTCGTCTTTCTCTAATTGCTTTAGGTGCAAGGTTAGGTTGTTTGTTTGAAATGCTTCCTGTTTCTTAAGGTAGGATTGTATTGGTATAAACTTCCGTCTTAGAGCTGCTTTTGCTGCATCCCATAGGTTTTGGATCATCGTGTCTCCATTGTCATTTGTTTCTAGGTATTTTTTTATTACCTCTTTGATTTCTTCAGTGATCACTTCGTTATTAAGTAGTGTATTGTTTAGCTTCCATGTGTTTTTATTTTTTACAGATGTTTTCCTGTAATTGGTATCTAGTCTCATAGCGTTGTGGTCGGAAAAGATACTTGATACGATTTCAGTTTTCTTAAATTTACCAAGGCTAGATTTGTGATCCAAGGTATGATCTATCTGGAGAATGTTCCATGAGCACTTGAGAAAAATGTGTATTCTGTTGTTTTTGGGTGGAATATCCTATAAATATCAATTAAGTCCATCTTGTTTAATGTATTATTTAAAGCTTGTTTTTCCTTATTTATTTCCATTTTGGATGATCTGTCCATTGGTGAAAGTGGGGTGTTAAAGTCCCCTACTATGAATGTGTTACTGTCGATTTCCCCTTTTAAGGCTGTTAGCATTTGTCTTATGTATTGAGGTGCTCCTATGTTTGGTGCATAAATATTTACAATTGTTATATCTTCCTCTTGGATTGGTCCCTTGATCATTGTGTAGTGTCCTTCCTTGTCTCTTGTAACATTCTTTATTTTAATGTCTATTTTATATGTTATGAGTATTGCTACTCCAACTTCGTTTTGATTTCCATTTGCATGGAGTATGTTTTTCCATCCCCTCACTCTCAGTCTGTATGTGTCCCTAGGTCTGAAATGGTTCTCTTGTAGACAGCATATATATGCTTGTTTTTGTATCCATTGTTTTTGTATCCATTCATCAAGCCTGTGTCTTTTGGTTGGAGCATTTAACCCATTCACATTTAAGGTCATTATTGATATGTATGTTCCTATAACCATTTTCTTAATTGTTTTGGGTTTGTTTTTGTAGATCTTTTTCTTCTCTTGTGTTTCCCACTTAGAGAAGTTCCTTTAGCATTTGTTGTAGAGCTGGTTTGGTGGTGCTGAATTCTCTTAGCATTTGCTTGTCTGTAAAGTTTTTAATTTCTCCATCGAGTCTGAATGAGATTCTTGCCAGCTAGAGTAATCTTGGTTGTAGGTTCTTCCATTTCATCACTTTAAATATGTCACAGCACTCCCTTCTGGCTTGTAGAGTTTCTGCTGAGAAATCAGGTGTTAACCTTACGGGAGCTCTCTTGTATGTTATTTGTCATTTTTCCCTTGCTGCTCTCAATAATTTTTCTTTGTCTTTAATTTTTGCCAATGTGATTACTATGTGCCTTGGCGTGTTTCACCTTGGGTTTATCCTGTATGGGACTCGCTGTGCTTCCTGGACTTAGGTGGCTATTTCCTTTCCCATGTTAGAGAAGTTTTTGAGTATAATCTCTTCAGATATTTTCTCGGGTCCTTTCTCTCTCTCTTCTCCTTCTGGGATCCCTGTAATGCAAATGTTGTGTGTAATGTTGTCCCAGAGGTCTCTTAGGCTGTTTTTATTCTTTTTTCTTTATTCTGTTCCACAGCAGTGAATTCCACCATTCTGTCTTCCAGGTCACTTATCCGTTCTTCTGCCTCAGTTATTCTGCTATTGATTCCTTCTAGTGTAGTTTTCATTTCAGTTATTGTATTGTTCATCTCTGTTTGTTTGTTCTTTAATTCTTCTAGGTCTTTGTTAAACATTTCTTGCATCTTCTTGATCTTTGCCTCCATTCTTTTTCCAAGGTCCTGGATCATCATCGCTATCATTATTCTGAATTCTTTTTCTGGAAGGTTGCCTATCTCCACTTCTTTAGTTGTTTTGGGGGTTTTATCTTGTTCCTTCATCTGGTACAAAGCCCTCTGCCTTTTCCTCTTGTCTGTCTTTCTGTGGATGTGGTTTTTGTTGCACAGGCTGCAGGATTGTAGTTCTTCTTGCTTCTGCTGTCTGCCCTCTGGTGGATGAGGCTATCCAAGAGGCTTGTGCAAGTTTCCTGATAGGAGGGACTGGTGGTTGGTAGAGCTGCCTGTTGCTTTGGTGGGCAGAGCTAAGTAAAACTTTAATCCACTTGTCTGTTGATGGGTGGGGCTGGGTTCCGTCCCTGTTGGTTGTTTGGCCTGAGGCGACCCAACACTGGAGCCCTACTGGGCTCTTTGGTGGGGCTAATGGCCGACTCTGGGAGGGCTCATGCCAAGGAGTACTTCCAAGACCCCACCACCACCACCACCACCACCCCCGCCTCTGCAGGAGACTCTCCAACACTAGCACATAGGTCTGGGTCAGTCTCCTATGGGGTCACTGCTCCTTTCCCTGGGTCCCGATGAGCACACTACTTTGTGTGTGCCCTCCAAGAGTGGAGTCTCTGTTTCCCCCAGTCTTGTCGAAGTCCTGTAATCAAATCTCGCTAGCCTTCAAAGTCTGATTCTCTAGTAATTCCTCCTTCCGTTGCCAGACCCCCAGGTTGGGAAGCCTGACATGGGGCTCAGAACCTTCACTCCAGTGGGCAGACTTCTGTGGTATAATGTTCTCCAGTTTGTGAGTCACCTACCCAGCAGTTACAGAATTTGCTTTTATTGTGATTGCGCCCCTCCTACCATCTCATTGTGGCTTCTCCCTTGTCTTTGGATGTGGGGTATCTTTTTTGGTGAGTTCCAGTGTCCTCCTGTCGATGATTGTTCAGCAGTTAGTTGTGATTCTGGTGCTCTCACAAGAGGGAGTGAGAGCATGGCCTTCTCCTCCGCCATCTTGAACCAATCTCTAGTTCATTTTTGTGGAGGGTGTAAGGTCTGTGTCTAGAATATTTTGGGGGTTTTTTTTTTGCATGTGGTTGTTCACTTGTTCTAGTATCACTTGTTGAAAAGACTGTTTTTGCTCCATTGTACTGCCTTTGCTCTTTTGTCATTAGATTGGTTGACTGTATTCATGTGGACCTATTTCTGGGCTCTGCATTCTGTTCCATTGACCTGTTTGTTTGTTCTTTCCCCAATACCACACATTCTTGATTACTGTAGCTTTACTGTAAGTCTTGAAGTCAGGGTGTCAGCCCTCCATCTTGGTTGCTTCATCTCCTTAAGTATTATATTGACCATTCTGGAGCTTTTGTTTTTCCGTATAAACTTTAGAATCAGCTTGTCACTATCCACAAAATAACTTGCTGGGATTTTTATTGAAATTGCATCGAATCTATAGATCAAGTTGGGAAGAACTTGACATCTTGACCATACTGAGTCTGTCCATGAACAGGGAATATCTCTTCATTTATTTTGTCCTTCTTTGATATCTTTGATCAGAGTTTTGTAGTATTCCTTGTATAGATCTTGTATATACACATTTTGTTAGATTTATAGTATTATGTTTTTGAGGGTGCTAATGTAAATGGTAATGTTTTTAGTTTCAAATTACACTTGTTCATTGCTGTTATATAGGAAAGAAAGTGCCTGACTTTCATATATTTCACTCCACTCTCTTTTTGCTCGCATGGTTTCTGAGAAGTTGTATAAAGCTCTTATCTTTTCCTGTCTGTAGGTAAGGTATTTTCTCCTCTGGTTTCTTTCACAATTTTTTTAATCTTTTATTTTCAAAAATTTAAATATGATATGCTTAAGTGTAGTTTGGGGGCATTTATTCTGCTTGGTGTTCTCTGAGCTTCCTGGATCTGAGGTGTGGTATGTGACCATTTGGGGAAATTCTCAAATCATATTGTTTAAAATATTGCTGTTTTCTTTCTCTCTTTTCCTTGTGGTGTTCCCATAAGATGTATATTACAAGTTTTGTAGTTATCTCACAACTCTTGGATATTCTCTTCCATTTTTTCCAATCTTTTTCCTCTTTGCTCTTAAGTTTTAGAAGTTTCTGCTATCATATCCTCAAGCTCAGATTGGTTCCTGCGCCAGGTCCAGTCTACTGATAACCACATCAAAGACATTCTGTTTCAGGGTTTTTTGTCTCTAGAGTTTCTTTTATAGTCTTTCCGGCTCTGTTCTTATATTATCCATCTGTTCTTGAATGTTGTCTACTTCAGCAGTAAAGCCCTTAAGCATATTAATCATAGACATTTTAAAAAATGTCTGTTCTGATAATTCCAACATCTGTGACATATCTGACTCTAGTTCTAATGCTTGTTCAGTCTCTCCAGATGTACTGATAAAAGGAAGTGTGGTAAGTAGGACTTTAGTAATGTCATGGTAGGGTGTGGGGCAGGGGAAGCATTCTCTGGCCCTCTGACTTAGTCTTTTCGTGAGCCTGTGCTCCTGGACTGTGAACTTCACCAGTGCTTCTTAGTTTTTTCTTTCCCACCCTTAGGTAGGACAGGATGGCTAGAGGCAACTGAGTTGGATATTAACTCTTCCCCCATGTGGAAGGCTAGAGGGAGCTGGTTTGGGATTTTTTCCTTCTAGGTATGTTAGTTCCCTTCTAGGTAGGTTAGTCTCTGGTAAAGTAGTTTCTCCTGAGGACAGGCCTTGTTAAGAAGAACATAGAGCTTTGGCATTTCAGAATGGTTTCTTTTCTCCTCCCTCTGCTGGAAGCACAAAGGGATTCATTGTGAGGACCTGGTAGAGCTTCTAGTGGTATAATTCAAGAATATTGGGTGTCCCCTATGACTGGGTGCCCCTGGAGATTTTGATTCTCAGACCTTCACTCTGAGCCTCCACAAATTCATCAATTACAGTTCTGGTTTTCCTACTTCAGCACTGGTTCCCATGGATAATTCTGATCCAGTAAGTGTGATTTTCTTTATTTGCCTGTTTCTCCAATTTTGGGGGTTGCAGTTTGCCCGATAACCTCACTTCACTGACAGATCTAAGAAGAGTCGTTGATTTTTCAGTTTGTTCAGCTTTTCACTTGTCGGTAAAACAGGTTGGCAATTTCTGAGCTCATTATATGCCTGATGGGAAATTGTAAATCTGTATTCACTTTTTTACAGTTTCCTAGCCTATCCTGGCCATTTTTCTGGGTTCTAGACCCATCTCTTTGCCTGATGTTCATATATATTTGTATCTTAATATTAAATTGATACTAACTGGCATCTTAATATCAATAGGCTCTAATTGTAATTAAGTACGTTTGCTTAAACCTGTTCTCCCACATGACCTACTTACCTCTGCTCAGAATATGGTCTTCCCTGTTACTTAGACTCAGAATTTCAAACCTTTAGTTATCTTTAACATTTCTTGTCCATTCACACCTTAAAAAATAATTTTCTCTGAATCCTCTCATTTCTGCTTCCAGAGCTTCTTCCTTCTGTTCTCAATATTCTTGTTTAGCTCCTTGGTTTTTTCAGCTAAATAGGTTAGGATAATTTCTTAAAGTGATATATTCATATCCATTCACCATATCCTTTAATTCATCTTGTTCATTACTTCCAATTGTTATAGTTCTGTCTTGTCCTTTTTCTTCTTTTCTTTTCCCTTTAATCTAAAGTTACTAAGAGTTTACACACTATGGTGAGTGCTAGGGAATACAGAGATTTACAAAACAGAGTTCACAGACTTCTTAAACATGTTACTTTCTTGTTCTAGAACCATCACCGGATTCCCATTTCCTATGCATTAAGGTTGAATTCTGAACCTTGTGATTCTAAAGTATGGTCTCACGTAGATGTTTTAATTTTCTCTTATATTCCCCCCTCTTGTAACCTAAACTTTATGGGTACTCTGTGCATATATTCTGTCTTTTACCTTTTTAAAATGTTCTTTCTGGAATGCTTTTCTTCCTTTCTCTGTTCCTGCCAGAATCCTCCTTATTTTCAAAGTCTGTTCCAAAAGCCACCTTTCCAGTAAAGCCTTTTCCCTCATTCTCCCCATGCCCTTTTCATTTATCCTCCCACCTTCCAACACTTTGTACTGAAGATGGCTTTTCTTTGGCTGCCATACTATATTGTATCCTGTATATAATTATCTAAGGGTTTCTCTTATGCTTCTGATTAGAATTTGAGTTTGTAAAGGGCAGTGCCTGAGTCGGTTATCTTTGAAATACCATGCACATGATGAATGCTGTTTATATAATCAAAATTTTTTTCCTTCCAGTTTTATGGAGATATAATTGACATACAGCACTGTATAAATTTAAGGTGTATAGCATAATGATTTGACCTTCATGCATCATGAAATGATTACCACAGTAAGTTTAGTGAACATCCACCATCTCATACAAATACAGAATAAAAGAAAAAGAAAAAAACATATTTTTTCCTTGTGATGAGAATTCTTAGGATTCACTTTCTTAACAACTTTCATATATAGCATACAGCAGTGTTAATTATGTTTATCATGTTGTCCGTTACATCCCTAGTACTGGAGGTTTGTACCTTTTGACCCCCTTCATCCACTTCCCCTTCCCCCACCCCTGCCTCTGGTAACCACAGATCTGATCTCTTTTTTTCTATGAGTTTGTTTGTTTTTGAAGTGTAATTGACCTACAGTATTATGTTAGTTCCTGGTGCACAACATATTGATTCAGTATTTCTGTACATGACAGAATGATCACCACACTGAGTCTCGTTACATCCTGTCACCATACAAAGATATTCCAGTATTATTGACCATGTTCCCCACACTGCACATTTCATACCTGTGACTCATTGATTTTGTAACTAGAAGTTTGTACCTCTTCATCTCCCTCACCTGTTTGTTCTCTGTATCTATGACTATTTCTGTTTTGTTATGTTTGTGCATTTGTTTTGTTTTTTAAATTCCGTGTATAAGCAAAATCATATGGTATTTGTCTTTCTCTGTCTGACTTAACTTCACTTAGCATAATAATACCCTCTAGGTCCATCCATATTGTCGCAAATAGCAAGATTTCATCTTACATTATATCTGAGTAATATTCTGTTGGAAGGATAGATAGATAGATATAGATATCACCTCTTCTTTATACATTCATCTATCCATAGGCACGTAGCTTGCTTCCATAGCTTGGCTGTTGTTCACTGCTGCAGTGAACATAGGGTTGCATATATCTTTTCAAATTAAGTGTTTTTGTTTTCTTCAGATAAATACCCAGGAGTGGAATTGCTTGATCATATAATAGTTCTATTTCTAATTTTTTGAGAAACTGACCTACTGTTTTCCATAGTGGCTGCACCAGTTTGCGTTCCCACTAACAGCACATGAGGGTTCTTTTTCTCTGCATCCTGGCCAACACTTTATTGTTATTTGTTGTCTTTCTGATGATAGCCATTCTGATAGGTGTGAGGTTGTATCTCACTGTGGTTTTGATTTGCATTTCCCCTACGATTAGTGATGTTGAGCATCTTTTCATGTGCCTGTTGGCCATCTGTATGTCTTCTTTGAAAAAATGTTTTTTCAGGTCCTCTGTCCATTTTTTATTTATTTTTTGATGTTGAATTGTATGAGTCCTTCGTATATTTTGGATATTAACCCCTTATCAGATAAATCATTTGCCATTTATCTTCTCTCATTCAGTAGATGGCCTTTTTGTTGTTGATAGTTTCCTTCATAGTGCAAAGGCTTTTTAGTTTGATTTAGTCCCATTTGTTTATTTTTGCTTTTGTTGCCCTTGCTGGGGAGACATAATCCCCCTAAAACTGCCAAAACTGATATCAAAGAGTGTACTGCCTGTGTTTTCTTCTAGGAGTTTTATGATTTCAGGTCTTACATTTTAAGTCTTTAATCCATTTTGAGTTTATTTTTTATATGGTGTGAGAAAGTATCCAGTTTGATTCTTTTGCATATAGCTGTCCAGTTTTCCCAACACCATTTATTGAAGAAGCTGTTTTTTCCCCTGTTGTATATTCTTGCCTCCTATGTTGTAGATTAATTGACCATATAAGTGTGGGTTCTTTTCTGGGCTCTGTATTCTGTGCCACTGATTTATGCGTCTGTTTTTGTGCCAGTACCATACCGTGTATATAATTTTTGAATTGCATCTCTACCTTTTGAAAAAGTATAAGTTCTTCAAGGCCTAGTTCAAGTTCACTTCTATAAAGCCATTCTATAGCTACTACACATACAGCTATCTTAGCACTTAGGCAGTTTTTGTTGTCTTTTTGTGTGTGACATTTTATTAAACTGGTGGGACCTTGTTTTATTAACTGTTGACTCCCCTGTACACAATGCCTAACATATGTGCTTAGTAAATAGAAAAGTAATCTATTTCTTTACTTTCACATTACTTTGGTGGTATCACATTCTAATTTGAGGAAATATTTGTATTTCCTGCCCTCCTCTTCCAGGTTGTAATGCTGCAGGGGGAAGGGGAGGGAAGAGATTTTGTCTGACTCTCCTTCAAAACCTTGCTCATGAAAAGAATAATACATTTATTCATTAAGCAGTTATTTTTTAACATTTATTTTGTGCCAGTCACTGCTCTATGAAATAGGGATATAAGAGCAGCTAAGATGGACAGAAATTCCTGATTTCATGGACCTTAGTTTCTAGTTAGGGGAAGCACTCTATTAATACTTACTGAGTTTAATATTAGCTAAAAAATGATCACCTGTGAGGAAATATTTCTTTAGTTTTTATTTATTTCCCCTGAGATTTCACTTCTTTATAATGTACTTTTTATACTCTGATACTTTTTAACCAGATAATAACTGCTTTTTATTAAGCTTCTGCTGTGTGCTAGGAACTTTACATAACTTGTTGTTGGTAAGCAATTTGAATTGATCATGGCACAAAACTAGGACGCAGGAGAGCTGGGATTTATGCCAAGGTCTGTCATTAAAGGCTGTTTGTGCTCTTTGTACTGTAGGTACCTCATTTCTAATTTCTTTCCATTTATTCAAGACAGGTAAACTTTTAAAGTCTTACCTATGTTTTTTTTCTTTCTGAATAGCCACAGTATGAGAGTACTTCCCTCCAGACTCCATTTTCAGACCAGTCAACATCCCATTCCCAGCAAGAGGAGCTTGAGCAAAAGCTTGCATCTACTGAGAAAGAGGTTTTACAGCTCAATCAGTTTCTAAAACAAAGAATAAGCCAATTTAGTGAAGAGAAGAAGAAACTGGAGGAAAAGGTAGGTATTTTTAATAAAGTTGAATTGGGTCAAGGGCATTCCTTCAACATGATTTTTTTGTCATCTACTCTATGCCAGGTGTCATACCAGGTTTTATTTACATTGAAGTGATTAGTTTTACAGTAACTTTTGAGAAACCCTGTGCTATCTACAAAAATCCAGGCATTTTTTTTGAGAGATAAAAATACCACTGCGTATTATATTATGTCTTTCTAAGTAATAGTAAAGATTTTTATAAAGTTAGTTGTCTACACTGAGATGTGACACCAGTAACTGTTCTCCTTTTCCTTTTTGGGCCCTGTGTCTTTGTAATGTGGGATATGAAGGATTGGTAAATGAAATGAAAGTGGTCCTTCTTTCAGAAGCACATGACTTCACGTTATTTAAGCTGAAGCCCTTGATTCAGAATAAGTAGCTGAAAGCCAGATACCTCTATATACACAATACATCTATCCATTTATTTGACCTTTCTGCCTTTATTACAGTATTTTCACAGACTTCATCTCATTCCATTATAGTATCATTAAAGATCAAGTAAGATAAGGATACATGCTAGCTCTGATTTATTGAAGAGGCATAGATCCTTAAGCTACTACTTAGTTGCAGAATTGGTTTTAGATTTCTCTTGTTATACCCAGCTTATTATTCTATTAACTAACCTTCCCTTCAAGTCATCTTGAGGCATCACCATGATTTCTGTAGGCAGGTTTGGAGCTATCAATTGAGAGCTCATTGACATTTTTGAGTCAGTACACACACACACACACACACACGAGCTAAAATTTTTATCTTCCAAAAAACTGACAAATTTTACATGGTTTCTCTTTCTCAGCTATATGATGTATTTTATTGTGGCTAACTTGAAAGTACCTTGAAACAGGTACTGTTTCTTGTTTCTTTTGTGTATTTTTTGGGCCTTATCTAATACCACAATCTGGAGGGAGCTATGGAAATATCCATCGGTCGTACATAAGTGGGAGGGATTAAAATGTTTTCTCACCTGAAACTTGTTAATTAAAAGATTGTGTGAAAATTGTGACGATTCAGTGGATGTGGTTTTTAAAATATATTTTTATGTTTTATCTAAATTTTTCTCATCTTTTATTATTTTTCATGTGTATTGCTTAATAAAATCAGTTTATATGTTACCTACCTATCAGACAGCTCCTAATTGGATGTCTTCAAAATACTTCAGACTTCTCATGTCTAAAATCAGTTCTTAATTTTGCCTTCTGACTGCCCTATTCTCAAACGACATAAAACAACATTTTCTTCAATGTTCATTGCTGTGTATTCAGTTACTCATGCTAGAAACTCTTACTAAGTTAATCAAGCCTGTCTTCTAAATATATACAAAACCTGTCCAACACTACCAGCCTAGTCCAGGTTCTTAGCTCTTGGCAAAGCTTTTGTAATGGCCTCTTCATTGGTGTCTCTGAATTCACCCTTGCCCAGTCTACCTGTTCTCCTCAATCACTTTTGTTCTTGTTGTAATTCTATGTATTTTATTTATTATACTTTTAAAGATTGAAGCATAATTTGCATACAGTCAAGTGTGCAGATCTTGGGTGTTCAGTTTTTATGAATATTGCTAATAGTATACAGTCGACCCTTTAACAACATGGGTTAACTGTGCAGGTCACTTATACATAGATTTTATTCAGTAGTAAATACTACACAATTTGAGGATCTGAGGATGTGGAGGAAAAAGCAGATACAGAGGGTCGACTGTAAGTTGTATACTGCATGGAGGGTCAGCAACCCAACCCCCTTGTTGTTCAAAGGTCAACTGTATACCCATATAACCACTATCTAAAATGAGATCATAAACATTTCAGTTGTCCAAGAAGTTCCCTTGTGCTTCTTTCTAGTCAGTCTTATTTCCTTCCCTGAAACACTTTTTTTTTAAATAAATTTTATTTATTATTTATTTATTTATTTTTGGCTGCATTGGGTTTTCATTGCTGCACGCGGGCTTTCTCTAGCTGCGGCAAGTGGGGGCTACTCTTCGTTGTGGTGGGCGGGCTTCTCATTGCAGTGGCTTCTCGTTGCGGAGCACGGGCTCTAGGCGCACGGGCTTCAGTAGTTGTGGCATGTGGGCTCAGTAGTCGTGGCTAGCGGGCTCTAGAGCACAGGCTCAGTAGTTGTGGCACACAGGCTTAGTTGCTCTGCGGCATGTGGGATCTTCCTGGACCAGCACTCAAACCTGTGTCCCCTGCACTGGCAGATGGATTCCTAACCACTGCGCCACCAGGGAGGTCCCCGAAACACTTTTTTATCACTGTAGATTAGTTCTGAGTCTTCTTGGACTTTGTATAAATGGAGTCATACCATATATGTTCTTTTGTGTGTGTTTTCTTTCCCTTAATATCTTTGAGATTTATTTACGTTGTTGCATGTATCAGTAGTCTGTTCCTGTCTATCCTTGAGTTGCATTCCATTATATAGATCTCTCACAATGTATCTATTGTCCTGTTAGTGGATATTTGGATTGTTTGCAGTTTGGGAAAATTATGAATAAGGCTGCTGTGAACATTCTTGTACTAGACTTTATTTGGTATACATAGGTTTTCATTTCTCTTGGATAAATTCCTAATAGTGGAATTTCTAGGTCATTTGGTTCATAGTGTAGATGTTTAACTTATAAGAAACTACCCCAGTCCTCCCAAGTGTGTGTACCATTTAACACTTCCACTACCAGAGAGTGAGAGTTCCAGGTGCTCCACAGCCTTGCAAATCCATTCTTAATAGTATGGAGGAATGAACCTTTTAAAATGAAGATCCAGTCATTTTTCTTACTTGGTTAAAACCCACTAATGCCATCTCATTGTCTTTAAAATAAGAATTTAATATTTTCTGTGACCTGAAAGAGCCTGCCTAATTATATAGCCTTGGGCCCTTCCAGTCTCCCTCTGGTACACTGTGTCTTGGTATAGTGTCTTACAGTTGTTAAGCAGGTCAGACCTGGTTTCTGGTATAGGTTCTTTACATAAAGTGTCCTCTTTGCCTGATGACTACTTGGCTCTCTTTTCCTGCTCCCCAGTCACCTATTTATCAATATTTTATCAAGTCTCAAATATATTTTCCCTCCAACCGCTTCTTATACATGCTTAAAGCATTTTGTTCTCAGCACAAATTTGAATGTTGCTGTGTTTTTTATATATCTCTGTAAGTTTTGTGAAGGCAGGGATGTATCTGAATGTGTCACTGTAGCATATGTAGCACCAGCCCTGGTCCCTGGCATATTGAATGAATGAATGAACAAATGCTTTCAGGTGATTTTTGCCACAAAGGGAGAGAAGGGAATGAGATAACCCCAACAAAGGACTAGGGAAAGAATAATTAGAGATATCGAAGATGTCAGAATGGGTGCACGATGGACCAAATTCCTAAGGAGAAATAGGAGAATGTTGATAACAGATGCCAAGGTGGAAGAGTTCCTCTTGGAAAAGAAGAGAAATAGCCTCTCTGTGAAGTGAGACAATTAAGAATGGACGTGTCTATACCAGTGGACCTTGAGGAGTGGGGTTAATATAGAGGGTAGACTTTGTGTCAGAGGACGTGGAGATGACCTGAGTTCTTGAAGGGAGTGTAGAAGCTAGGAAATTAGACTCATTGGTAATGCATCAACTAAACAGCACCCTGGGCCCACATGAGATTAGATTGCATTGTTTTCCTTCTGCATTTAGTCTCAGTAACCCTGATCAAGACTGATTCTAAGACAGAAAAACATTTAATGTGGTAAGAATAACAAGGGAAGTTACTCTTTGTTGAGCACTTTCTTTTATGTGCCAGATGGTACGTTGATGTACATTAAATGCATTTTCTTATTCAGTCCTAGTGTCACAGAAACCCTATGAGGTATATACTGTACCCCATTTTTAAAAAAATGAGGTTACTGAAATTTTGAGAAAAGTTAAGTAATTTGTCCAGTTGCATGTAGATAGAAGTTGTTGAAAAGCTGGAAGTAAAATTCAAGACAATTTAACTCTCCAGCTGATGCCTTGGTTCTAATAATAATTTATAAAAATTTTAGTGGAAAACACTTTCTCCCTAATCTATTTTGTTCTAATAATTGTATTTAAAATGAAGAAAAATAAATCTGTTTGTAAACCTCTTCTGAAGTGGGGAATTGCCTTCTAGGAATGATCTCAGTATTGCATAATACCTCCTTGAAATTTTACTTAACTTTTTATAACTAGAATAGGAAAGATTTATTAGTGGTGCCTCATTTACCTGTAGGTAATTACTGGAGTTCAGAATTCAGTAACCTCTGTTAATCTGCTAATCTGCAACAACATAAAACTTGGAAGTTAAAGAAAACAAAAAATAAAGAGCTTCTCATCAGTGAGCAGGGCTGGAAAAAATAAACAAAAAAGATCCAGTAATTATGTGTGATCAGCTTGTGGCCACAGATAACAGAGATGGTATCCAACAGGAGAGTGTTGGCCGAGATTTGTGATCCAGAGCACCAAGCTTGACATGATAGCAAAGAAGAGAATTGACCAAAGAAAAAGAAGAAACCTAGGACACCTTTGCATAGAAGACAGCATGACTAACTTATTCCAGTGGCTGCTTTTTGAGGACACAATTATGTCACTTAAACAATTATGTCACATTTAAGACACAAACAATTAAGTGTAAATTAGGGAGCATGTAGTAAAAATAGGCTGGTAGTTATGTTTGCTTCTGTAATTTACAGGGTCATTTGCTAAGGCAAGAGCAGGATTATATGGTCTTTCAGGTCACGACCAGGGCCAACAGTCTGTGAGTTCTGATAGATCAAAAGTTAAATTGTCACACCAGCATACTTGATTTTAGTCCTAAGAAAGCCCAAATAAAAGGTTTTGTCCAGGGCTTCCCTGGTGGCGCAGTGGTTGAGAGTCCGCCTGCCGATGCGGGGGACGCGGGTTCGTGCCCCGGTCCGGGAGGATCCCACGTGCCGCGGAGCGGCTGGGGCCGTGAGCCGTGGCTGCTGAGCCTGCGCGTCCGGAGCCTGTGCTCCGCGACGGGAGGGGCCACAGCAGTGAGAGGCCCGCGTACCGCAAAAAAAAAAAAAAAAAAAAAAAAAAAAGGTTTTGTCTGTTTTACCATTGTTACTCCTTACCCAAGGACCTAAGTGAATCCTAACATTATTGATGGAATGAATAGATGAAATGCGATGTCATTTGTTTCTCCAATTGAAATTGGGGTTTTTTTTTCTTTTTTTTTAAAATCTTTATTGGAGTATAATTGCTTTACAATGGTGTGTTAGTTTCTGCTTTATAACAAAGTGAATCAGCTATACATATACATATATCCCCATATCTCTTCCCTCTTGCGGCTCCCTCCCTCCCACCCTTCCTATCCCACCGTTCTAGGTGGTCACAAAGCACCAAGCTGATCTCCCTGTGCTCTGCGGCTGCTTCCCACTAGCTATCGGTTTTACATTTGGTAGTGTATATTTGTTTTGTGTTTTGTTTTTCCAATTGAAATTGTTTTAATAAAAGTTTTTATACATTGGACCTGAAATATGTTAGATAAGGCATGAAAGAAACTGGATTGTGGACAAGCATTAGCTTTAATAAAATTTGAAAGAGTAATCCGTTATACTAATTACTCGTACTTTTTTCCCTGGTGAATATGAGAAAAGGCTGTAAAGATATTTTAGAACGCTGTAAGCTTCTGAAAGAATGTTAAATGTTTGGAAGACTGGTAAATTAAAGTAAATGTGAGTCTGGAGTTTACTTTTTAGGCAACTATTTGTATATACATTGTTTTTAATTGATCTTGATTATGAAAGAGCTTTAGAGATAGTATATCTACAAAATTTAAAGATCGTATGTTTCAGGTGGAAAGGTGAAAAAAAATAGTACATAAAAGTCTGAGGTTCAACCTACAGAAATTGGGATTTACTAAAGATCATGAATTGTATGTATTCCATAGTAGGTGTTCAATTAGCATATTTCATCAGTCCTAAGATGACATTAATGGTAAGGCACATCTTTATTTTGTATAGTAAGAGAATATAGTACAAGTTCAGTTTGACACAGTGCCTTAACAATAGTCTTGCTTGAGGTATGAATTAGTCTCACTAGTCCCATTATTTGTCCCTAAGTATTTGGTAATTTTGGTGAGTGCCCTGGCTTTGATTGCTTTGCTTTAGTGCATGATAAGCGATTCCTTTGTAAGTCTGTAAGTAACAAAACAGCTTTAATTACTTATAGATATCTTCCTTTCTTAATTCACGTAAAACATTGCATATAACTTTGCAATAAATAAGAAATTAAAGTCATCCTTCCAGAGATGAATACTTGCTTCACTGATTTCTCAGTTGTTCCCTGAAACTGTCTTTCTGGGTACCCAATAACATTTTTCAATGCCAAATTATAATGTAATATTTCAAAGGTATTTTAAATATGATTTAAACTCAACACACTTTCAACATGTACATAATACTGTGGAAATGACAAAGATATGAATAACCTTGACCAAATTTGCACATGTGCAGGCAATAAAAACTACATCATTACCGCTGCCTGACTGCAGTTTATATCATCAATTGTAAAATCAAATAAAAATTTCAAAACTCTTGATTTCAATGATACAAGAATTTGAAAAAAATGTGAATCTTCGAATCTATGAAATAAGATAAATCATACTTAAGTTGGAAGTGGTGTTAACTATATCTGGAATAGTTTGTGAATTCAGTGATGCCTAAGATTAGAATGTTGGCTTTTATATTACTGGTTTTTGACAAAACCACTGAAGCTTCATAATCTTTTTCTTTAGCTTAAAACCAGAGATAGATACATCAGTAGCCTGAAAAAGAAGTGCCAGAAGGAATCTGAACAGAATAAAGAAAAGCAGAGAAGAATTGAGACCTTAGAAAAGTATCTGGCTGATCTTCCAACTCTTGATGATGTACAGAGTCAGAGTCTACAGGTAACATGAAATAAAATTCTGATCTTTAAATGAGAGGGAAACATATTCTTTTTTAAGTTGACTCTTTAGACATTTCATTTTTATAATTTTTCATTCATTTTGTAAATTTTTATAATTTAAAATTTTAGTTGTATATTTGGCTAATTGTAAGTTAAATCTGTGTGCTTAATTGCTGTTTTTAGGATTAACTTTAATTAGAAACTTTGTTCATCTGAGCATGAATAGATCTTTCTTGTCCTTAATTAATATGCGGTTTCCTTCCTAATGAACCTGTCTTAACTCTCTCACTTACTGTTCTACTCTAAAAGGTAGTTTCTAAACCAGTGACACCCCACTGCATGCACACACACTCATGCACCTCAGTTCTGACTTTTCCCAGTATTCTGTGGGATCCACCAAGGCTTAACAAGACCTTTTTTTGACCATCTTTCCAGATACTTGTTTTGTTTTCATCATTCTTCTTAATCTTTCTATAAATTCTTTCTTATACTTTAATCTATGACCTCCATTCACTCCTCTGACTTCTCTTCTGGCCATTTTCCTTTCTTAGCAGTACCTCATCCAAAGTCTTTCTACTAACTCTGGTGAGGCCTATCCTCTTGAAGCCTTATTTGTAAATCCATTAAACCTACTCTTCAGTCTTTTCTCAAAATCTTACTAATCATGGGACTTTCAGTTTTAGGACTCTTGACATTTGTGGTTAGGTAATTTTTTGTTGTGGGATTCTGTCCTGTGCATTAAAGGATGCTTAACAACATTTCTGGCCTCCACCTACTGGATGCCAATAGTGCTGCTTCTTCCCTTCCCCCTAAACCAAAAATGTCAGCAGACTTTTCCAAATGTCTGCTGGGGTGAGTGGAGGGAGATCACTCCCAGTTGAGAATCATTGATCTAATCCATGGAGTATCATTATTCTGTAGACTCTAGACCTATAATACAATCTCTGTTTACATTAATTTATAAATTGTAAAACTAACAGAGGGTGATATCATGAAGGAACTAAAGAAGGACCCACAGGAGCTTGAGCAGGAACAGAGAGGACTATAGATTTTAAAACATGTGTTCATACCACAGTACACCCATTAGGATGGCTAATATCTAAAAAAACAGAAAGTAACAAGCATTGGTGATGATGTGGAGAAATTATAATCCCTCAGGCACTGTTGGTGGTAATGTAATATGGTGTAGCCACTATTGAAAACCATATGATGGTTCCTCAGAAATATTAAAAATAGAATTACCATATGCTCCACGAATTCCACCTCTGGGTATATGCTAAAAATAATTGAAAGCAGAGTCTCAAACAGGTGTTTATTCACAATGCATGTTCATAACAGCATTATTTACAATAGCCAAACGGTACCTCAAGTGTCCATCAGTGGGTGAATGGATGAGCAAACCGTGAGTATACACACAATATAGCCTTAAAAAGGAAGGACTTTCTGACACATGCTACAACATGGGTGAACCTGTGGACGTTCCGCTAAGTGAAATAAGCCAATCACAAAGATAAATATTGGGATTGGCATATGTATAAGATGGGTAACTAATAAGAACCTGCTGTATAAAAAATTAAATAAAATAAAATTTTAAAAAATGATTACAGTAATTATTTTAGGAATTGAAAAGGAGACATTTAATTTAAAAAAAAGAAAAAAAGCAAAGATAAATAGAGTAAAGATAAAGAAAAATAGGTATGAGATACCTAAAGTAGTCAAATTCATAGAGACAGAAGGTCAAAGGGTGATTGCCAGGGGTTGAGGGGAGAGGTAGATGGACAGAGAAGTAGATGGGTAGAGAGTTTGTTTTGAAAGATGAAAAGAGTTCTGGTGATTAGTTTACAACAAAGTGAATGTACTTAACTCTACTGAACTGTACACTTAAAAATGGTTAGGATGGTGAATTTTGTGTTAGGTATATTTTGCCACAATTAAAATTTTAAAAATATCCCCAAATTGAGATCATTCACTTTTCTCTGTCTTCTAGAAATTTCTGACCCTATTCTCCTCTTCTCCATAATCTCATTCTCTCAGCTCCCTTTACACAAAGGAAGAGATAAAGTGTTAAGTGCTATCCATGAAATGAAGATAGTGTAATTTTAACCATAAGTCTATTAATTCTTGAGAACCCAGTATCAGTTTCTAGTAGGAACATATTTAATATTCTTTGTGTCATGAACTTTAAAAAATTTCTCTTTAGCTGCAAGTTCTAGAAGAAAAAAACAAGAATTTGCAAGAGACTTTGATGGAAATGGAAAAAAGGCTTGAAGAGTTCAAAAAACAGTGTCAAGAAAATGAGGCACAGCTAATATGCCAGAAAAAGAAAGAAAAGGAGTTGGTAACTACAGTTCAGAGGTAAGAAAACCTTCAGTTATTCTTTTATGTTATTTTTAAGTTATTCCTTATTTGTCATAAAGCATTTCACTTAAAATATGTTAATTTATAATTAGAACTCTATTATTTCTCTTAAAGATGTATTATTGAGAACCAGAAGTATTATGTCATCGAAACAGGTTGTCTCAGTTGTGATTTAACAATGCGATGCAACATACTGACATCTTGGTTTTAGATAAGAGTAGGTTTTAGATGAGAATAGTTTTCTAAAAAAAAAAACATCAGTTGAAAACTGGAAGCATTAATACAAACCCTTTATCTAATGGCTTTGTCAAAGAATAAGTAAAAATTCTAAGTAACAAAAAGAGGGGCAGCCGGACTGCACTCCTTAATGGGACATGTCAAAGTGAGGTAATTGGCTCCCA
This sequence comes from Phocoena sinus, assembly GCF_008692025.1. Taxonomy (NCBI): domain Eukaryota; kingdom Metazoa; phylum Chordata; class Mammalia; order Artiodactyla; family Phocoenidae; genus Phocoena; species Phocoena sinus. Next base: position 42,341,346 of record NC_045774.1, read on the forward strand.
TTTCACCTGACTGCAGAGTAACAGATGTGGCCGTTTGCCATGCACCTTCCGGGTTTACTCACATATCTCTTGCCTCACAGGTCTCTTCGAATTTAATACAGTTAGAACTGCAGTGAATATTATTTGTTAGTATATTTTGTTAATGTATTTAAGCTGGAAAATTAATGTTGGATTCATGAAAAACCTAGAAAACTATGCTATATATGCATCTACATGTGCACTGTTTTGTAGAACTTAAAAAACCTTAATAAATTATCAACTATAAGTAGATAACACTATCCTGAAGAAGAAGACAACAAAGCAGCAAAAAACTAAATTTAATAAAGACACTCTTTATGCTTCTATCAATTATATATAACTCAATGTAATTCACGTTTTTAGTCAAAATCCTCCTGATAATTCCATGTTAATATTGCTTTACTGCTATTTTCGAAGTCTTAAATATGCCTGGTCTACTTTTTTTCCCTAGATTTCAGTGCAGAAAACCTCTCATTTCTGGGACAATTCAGTCTTCTGTGTTTCTAATCTCAGCTCCAAAAAAAGTCCATATACCTTTGACTCTACCTTTATTTTTCTCCTGTTTTCTGCTTTCTTGGTCTTTAATTTCTTTTTATTATTCCACATCTTATATCCTATTCTCCAGTCTCAAAACAGCTTCCTGACCTCCATTAACTCAACCACATATCTTTTTCTTTAATCTTATGACAAAATGAAAAGAGGTAATGCGTTTGTTCTGTTTTATAGGGCATTACAATCATAAACTCAAGCTGTGTTTTATGAGTAGAACTAGGAACACCTGAAAATAATTTGTTTTGTTCCATTGTGTGCTTTTACATATTTAATATCATTTCATACCTTCTCTTTTATTAGGTTTTTGGAGAGCATTGAGCCTAGTATTTGTGATTTGGAAAGATTTAGTATAGTGTATTTGAGAATCCATTTTCCATATGCTAAACTTTACCTTGATACTCTCTGATATGACATCATCCCAGGAACTTTCTCTTGATTTCTAATAGATATAAGGGACTGAAGAAGGCCTTCTAAAATTCTTCAGTACTTGTATGGCTGTAGTGTCAGTTGACTTGGGCGTAGGAGTGTTATTTCAGTTTCCTCAGCTATATGATGTAGTATGCCTTAAGTTCCAGAAGAACTTAAGATGTATTATGTGACTATAAATTATATCATTACATTGATCTGTTTTTATATAATATTACAAGTTTCCTGCTTTGTGAATACGTAGAACTTTGGGGATTTAAAAATGAGATAAGAAAACTTTTCCATTTAGAAATGAAAATCTAAGTAAAATATGTGGAGGGGATTCCTAGTATTGTAATAGTTGGTACCTTTGCCGTTAAAGAGATTTATTACTTTTCTAAGTGAGCATGCTTCATAACATAAACAAAATGAGAATATATACATGAAAGAATACTTGATATTTTTACATGACAGAGTATATTTTTCCCTCCACATCACTGGCTCTTTTGTTTTCTTTTTAATATGAGAGCCTTAATGGTTTTCATGTAACTTATTTTTCTTGTAATGTTATAAATACATAGAAGTAGTGTCTTCACACTGAATTGAGACAAAAACTTATTCTGAGATAGAAATAATGTATTTTTTTACTTTTAGACTGAAAGAGCAAATACTTTTATGACAAGTAACAATATATTACAAATCAGTACAGTACATTCATAATACGTAGAAACTTCTCTGGTGCCATTATTTATGAACACATCTGAAGCCCTTATTGTACTATTTAAGACTGTCAATTCTTTGTCTACAGACTAGATATGGCAGTTTTTCTTTTTGGGCGGTGGGTGGGGAGAGAGAAAACACGATAGCCATGATACTTGAAAGAAGAAAAATAATGAAAATATCAAAATCCACATTATGACAAGTCTGTTTCTTTTAGTAGGCTGCAACTCTTGAGTATGATTACAGGCTAAAGTAGAACTATTCCTAGGTGTCTTTGCTGTTATGTTTTGGTTTTGGTCATTGTTTTTAATAGCATAGTTTCTTTTAACCCAAACAATACTGTTCTTCCTTTCTCAAAGCTAACGTCCACCCTGCTCCCTGTCTTTTATTCTTAATATACCAGAGGGGCTTCCTTTTGTTGTTTCCTCTTCTAAAATGCAACTCTGTGCCAAGCATAGCATAAGAAACTGTTAGGTCAAGGAATAAATATATTGGATTGTTGCTTTTCAAAGAGAAGGCCCCACTCAGCATCCAGTGCAAACTCTGGTCACCACAACACCAATCACACCCATTAGGGCAGCACACACTGAGGAAAGACGTGGCAGAGCATCCATACTAATAACAGCCCTCGCATCAAAAATGTTAGACGCATGCAGGCTATACAGGGATGCTCCCACAAAAACAGCCCTTCAAGACCACTAGGTAACTGTTTCTTCTAAACTCATACAGTCAGAGAAATATAAGTAAAATGAAGAAGCAGAGGAACCACTCCCAATGAAAAGATCAAGAGAATTCCCTGAAAGAATAAAGAATGAAACTGACCTCTCATCTACTAGATCCCAAGTTCAAAAAGGAGGTAGTAAAAATGCTGAAGGAAACAAGAAAGGTTATTGATAGAAATGCAGATTACTGTAAAAAGGAACTAGATTGTTCCTCATATTAATGAAGGAGAAGTGTAATTCTGCTGATTTAGTCAACAATTATCTTTACAAACAAACTTTTGCTGAACTCAAAATGCAGGACAAAAGACGTGTATCCGTATTCTTAGGCTCCCTACCATAATCATCTTAATCAAGGAACTCTCCTTTGGGGGAGAGGGAAAGAACACGGCTTAGATTGCAGAGCTCAGATTAGCGTCATGAAGGACTTCACCAGGGCCTAATGTTGTCACATACTAAGCAACTTTTGACTCTGGTCTCGTATTTGCTATTTCTGAAAAGATATTCTGCCTGCATTATATTTCTTATTTGTATGAAATATAGGTACTCAAACTTAGTCATCTGTTGTCTGTAGGTCTTGATTATTGCTTGCTTAAAAAATATTATAGACGCTAAGAAGAGACTTCATTCATCTACCAAAATCAGCACAGAGAGCTTATTCTCTTCCTATAATTATTTCTTTCTAAAACAGTTTGCAGCAAAAAGTAGAAAGATGCCTTGAAGATGGAATTCGCCTTCCCATGCTAGATGCAAAACAGCTTCAGAATGAAAATGATAACCTGAGAAAACAAAATGAGAATGCTAGTAAGGTCAGTATATGTCTTTAATAATGAAATTTGATAGTGAAATCTATACTATATGGATACGTGCATAGATATATAATTTATCTAGTTTATTTGATTTATATTTTTGCTAATATTTATATTTAGATATATTTAATATTTAAATATAAATATATAATTTATATTTATTATATTTATATTTTGCTAATATTTAAGAGCTCAAATTTTTAGTTTGAATGTTTTTATTAGGAAAGAAAATAGCAGTTTAAGTAACTTTAATTTAAATTTAAATAAAAGCCAAACTAAAGTTATATTATTTCTTAGCAAAAACAAAAGTATATCTTTTTCCGTCCTAAATTATTCAAAATCTGTCTCAAACTTATTTTTATAAATTGTAAAGATTAAAGTTTTATCAAGAGCTAGAGTAAGACATTTGCAGTTTTACCTATGTGTGATCCAAATCATACGGCTGTTTAAAGGATACTTTGTATGAATACTTTTGTTAAAAAAAAACCCCACACACTTTGATTTAAAAAAAATAAATTCATAATTCCCTGTGCTTTTGTTTTCTTGAAATTTGGTACTTCCAAAAAAGCAATGGAAAAAAAATTTGATTCAGACTGATATATTTCCTATGTTGTAGATAATAGACAGCCAACAAGATGAGATTGACAGAATGATTTTAGAAATTCAGGTAAGGAATACTTCGTGCTTATTTTAATTTAGCTGTATGCTGATTTACTCTTAGTAATTGCATATCTAAAAAATATCAAAGCATATATGTTTTTGTATGAACATATTAATAACACTTGAGGTGACATTGCAAATTCTTTAATATTAATCTTTCAGTTCTTTAGAATGAAAATGATACTTGGTAAATCAGTTCTTCAAAAACTGTGAAAATTATTCTTCTCTATTCCTTACCTCTCCTCTTTTCAATTGGGTGCAGTCTATCTCTACTACTGAGAACACATTTGGTTAAGGTCATCAGTGATCTAAAATTAAAGACAATTAACTGTTTTTAGTCCATCGTAACTCGGCAAGAGCACTCTCCCTCCTAATAATTCTATATATTATTTTTCTGTATTATCAAAGTATGACACTAGAGCTTAGGGTATCTGACCCAAAATATAAACCAAAATTTGTAGATTAAGTGGATTTTCATTCTTTTATTGATTTGCCAGATATTTACCGAGCCCCTGCATATATGCCAGGCACTGTTCTTAGCACTGGAGATTCATCAGTGAACAAAGCAAGTCCCTGGCCATTCTAGTGGGGTGAGATGGAGAAAATGGAAACATAATGTCAAGTACGGATATGTACTATTATTTTTAAAAAAAAAAAAAAAAGGAGGATAGAGGGCAATGACAGATAGTGCTGCATTATATGCAGTGGTCATGAAGTTTTCCCTGAAGAAGTAATATTTGAACATAGTTCTGAATGAAGATAAGCAGGGGAAGAACATTCTAGGCAAAGAGAGCAGCCAGTGCCCTGAATGTGCCTGGTGTGCTCTAAGACAAGCAGGTAGGCTGCTAGTCTGGAGTACAGTGATTGTGAGGTATAGTGAGAGGTGACTGATGGTAGACAGTAGCCTGGGACCAGATCACATAGAGGTATATGTCTTTGTATTTTATTCTTTGTGTGATAGAAAACCATTGGACAAATTTTGCTGAATAAATTATTTTTATATCTCCTCATTTGAGTATTCTCAAAACTGGAAGTAAAAAAGAAAAACGTAATGGTTTGAGTGTCAGAATTTATGGACAATCTGCTTTGTCTTTTGGCCATATTAAGTGATCTATCAGTTTAGTCAAACACTAGTCCAGTTCAACAAGTGTGTGGGCTTATTGGATTGATTCACAGAGGTTATACTCTTTAGTGTGTATTCCTTCAGTTGTTCTGCAAGCCATTCGAATTATGAGATGGTTAGATTCCCTCAGCCATTATTATCTGACTTCTTATCATAGACCACAATGAAAGGAATTTCTCTTTCATTTGGTAACAATATCCAGGAGGTAAATCTAATAAAAGTTATCACGATACAAATTAAGGACAGTCAACTTTGTCCTTTGGCATTGAAATTTTGGTGGATAAAACATGTAGGATTTATTGTTTTTAATTTGTTTATTTGTAGGGTTTATTGCATACTCTCTCTCACATTATAGATGTTTAGTGTATATTTGTATTAATTGAAATGTGCATTTTCCCCATTTGTGGAAGCATCGTAATGCAATTTACTCTTACACATTAACCAAGTCTTTAGTCACATTTAGAGATGACTATATATAAATGAATATGTAGAAGAATATATAATTATGTGCCATTCCATTCTTTGTTCTTAAAATGCTTGAGTTAACATTCTTTTATTTCTTCAAATTAATTACAGAATGGAAGTCAAATTAATGAGGTACATTTATTTCCAAATATTTGGGCCCAGACAGTATACTCATTAATTCTATTGTCTACCTTTGGAAGCAAAGCCTATCTTGTTTTGTTTTGTTTTGTTTTTTGTTCTTAGCCATTGTAACCATCTAGGTTTATAGGTCTAGGATATAGTTTCCTCACAGAGAGAGACAGCAAATGTTGATAACTGGCCAACTAAACTCCATGTATTTACCAAGATATTATTTGAAAATATCTTGAAAATTACAGATGGAAACAAATATGCCTCAGATAATGAGAAAATTTTTTGCTTAACATTACTTGTTTAAACTTGTTATTTTGGGGCCCTCACAGTTGAGAAGGCTAGGTTTTTTGTTTCATTTGTTATTTGGTGGTTTGTGATGGATATAAAAAGTGCGTAATCTGTAAAAACCTGAAATTTTCAGAATATTGCCTCTTCTGAAAAAATGAATACTAATCATTTACCTAGCATTGGAAACTGCAGAATCCTAAAGAGAACACTCTGGGTTGAAGAAGTATTCTTGTTGCTTTATGCTATAGTCAATGGGCATGTCGTCAAGTTGAACCACATAATAGAGCAATTCCTGTCAATTACTGATTATTTAAAGCTCCTAGCTTTTCCTTTTGCTTACATCAAGAATGGCCAACCTTAGTCCTATGTAGATGGTGATGTCCTTCCAACATGCTATAACTCTGTTTTATATTACTTCAAATTCCTTGGCATAGCCAAAATAACACAAAATACTTTATAATTAAGAACAACAGAGAACTTCCCAACCAATTTTAACATGAATTATGCATTTTAGCTATTAGTATAGTATTAAACTTATTGTAAAATGTCATTGCCATTGTAGTTTGCGTGTTTTGTTCCTCCATAGTGCTGGGAAGTTGTTCCATTTTTGGATGTTTAGTAGACAAAGCCAACTTAGTATTATTCGAGTTTCATGTTTCACTGCTTCTTTATGTCCCTGCACACTGTTGAGAAGATCAAATTTGTTAGAAGTTCGTTTGGCTGATTTGGAGTACTGCATTGCCTTGGGTAGATGCAGGTTATTCTTATAGCTTAAATTTTATGACACAAAAAATAAAATCCCTTGCCATGTTTACTATGTCCAGTTTATAGGCAGTAAAAATAAGGCATTGTTATAGAGTGAAAATGCTATATTTAAAATACAACTATTGAACTTCCCTGGTGGCTCAGTGGTTAAGAATCCACCTGCCAATGCAGGGGACACAGGTTCGAGCCCTGGTCCAGGAAGATCCACATGCCGCAGAGCAACTAAGCCCGTGCACCACAGCTACTGAGCCTGTGCGCTAAAGCCCGCAAGCCATAACTACTGAAGCCTGCGCACCTAGAGCCCGTGCTTCGCAACAAGAGAAGCCACTGCAGTGAGAAGGCCGTACACCACAACAAAGAGTAGCCCCCGGTCGCTGCAACTAGAGAAAGCCCGCGTGCAGCAACAAAGACCCAATGCAGCCAAAACTAAATAAATAAAATAAATAAATTTAAAAAAAGAAAATAAAATACATGTAGTTTACTACCTTGCACCAGAACTCAAATAAATACTTACCTGGTTTAGGTCAGTGGCAAGTTTATTGATTCACAACTTTGGAGGTTTGGGGAGAAATCAGTCTTCTACTAGTTATATTGTATTTGTTGTTGAATATAGAAAAAGTTTTACTTCATGTAACAGTATATGCTGATTTTGAAATTGAGTTCAGTGTTATAAAAACACAGATTTATCTACTATTTTGTTCAGCCGTCAAGATGATATTGTTAACTGGCATGAATACCTTGATTAGTTAACTGATCCTTTAGAAATATTGCCTTTCCTTATATCCACGAAACCAGTGTAGCTAAACTGACTTCTCCTCTTACAGGTTTTTCTTCTGTCAATATACATACTATAAAAAGACATTTTGCAGTAGAATGTTTCCCATCATTTCCATAAACATGGCTACAGTCAGAATGCGAATGAGTTCTTCACTGGGCATTATTACCTTCCTTCCTATTTATCCCTCAAAAGGACATTTCACCCATATAACCTTGTTTCCAGTGAGCTGCTATCTTTATGTTATCATTGTAATCTTTTGGCAGAGGAGATACAAAGTAAAAAAGTTTGTTATGTTTACTTGTTTTCTCTAACATGTTAAAAAGTTTTCTCATTAAAAGAACTTACGCGTTTAAATGGCCTTTCTGAATTGACAGCTATCAATGAATGATTATAATATTACAAAGTAAGAATGACACTTTTAAAAGTCTTTAAGACTGTTCACTTTTAATGGCATGGTTGGGACCACCAATCTCAAAACTGTGACAGTATGTCCTATTTATAACGCTTCAAGAGAAGATGTTTCCACAGCCTCAGAAGATTTTATTCCAATTTTTAGCAATCTCTCTTATTAAAGCTTTCATCAAACAGGTTTTTTCAGTAGATATGGTGAGAAAATGGATCATAATCCAATACAGTGTCATACAGGCAGAATATAACTTTTCTTTAACCTAAATACATATTGATTTAATGTTTTTCATTATTATTGTGTGATTTTATCTCCATTTTTTATGTTATCCTAGTTTTGTAATGTGTCCTGACATGAAGTTCTTTCTTCCCAAAGTTTTTTAATTTTTAAAAATTTTACCTATGTGTAAATGCTTTATATAATGCATGAAAAACTGAAAATTTCTCATCAGAAATCAATACTAATTTTTGAAAATCCTAACAGCCAAAAATATGTATTCTATCAAAGGAAAAGTAGATTTTTAAAAAATAAGCTTTCTCTCTCGTCTTTGTACTTACAAAGAGAAAAAATCTTTAGTGTATAGGCCTTTTGTGTGCACAGTATAGTTGTTAATTAAAATCTTAGAATAAGATATGTAAAAGGTGGATTTAACTTTTGAAAAGTCAGTTCTTTGTGTCTGAGGTGGGAAGTTGCAGGAAGGGAGTCAGCTCACTTGAATCATGAAAGAGTATTCTTGAGCCTGTGCTATGAGTGGTCACCAAACCTATATGGATATTCAAAGTACTTGGGATACTTTCTAAAATACAGATATCTGGGCCCCATTGTGACTCTGATGAGTCAGTATCTCTGGAGTGAAGCTTGAAATAATGTATTATTAATAAGTTCTCTAGGCAGTTCTTCCTTATAGCCCAGTAGTAGTCCTAGTCCTAGAGCCTTTAGGAAGTATTGTACAATCCTCAGCTTGCTCGTGGGACTTGACTGGAAAGACTGAGATTTAAGTTTAAAAAAAAGGATTTAATTCTGAGACACTAAGCTTAGGTGTGTAATGGCACGTTTAAACTCTTTTGGTAGCTCTTGCTTTATAAGCCTGAGAAAATCATGACCTGGAAGAAAAGGAACCCAGGCAAGTGGTGCTTTTTTAATACTGTGCAGATTTTTTAATAACGGTTTTATTGTTATATAGTTCACACACCCTATAGTTCACCCATATAAAGTATACAATTCAGAGGGACTTCCCTGGTGGTCCAGTGGTTAAGACTTCACGCTTCCAACGCAGGGGGCTCAGGTTTGATCCCTGGTCGGGGAGCTAAGATCCTGCAAGCCAAGTGGCCAAAAATATACAATTCAGTAATTTTTAGTATGCTCACAGATGTATGGAACCAAGACCACAGTCAATTTTAGAACATTTTTGTCACCTCCAAAAGTAACACCTTTAGCTGTCACTCTCTTAAACCCCATGCCCTCCTCAGCATCAGCAATCACTAATCTACTTCCTGCATTTATAGATTTGCCTGCTCTTAGACATTTTATATAAATGTAATCTGTGGTCTTTTGTGACTCTTTCTCTGACCACACCAGTTGTTGAGCTCCGTTAATTGCCAACACTCTGCTGTTTTCAGCAATGCCCTGTGGCATAAATTGCTTCATAGACTGGTCCATTCTGGTTCCTTTGAAGGACTAGCTTCCTGGGTTAATGTTTGAGATTTTTACTGTTCAGGAGTGTCCTTCCCAGCTGTCTCTTTTACTGTTTCTCTCTTGCAAGCTAGCCAGCCTACAGTAGAGCCTGTTGCTCCAGGGAATCTAACACTGTCCTCCCAACTGCCTTTGCCACAATCTCCCGCTGTTTTGAGAGTGCCCTTAGGATTGAACTTCATACTCTGTTGCAAAAGAATTCAGTTCCTTTAGGGAGACCTTCAGCGGTCTCTGTTCTGTGGCCTATTTCTCCCCAGGCAAAATCTCTGAGCCTAATCATTGTGGGTGGGAACAATGTCAAGATTCTGAGTGACTCTAGCTGAGTGCTAGTGGAGGGAGGGTGCGCAGCAGCTCTAGGTCTCTCGGCTTGCCTCTTTCAGTGGATACTCCTGCCCCAGAAGCCAACGCAAGGGCAGTCAGGGCCCCAGTATTCTCGTGGCTACACCCCAGGTAAAGCCTTCCTCCCTTGAGGCGGCCTGGGCTCTGAAGAACGGAGCCCCCACCTTTTGGCTGCACTTGCCTGGAACTTAGCTTCAGCTACAGATGAGAAGTGCTGACGCCCTGCCCTTCCTAGGAAGACAGCGGTCCAACTAGGAGCTGGGGGAGGGGGCGCCCTCTGTTCTTGGCTGTTCCAGTCTGGAGTTTCCATCTTGCTTAGCTGTGAGAGGGTAGGAATCAAGTGGATTTTGTTTCAAATACCACAGACTTCAGCTCTTCTGAGTTTTAGTAGCTTTTCTTGAATATATTTCTTCATTTGCTTGTATGAACCATTTCCAGAAGCTTTAAATGTGTTATTTTATGGTTTTTCACCAGTTTCCTTGGGGAGCAGGTCTGAAGAGCTCCTCATGCCATCATGCCGAAAGCAGAGCCCTCAGGGAGATTATTTTTAAAATGATATCAGGTAACAAGGTGATAGTTAAGAAAGGAATTTGAGGTGTACACTATCTTCAATTATTATTAAACAGAAACCTAAAAAATTGCAATTTTTATGGTGCTTGCATATTCCTCCATTTTACAAATATTTTGAAAATTCTCTTTTATCAGTATGGAAGAATGAGGAAAAGGAGTTTAATATTTGTCTACACTTAGGCCAAAGTGAGAAATGGAACCTCTGTTGCCAAATGCAGAGGTGTCAGTGATGATGCTAGTGATGATATTACCTGTTACAGGAGCGGTTCTTTCTGGTTTATGTTTATTATCTCTAAGCCTCAACAGTAATCTTACAAGGTAAGAAAGAGCATATTTTTATACATGAAGCTGCTGAGATTTAAAAGGTGTGCCCAAGGTCTCGACAGCTGAGATTCTAATTCATGTCTGTCTGACTTCAGAGTTTGTGCCTTGGGCGTTAATCCTGGATGTCTCAAAGTGAAAAGTCCCAAGAAAAAGAAAAAAAGATGTTAGTCTGATTTCTTCCTTGTATAAGCCTTAGGGGAGGGAATTGTTTTAAGGGTCTTTTCCTGGAATGAAAGATATTTAAACTGGAGCACACTGGGAAACTAGTCTTCTGCGGAAAGCATCTTATGCTCAGTTGCCTAGAAGCACAATTTGGAAATTTTGTCTCCAAAGTGAAATCTTTTAGTACATTACACTCTACAGTGTGGTGGCATTATTTGCTCCTTGAGATGAATAAAATGCCTTTTTTTTCTGATACATTTATTTCAAGAGCTTTATAATGGGTACACTAAGGTCTTTGAACATTCCTTATCCAGTTCAGCACTTAGCACAGTGCCTTGTGCATAAAAGAGGCTCAGTAACTGTTTTGAATGAGTAAGCACAGATTCTTACTTAAACAAAACTAGGTGTTAAATAGTTACTTTTTCATATTTTGTCGTTTATTCACCAATTCAGGTCATTTAATAATTGTTAACTGAGTTTCTACCATGGGCTAGGCACTCTTCTAGGGGATGACTAGTGAAAAAAGACAAAAAAACCTTTTTCCACAAGAAAATTCACCCATAATGCTGAATTTGGAACGGGCTCTTTTTTGTTGTTTTGTTGTTGTTGTTTTTTTTAATTTTGGGCCACACTGCGCATCATGTGGGATCTTAGTTCCCCGACCAGAGATTGAACCTGCACTGGTCCACTGGTCTGCCAGGGAAGTCCCTGGAATGGGCTCTTTTTTTCCCCCAGCTTTATTGAAGTATAGTTGACAAATAAAATTGTAAGATATTTAAAGTGTATATCATGGTGATTTGAAATAAGAAATGGACTTTTAAATATTAGTATAAGAAGAAAGGAATTAGTGTTAGTTGCATAAATATTTTGTACTAGGTAAAAGTAATTGAGGCTTTTTGATTGTAAGCAACAGAACCAATTCAATTTAGCCTAAGCAAAAATAGTAGAATATACTGTATTACAAGAATGCAGAGATATCTGTGGAATCCATAGGTGGGAATGAAGCCTGGCTTCAGGAAGGAAAAGGCTTTGTTGCTGCTCGCATTTCCCTCTGTTTCAGTTCTTTTCTCTCTCTGCAGACTGACTTCCTTTCCTCCTTAGCTCATATGGCAGACTATGGCTGTCCCACAGCCCTGAAGTTCTATAGTTCATTTCCCGCCACCTGCAGAGACTAACTCAGAGACTTTGGGTCTCACTTCCTCAGGTTTGGTCAAGTGTTCATTCAGCCTGACCCGGTGAGCTATAACCCAAGAATATAGAATCCCAGTACAAATATGACTACTTATGTATGATTCATGGGATTTGTGAATAGGCAGGCATCCAAAGGTATTGTCTACATATATACCACATAATTTTCACAGTACTTTACAAGGTTGGAAAATCTTTCTGATGAATTTGGAGCCTAGAAAGGTTGGATAACTTACCCATGATTATACAACACATAAGCTGTGCACCCAAAACCTAATTTTGTCTGACTCCAAAATCTTATCTTGTTACCATTAACTCTATACTTTCTTTCTTTCAAACTGTTATAACATTAGTTTCAGGTGTACAAAATAGTGATTTGATATTTTTATATGTTGCAAAATGATCACCACAGTAAGTCTAATAATTAACATCCATCACGACGTAGTTAGTAAATTTTTTTTTCTTGTGATGAGAACGTTTAAGATCTACTCTCAGCAACTCAAATGTACAATACAGTATTGTTAACCATAGCCACCATGCTGTACATTACATCCCCAGGACTTATTTTAAAACTGGAAGTTTATACCTTTTGACCCCCTTTGCTCATTCCCTCCCCACTCCCACTCCCTCCCCTCTGGCAACCACACATCTGTTCTCTGTTATCTCTGAGTTGTTTTTTTTTTTAATATTTCACATATAAGTGAAATCATACAGTATGTCTTTCTCTGTCTAATTTATTTCACTTAGCATTATGTGCTCAAGCTCCATCCATGTTGTTGCAAGTGGCAAGATTTCATTCTTTTTATGGCTGAATAATATTCCATTGTGTGTGTGTGTGTGTGTGTGTGTGTGTGTGTGTATTATATAAAATCACATTTTTCTCATCCATTCGTCCATTGAGGGACACTGAGGTTGCTTCCATGTCTTGGCTATTATAGATAATGCTGCAGTGAACAGTGGGGTGCACATATCTTTTCAAGTTAGTGTTTTCATTTCCGTTGGATAAATTCCCAGAACTGGAGTTGCTAGATCACATGGTAGCTCTGTTTTTAGTTTCCTGAGGAACCTCCATGCTGTTCTCCATAGTGGCTACACCAATTTACATTTCCACCAACAGTGCTCCAGGGTTCCCTTTTTCTCTACATCCTAGCTAACACTTATCTCTTTTTGATAATAACCACCCTGACAGGTGTGAGGTGATCTCATTGTGGTTTTGATGTACATTTCCCTGATGATTAGTGAAGTTGAGCAACTTTTCATGTGCCTGTTGGCCATTTGAATATCTTCTTTGGAAAAATGTCTATTTAAACTTTTACCCATTTTAAATTGGATTTTTTTTTCAGCTCTTGAGTTGTATAAATTCTTTATATATTTTGGATATTAACCCCTTATCAGATACACTATTGGCAAATATTTTCTACAATTCTGTAGGTTGCCTTTGCATTTTGTTGGTGGTTTCCTTTGCTGTGCAGAAGCTTTTTAGTTTGATATAGCACCCTCCCCCTTTTATATTTTTGATGCCACGGTTTATCTTGTCTATCCATTAACAAATTATTGTAGTTATAGTTCTACTACTTTTGCCTTTTAACCTTCATAGTAGCTTTATAAGTGATTAACCTACCACCTTTACAACATTAGATTATTCTGAATTTTACAATATATTTACCTTTACTAGTGAGATTTATACTTATCCTGTTACTAATTAGTACCCTTTTGTTTCAGCTTAAAGAGTCCTTTTAACATTTCTTGTGAGACCAGTCTAGTGGTGATGAACTCCTTCAGCTGTTGCTTGTCTGGAAAACTCTTTATTTCTCCTTCAATTCTGAAGGACAGCTTTCTAAGTGGAATGTTATTGGTTGGCAGTTCTTTCCCTCCCCTCCACCCCAGCACTTTGAATATATAGTGCCACGTTCTTCTGGCCTGCAAAGTTTCTGCTGAAAAATCTGCTGGTAGCATCATGGGCTTTCCCTTGCATGTAATAAGTTGTTTTTCTCTTGCTGCTTGTAAGATTCTCTCTCTTTAACTGTTGACAGTTTCATTATAATGTGCCTTGCAGTGGGTCTCTTTGGATTCATCTTCTTTGGAACTCTTAGTTTCCTGGATCTGGATGTCTGTTTCCTTCCCCAGGTTATGGAAGTTTTCAGCCATTACTTCACTTAAGTTTTCTGTCCCTTTCTCTCTTCTTGGTCCTCCTTCTGGAACCCCTATAATGTGAATGTTGGTCTGCCTAATGTTGTCCCATAAGTCCCTCAGACTATCTTCAATCTTTTTTTCTTTTTACTGCTCTCATTGGCTGAGTTTCACTGCCCTGTCTTCAGATGTACTGATCCTTTGTTCTGCCTCATCTAGTCTGCTATTAAACACCCCCTATTGTATTTTTCAGTTCAGTTATTGTATTCTTCAGCTCTGTGACTTCCATTTGGTACTATCTTATACTTTTTCTCTCTGTGTTGAAATTGTCACTTTGTTCTTGCTTTGTTCTCCTTACCTTGGTGAGCATCTTTATGACCATTACTTTGAAGTGTTTATCAGGTAAACCACTTTTCTCTTTTATTAAGGTCTTTTTCTGTGGTTTTATCTTATTCTTAAATTTGGAACATATTCATTTTCCTTGACTCTCTGTGTTGGTTTCTATGTACTAGATAAAACAGCTATCTCGCCCAGTCTTGAACGAATGGATGGCCTCCTGTAGGAGATGAACTTTTCTTAACTAGTTTTTAAAAAGGTGTTGAGAGAAAAATATTAAATTTTATTAAAAGAATATAGTCTTCTTATTAATGATTTCTAAATGCCATTATCTTGTTAAGTATGCATGCTCTTTATTAATTGCTATTTCTTATGATAGTAGCACTATTATCTTACCTTTTATGTGTAGTTACATATGCTATTGCAAAAATAGTGTGCTCGTATTAATAAAATCATAACAGTTCCTATGAAGCCTTTCGACTGTTCTCAGCAACAAACTTAAAGTGACTGACTTATACCTTGTTTCTAGATAATTGAAATATGTACAATAAAATGGCAATCAAAAGAATTCAGAGGAACTTGCTTTTTAAGATTTTTTTGGTTGTTTTTGTTGTTTGATTTAACTAGACACAATGAATTTAAGGTCTGTTGCATAAATCCTATTGTAACGTATAGGCAGGTTAGTAGACTAGTATATAAAAATTGGACATATTACCTTATTAGAAACTTTTCCAGTTTATAATCTAGGGATAAGTTTAGTTTCATTTGTGATATTTATGTTAAGGTTTATTTTGAAGACGTGTAAATTACTTTCAAAAATATTGTATCATATTCCAGTGAGCAAGATTAAGAGGTACAAACTTGCAGTTACAAAATAAATGAGTCACAGGAGTGAAATGTACAGTGGGGGGAATATAGTCAATAATATTGTAATAACTTTGTATGGTGGCAGATGATAACTAGACTTATCATGGTGATCATTTTGTCCTGTATAGAAATATCAGATCACTATGTCGTGCACCTCAAATTAACATAGTTTTGTAGGTCAGTTATACTGCTAAAATACACACACACACACACACACACACACACACACACACACACACAGTGTCATATTTCAAAACAGGGGTTTGTTTCTTTCCTAGGATTCTCTATTTATACTTCTCTTGGTGATCTTACCCAGTCTTATGGCTTTAAATATAATGTGTGTGCTCACTACTCCCTAATTTTTATCTCCAGGTCAAAGTGCTCCCCTTATCTTACAATTTGTATATCCAATTGCCTTCTCAATGTCACCACTTGATGTATTAGACATAACATGTTCAAAACTGAATTTCTTACTCCCCTAAGCCAAAAAATAATAAACCTGCTACACCTTCCATATTTCCCATATCTATTAATGACAGATCTGCCCTTCCATTTGCTCTGTCTGGAAACCTTAAGACTTATTCTTGACTTCTCTTCTGCCTTACATTTTGTGAGCAAATCCTGTTTTCTTCAAAATATATCTAGCATCTGGCACCTTCTCCCAACCTCCACTGTTGTGCCACCCTAGTTCAAGCATCCTCATTCTTTATCTGGATTATTTCTTTCTGCTGCCACCCTTGCTTGTCCACAGTGTTTTCTCAGCAACCTGAGTGAGCTATTAAACAAATATCAGATCACATCATATCTTCTTAGTACCCTTCAGTGGTTCCTCATTTTTTCCTGAGTTAAAAATCAAAGTTTGTAACATTGGCCTAGAAGAGCTCATGCAATCAATTCCCCACCTCGCCTTCCTTCTCTGACTTGATCTCTTACTCTTTTCTGTCATCCTGGCTCTCTTGCTTTTTCTCAAACAGAAAAGAAACCATCCACCTCAGAGCCTTTGCACTGACTGAAACATACTCTCTAGATACCTATGGGACACAGTCTCTCACCTCCTTCAAGACTTTACTCAGCTGTCACCTTTTTCCATGAGCCCTTATTCTACCCCATTTGAGATTTTAACCCCCCTGCCTCACCATGCCCTATTTATTCTCGAAAGCACGAGGCAAGTCCCAGTGTGTGCTGCTACGTAACTTATGTATTTATTATGTTTATTTTCTTTGATCTTTTCCCTCCTAGTACAAGTTCCACAAGGACCAAGTGTTTTGACTGTTGTGTTCATTGATGTACCATCCAGTGAACAGATAGTGCTTGGCTGTAATTTCTGCTAAATGAATGATTGTAGGAAGGAATGTGTTTGTGGAACTCTTGTATGGCGTGTGGGGCGGGGTGAGGTTGGTCGCTTGCTGTGTTTCTATGGTAAAACTGCTAACATCAGTGGCTTTCAAAACACTTCCTCCTAAACTGGGTTTGTGGAGTACATAGAACGCGCTGAGTCAGGCACGTTTGGCTTTCCTTCATTGGAGCTGTTGTATATGCGCCAAAAAATGGTTAGCGTTTCTGGATATTTACATCAAAATAAGAAATGAATTTAAAACCACTTTCAACTGCAAGAATGATTGTGATCAACAACCTGTGGCTTAGTAACTGAGACTTTTAAAAAATCGTTATTAAACAAGAAATTTAAAGAGAAATTGTAGACATTTAAAAATGATTTCGTTTTTAACTTCAGTAATCCCATTCTAAGCTTAGTAGAGATTCCCCTCACCTTGCTTTTTTCTTAAACTTTAAACATGTGCTTTTTCATACAATTTGGGATAGAGAAGTAATTAATCTTTTAGGTGAAATGTTATTGTCAGACAGCTATAGCACTCACACCTAGTATTATCCTATAAGTTGTACAGCATTTGGTCTTACTAGAATGTGTCTGTGAACTCTTTCTGCTATTAAAGGGCTGCTTGATTAGTGCCTTTGAACCTAACCAACATAACACGTTAAGCTTAATGTATTTCCCCAATTCAATTTTCCTTCTTATGACAGACAGCAGTACTACCAGACATTTCTGGTTTATTCTGATGGAGATTACCTTTTTCTTCACTGATTTAAATTTAGTCTTACACAGTAACATATTAGTCAGATTTATTAGCTACTTATTAGTCACGTTCAATATGATAAAAATAAAAACCACTATAATCTTCTAAAGAATTATATTACAGCATTGTGAAAATACCTCTCTTGGGTTCTGTTTTCACTGTTAAAATATGAGATTTAGAGTAGTTTATTTGTGGTGCCTTTCTTCTACAATTGTAATAAAATAAACAGTCACAAATCTTAAGAAAATTTAGGATGAATTCTGGATTCTAGCCGAATAATCTTGTCATGCCAGTAAGTATGAGTTTTTAGCTAGATAAATAAATCCCAACATATCATTCAATCAAATGGGTTTTGACTCAGTTACAAAGGAATTTCAATATCCAAAAATATATATTTTCAGATAGCCCATGTGACTTTGTACTGTGGAATTGATCTTTGTGGAATGTAAAACAAGTTTTCCCTGGAAGAAAATGTACTTGTTATAGAGCTTGATTCATTTGTATCCAACTTTTGAGTAATTAAGTATAGTATTTTTACAGAGTTTAGCAGACAAATGAAATTAAAAAGCAACAAGGTTGAATACTGTTACTGAGAAAACTGTTTTATATTTAGAGTCTTATCTCAGCCCGTGGTGACAGCTATCCTCTCTTATTCCATCCAGAGATAATGTGAGGGAAAAAAAAAAACCTTCACAGTAGATTGTGTGCTATTTAGGTCATCAGCATTCTGAAGTATTTTCAGAGTTGAGACTAAATATAGACCTGAAGCAAAAAATAATGAAATTTCTTCTTTAGTCATGTTTATTGATCTTGTGGTTTAAAAGGGGAAAAGTTGATAGAAAAAAAATCACTGATAAGTACAAGGTTTCTGGCAAGTCCTTCTTTGGTGTGTAGCTGAAATGACCCAAGCAGTCTTCAAATAGCCTATACTCTGCTTTGGTGTACTCAAGGTTACCTCACAATAGTATCATGTCTGAATAATTTTATAATGGAATTAAGAGAGATTAGTTTATCTAAGTCCCATAATAGACGTTTGCCCTGAATTGAACATCATATTCACAGCTTGGAATACTATACACTGAGAGAGGTTGTTTAGCTGTTTCAAATGATAGAAAACGGGGATAGTCTTACGATCTTATTATCTTGTACCTTATTAATCATAAGAAAAAGGGTTTTTTTAAAGTATAGATTTGCTAATACACTCCCAATATATAAACAAAAGTCAATAAAATAAGAACTGTTTGTAATATAGTTGTTAAAACAGCAACATTAGATTTAACATGTTTTACCCAGATTAAAAACTGTCTTGGTAAAGATGATATTTTCTCCTTCCTCCCTCCTCCCCTGCTTTGGAATTATCCACTCTAGAAGTAATATGGGTTGATTGAAAAGTGAAGGCATCATCTTCCAAGGGGTGAGGGAGGTCAGAACATCTAAAGTATTCAGAGCCAGTATTCCTGGTTACCTACCTGATTGCATTTTGCTTTAAGCATTAACATGCTTTGCTTGCAATTCTCTTTATTCTAGTCTATGCAAGGGAAGCTTTCTAAAGAAAAATTGACTACTCAAAAGATGATGGAAGAGCTGGAAAAGAAAGAAAGAAACCTTCAGAGATTAAGAACATTGCTTGATGTGAGTAAAAGAAATTCAGGTAGCTTTCAAGGATGATTCAGTACCTACTTAAGTTAAAGCAAATGCCTATTTTGTACATATTCATAAATCACTTTTTAATTGAAGACTTGATTTTGATGTGCCAGTTAATCAAATCCATTAGGTTTCTTACTAAAATTATAATCTAAAACACAAACTTTTATTTTTCTAATGTCTTAGAAACAATTGCACAAACGTAACTATAGCAAAGTCAAATAGTGTACAGAGATTAGATCCTAAAGTCATCAAATGATGCATAAGTTGAATATAAACAAAATTACCCTTGAAAATCCTTAAGGGAAGGTGCAATGTAGACACTTCATCACTGGAACAGGTCACACTTTCTTCATTTAATTATGAGATGAAATACTTGGCTTGCATTTAAGGACATGTTATATAAAAAATGCTTATTTTAGTTTTTGAGTTGTCATCATGACATTTTCCTCTAAATACTTAGGAATGCATCTCCAAAACTTAGGGACAGTTTCCTATATAACCATTTCACCATTGTCACACCCGATAAGAATAATAATTTTCCTTGGCGTTTGATAATACCTAGTCTTATGAAAATTACCCCCTTCTTCCCCAAATGTTTTTTTTTAACGTCTTTATTGGAGTATAATTGCTTTACAGTGGTGTGTTAGTTTCCGCTGTATAACAAAGTAAATCAGCTATACATATACATATGTCCCCATATCCCCTCCCTCTTGCTCCCCAAGTGTTTTTTATAGTGGCTGTTGAAACCAGCATTCAAGCAAGGACCGTGTGTTGTGTTTCATTTTGTCTTATAAACCTAAAGTTTCTTTCTTCTCCCTGAAGAAACTGGGCATTTTGTCTTACAGACTTGTAAACTTGTCACACCTAGATTTGTCTGATCGCTTCCTCATGGTGTGGTTTATCTTGTTCTCTCCCCCCTGTATTTCTTGTAAGCTAGGAGTTAAAGCTAAAGATATTAGATTCAGTGCAAACATTTTTTGGCACGAATACTTTGTAGGTATTGTTCACATCATCAAATTATACGTGTTTGTTTATCCCACTGTAAGTGTCACAAATACCCATCTCACTGGGTTAAGGTGGTGACAGACTGATTCTTTCCATTGTAACATTGTAGCCTCTGCAGTCAGCAGTTAATGGGGTTGTTGATACTTAGGCAAGTGTGTGGATGTGCAGTTTGCCAGCAACCTTTTCCTTGCTGGTTTTAGCTTACACCAGTGATCATTGTCTGAATCATTAGATGATTAAAACAACAGTAATTTTTTCTAATTATATCATTCCCTTTACATTTATTAGCTGGCATTTGTCTGTAAAAATTTGTATTTTCCTCATCAACCCAGGCTATTTGGCTTTTCTGAAATACAGTTCCAACTGGAAAGCTAGTTAAACTTACCTTTAATTAGCAGTTTTCAGGATGAGGAGTAAATGGTGAAAATTTTTTATTTTTCCTGCTATATGTATGCAGTTAAATTTGGTTAATGTGCATGTAATATTCCACTGTTTTCTTTATAGAATTGGATGAGGGATTGTTAACCTTTATGGCTTTTGAGTACCTTTCCTCTGTTCTAACAACCAGATTTTTGTTTTCTTTATCCATTGCAGAACCAAAGACAAACAGAAGAGACCTGCTCTTTATTGGATCAGGGCCAGGAAGCAGACCAATCCAGGCAGCAGACCATTCTTTCCAAAAGGCCACTATTTGATTTGAGTGTGATTGATCAGCTGTTCAAGGAGATGTCCTATTGTTTGTTGGACTTGAAGGCATTGTGTAGTATTCTTAACCAGCGTGCTCAGGGCAAAGAGCCTAATCTTTCATTATTACTGGGAATCAGTTGTAAGTGGCTACTGACTTGTTCTTACTGTATTGCTTAACAATTAGAAATGTGTCTTCATGAATCGGGAACTTCTGACTGCCTTTTCCCTATTTGTTTTTATCTCCTTTCCTACTTAGCTTTATATATTTCTGAATCAATCTGTGGGTCTGAATACCTGTTCCTACTTCATTG
This sequence comes from Phocoena sinus, assembly GCF_008692025.1. Lineage (NCBI taxonomy): Eukaryota > Metazoa > Chordata > Mammalia > Artiodactyla > Phocoenidae > Phocoena > Phocoena sinus. The sequence continues at coordinate 42,362,537 of NC_045774.1, forward strand.
CTAGAACTTGCCTCATTATGTTTATAGAAATGAGCAGGATCGTAGCTGATATGGACTGCCACTCAGAAGAATGCCTATAAATGTGCCTGCTAGGAGATGTTTCCTATGCTGAGTCTGTTAATATGTGACTGGAATGGTAGTTGGGTGTGATTTCCTGATTACTTTTCTAAAAGTAATGATTCTCTTTGCTTTCATGTGGCAGTTGTATTAAATTAATGACCCAGCCATCAGTCCACTGGTAAAATATTTTAGAGAAAGTACTCCTAAGCTTTCTTACGTATGTTCTATGGCAACTGTCTAATGTAAGTGCCAATGCTGTCACATGAGCCAGTTTTCATGGCCCATAGATCTGTTGCCCTTGTGATGCACACCTGCTGGCTTTGTCCCTTCCAATGTGACACCCACCCATTCTGCCTCAGTTCTGCCTTCCTGAACACATAATGGTGAGAACCGCCACAAGAATATCCTAGTGTCTCTTCCCGTCTGTGCTAATTTTGCTGGAACACTCAACTTACATGGCTCTAAATTATTATAATATTGACATGTTGGTCTCTTTTTAATATGGAGGAAATGGACTTCAGTAAGGAGGTATGAGTGGAGTAAGACCATACTGTTTATGTACCGACATGTTTGTATTGAGTAATTGCCTAATAATATGGTTAATATGTGACTGAGTGGAGACTAGTTTTGTTTCCAGTTTCATCAAAAAGATTCTGCCGTCTTGCCTCATAGTAGTTATTTTGGCAAACCAAATATTACTCCTTATCGAAGTATCTCACTTGTTAAATGAAACATGTAACTGTACTCAGAGATGTCGGCAGAATTTTCCCCTCCACTTCATAAATGTGAGAACACATATATGAGTGTGGGTATGTAAAAAACACTTTTTTAAAAAAATTGAAGTATAAGTTGATTTACAGTGTTGTGTTTTAGTTTATGGTGTACAGAAAAGCAATACAGTTATACATATAAAATATTTATTCTTTTTCATTTTAGCTTATTATAAGACATTGGATATAGTTCCCAGGAAGACCTTATTGTTTATTTTATATATAGTAGTTTGTATCTGCTAATCCCAGACTCCTAGTTTATCCGCCTCCCCTTTTCCTCTCTGGTAATGAAAGGTCTGTCTTCTATGTCTGTGAGTCTGTTTCTGTTTCATAGATACATTCATTTGTGTCGTATTTTAGATTCCACATATAAGTGATATCATATGGTATTTGTCTTTCTCGTTCTGACTGACTTTGCATAGTATGATAATCTCTAGGTCCACCCATGTTGACGCAAGCGGCATTATTTCATTCTTTTTATGGCAGCTCTATTTTTGGTTTCATAAGGAACCTCCATACTGTTCTCCATAGTGGCTGTACCAACTTACATTCCCACCAACAGTGCAAGAGGGTTCCCTTTTCTCCACACCCTCTCCAGCATTTATTGTTTGTAGATTTTTTGATGATGGCCATTCTGACTGGTGTGAGGTTATACCTCATTGTGGTTTTGACTTACATTTCTCTGGTAGTTAGCGACGTTGAGCATCTTTTCATGTGCCTGTTGGCCATCTGTATGTCTTCTTTGGAGAATTGTCTATTTAGGTCTTCTGCCCATTTTTTGATTGGGTTGTTTCTTTTTGAAAGACACTTCAATGTTTAAGTATATTCACTCACTCAGTAAACATTTATCAGATGCCTTCTATGGTCCAAGCACTAAGGTGCTGATAATGCAGATAAGTTGAATACAGCCCTTGCTCACACATTAACCAAAATATTACAGCATTGTGGTAAGTACTGTAATTGAAATGTGATCAGAGGGCAGTGGGAGCACAGGGGGAAAACCAACTAAATCTACCTGGGAGGGGCTGTGAAGGCTCCATGGAGTAGCTGGTGTTTGGCTTGAATCTTAAAGGAGGAGAGGTTTGCCAGGTGAACATGGGGTGTTTAGTTAGCAGTGATCTCTTGGAGCAAGAAATAAAAGCTCACACACAAAAGACTGGTTTTCTCCACCATTTTAGAGCTGGTCACCCCTTCAGTTACTTTGTAACCTTCTACATCTGCACGGTCCTGTGTAGCATTTATTACTTTTTCAGTACCAGGATAAAAGCGTGCTCCCTGTAAAAGTATGAGATTAGATCACTCCCTAACACCATACACAAAAATAAGCTCAAAATGGATTAAAGACCTAAATGTAAGGCCAGAAACTATCAAACTCTTAGAAGAAAACATAGGAAGAACACTCTATGACATAAATCACAGCAAGATCCTTTCTAACCCACCTCCTAGAGTAATGGAAATAAAAACAAAAATAAACAAATGGGACCTAATGAAACTTCAAAGCTTTTGCACAGCAAAGGAAACCATAACCAAGACCAAAAGACAACCCTCAGAATGGGAGAAAACATTTGCAAATGAAGCAACTGACAAAGGATTAATCTCCAAAATTTACAAGCAGCTCATGCAGCTCAATAACAAAAAAACAAACAACCCCATCCAAAAATGGGCAGAAGACCTAAATAGACATTTCTCCAAAGAAGATATACAGAATGCCAACAAACACATGAAAGAATGCTCAACATCATTAATCATTAGAGAAATGCAAATCAAAACTACAATGAGATATCATCTCACACCAGTCAGAATGGCCATCATCAAAAAATCAAGAAACAATAAATGCTGGAGAGGGTGTGGAGAAAAGGGGACACTCTTGCACTGCTGGTGGGAATGTGAATTGGTTCAGCCACTGTGGAGAACAGTATGGAGGTTCCTTAAAAAACTACAAATAGAATTACCATATGACCCAGCAATCCCACTACTTGGCATATACCCTGAGAAAACCAAAATTCAAAGAGAGTCATGTACCAAAATGTTCACTGCAGCTCTATTTACAATAGCCAGGACATGGAAACAACCTAAGCGCCCATCATCGGATGAATGGATAAAGAAGATGTGGCACATATACACAATGGAATATTACTCAGCCTTAAAAAGAAATGAAATTGAGCTATTTGTAATGAGATGGATAGACCTAGAATCTGTCATACAGAGTGAAGTAAGTCAGAAAGAAAAAGACAAATACCGTATGCTAACACATATATATGGAATTTAAGGGAAAAAAATGTCATGAAGAACCTAGGGGTAAGATAGGAATAAAGACGCAGACCTACTGGAGAACGGACTTAAGGATATGGGGAGGGGGAAGGGTGAGTTTTGACAGGGCGAGAGAGAGTCATGGACATATACACACTAACAAACGTAGTAAGGTAGATAGCTGGGGGGAAGCAGCCGCAAGGCACAGGGATATTAGCTTGGTGCTTTGTGACAGCCTGGAAGGGTGGGATGGGGAGAGTGGGAGGGAGGGAGACGCAAGAGGGAAGACATATGGGAACATATGTATATGTATAGCTGATTCACTTTGTTGTAAAGCAGAAACTAACACACCATTGTAAAGCAATTATACCCCAATAAAGATGTTAAAAAAAAAAAAAAAAAGCGTGCTCCCAATGTGAACAGAAGGGAGTCTCAGCACCTCCCCCACACAGTGTACAGCCCTTCCAGTCTTCAAAGTCTAACCCCAGAGCCCTTACCTTATAGGCTGGCATTTGCAAATTTGACCAGCCAGCTAATTTCTCAAAAACAATGGAGGTGTTTTGAACCTTTATCTCATCTGATGGAGATAAACTGATGGAGTCATCAGTTATCTGTTGATACTGTTCACCCCACCCTTCTTAAATCTGGGCTACCATGGTTTCCATGACATCATTCTCTGGGCTCTCCTTCTACTTTTATGACTGCTCAGCCTCAATCTGTGAAATTCTCCACCACTTAAATACTGGCGGTCGCCCAGGAAACTTTTCTTGTTGGTCTTTTTGTTTCTATTTACTTTCTCTGAGTAATCTTGTACATATCCACTTCTTTGCTGTTTTCTCTACACCTTTGACCCATACAGACATTCATCTCTCACTGCCTAGAATGTCCCTTTTGTCCTGATTGTACTCACCTGTACATTAGGACCAGCAGTTTCACAGGTATCACAGACTCAATATGTTTGAAACAGAACCTACTTTTCTTTCCTCCCTACGCTAAACCCGCTCCTCCTCTCAATAAGTAGAACCACTATCCACCTATCACCCCAACCCAGATTTTATCCTCCACCCTACTCGTTCCCCCATCTGTGTCCCGTGTCCAGTCCCTGGCCCCTTTCCAAGCTGATTGATAATCGAACTTCTTCATGTCTATGAGTCCCTTCCTACTTGTGACGTTTATTCCTGCTGCCACATCTCCACTGCACTGTTGCCTTAATTCAAGCTTTCGTAGCCCTTCGTCTGGACTGGTTTCTCTGCCAAGCCTTGTGCCCTCCCCACCCCAGTCCATCTTTACATTGCTGCCAGAGCCACCTGTCTAACTTGTGATTCTGATTTCCTAATACCCTCCCTGAGAATAGAGATAAAGGTGGCTCCCACCTGCCTCTCCAGCCTTGTTTCTTGGACCTCCCCTCTCTTAATTTGTGTTCTGCTATTTTAGAGCTGGTTTTCTTGATGTTTCTCAATTTCTGTCAGACTGTTTTGTTTTCTGCTTCTGTATACCTTTGTTCATTCTGCTTCCTTGTCCCATTCAGTGAACCTGTCCCCTCTCCAGTGAGGCCTTTTTCTTTCTCTTCTTTGTGCTAATGTAGCCTTTGTGTAGTGGCAGGTCACCTGTGGTACCTGACTGAATTGACTTGTTTGTGAAACTGTATGTAAATCATTAAGAATAAGCCACTATATGCATTATTTTGCTGACCTCAGCACTCAGCATAGTGCCCAGATCATGATTCATGAACAGTAAAACAGTTCAATTAATGTTTGTTATAAATAACAAGTTATCTGACTCTTATGCCTCCAATTAATTAAAAGCTAGCTAACTCAGGGCCTTACCCTCAGTGATTCAGCCATTGGGCAACTAGCTATCAGCCTGATTCAGTTGTTTAGAATCATAGGGTCCCAACCCACACACACACACACACACACACACACACACACACTCGATTGTTAATACTTTGCAGTCTGTAAAAATATAAGATAATGCCCCTCACCACACAGTGATTTTCAGATTTTTGTTTCTGAGTTTGAAGAGAGCTGTTAGAGCCTGTTCCTTTTTACTTTTGGAATATTGTCATCCATTAAACCTGTTGAATTTGTGTGTTATCACTGTATGAATTTAATGCATTTTAGTTAGCAAAATTTTAAAAGGACCGAGTAGATAAGATGCATTTACTATTGAGTGATGCATAATTTAAACCTGAGCCTGACTTGTATTAAGTATACAGCATTATATTTACAATGATAATAAGTTGAAAATCCTAAAATGACTTTGTTCCCAAAAAATGTGAGATTTTCTCCATGTTTTATTTCCACAGCAATGAACTGTTCAGCTGAAGAGACTGAGAATGACCACAGCCCAGAAACACTCACTAAAAAACTGTCAGATGTATGCCAGTTACGGAGGGACATAGATGAATTACGGACCACGATATCAGACCGCTATGCTCAGGACATGGGAGACAACTGTGTAACCCAGTGACCAGTGTTGGTCCCACAGCAATAACGACCCATTGTTACATGCTGCTGTGCTAGGTTCTTCACATTTCTTTTAGGAGCCATGATAGAAACTTGCAAGTGACATACGACTTGCACATAAGTATTTTTTTCTGTGGATTTGTTCTTTTGGGGAGGAATTGGGATGTGAGGAAGTATCAAAGGGGCTTATCTAATCAGGAAATAATTAAATTACCATTTGAAAAATATGATAAAATGTGTAAGAAAAAAATTTCTGTATTCTCAAACTACTGATTGTAGGACCAAGCTGTGAAGAGTGCCCTTCAGATAAAGGGATAGGATTTCTTTTAATCCTGTAGTTTTTGTGTGTGTGTGTGTGTGTCTGTATGTGTGTGTGTTCACAAAATTATAAAGATTTCTAGGATCAAAGCAAAGCTTCTGAGAAAGGCACACACTGTATTCTTGTGCTGCTTCTTTTTTCATGGAGAAGCTTGTGTTGTACTTGGGGTTTTCAAGGGCTGGCTGAACAAGAGTTGCCACAGCAGGCAAGTGTTCAAATAGTAGTACAGCAGGCGAAACCATCTGTGTTTGAACAATCCCTGTGCTGAGATGGTGAGGTTGTAGGGTTGGGTTGATTTTAGTACTGTAGATAGGTCAGCTGTTTTTCCAGAGTGCTTGTGAATTTCTGAAGAGATGTGAAATTTTGATGTGATGGTTTTCCCGTTAGCATTGTAATGTATGTATTACAAGGCAATTTAACGTAATCTGAACTAATTTTAACATGTCCCTTACTATTTACAACTTTTTGTTTATATATTATATCTATCTATCTATCTATCTATATGTATATATCAATGTAAACAAAGCCATATATAATTAATGCAAACCTAAGGCCTCAGATCATTATTGTAAAAGAAAGATTAACAGAGTGACTCTGGAACAATAGCTTATTTATCCAAATCTCAAATGTTTACATTTTAACAGTTTTGTATCTGTTTTAAAGTTGAAACTACTTTAAGAAAAAAATCAACCTGTATTCTTTATATCAGAATTATCACTAGCATAAAACAAAATCTAAACCCAGGTGATATTGCAATTCCTTTTGTTAGGTAAAGTACATTAAAAACAGGGTTCTTCATAGAATACAAATTTGGCCAGGTTAGTTCTTCTTCTGGGGTACAGGATATCACTATGAAATGCAACTGACTTTTTTGTAGGCATATAATCATTTAAGCTTCCAAATGAGTATTTCCCTGTCTTAACTGGTATTTTGGAAGGACTGTATATTCCATTGCCTTCAGAGCGTTTAAATGTACGTTCTTTTTAATGTACTTAGTTACGGCAGTCATTGTCCTTTACAAGTTGTTTTGATTTATCTCTTGATGCAACCCCAGGTCTCATTTAGGTCAAGACTAAATAACAGGTAGAAGGAATGAGGGATGTTAATCAAGCAGGAGAATATTGTTTAGGGCAAGAGCAGATCACATGTCTGTTTTCTTGCCGGGCTTATATACTGGTATAAAGGCTGCTCCTAGAAAAATATGCTCCTAAAGTTTTCAGCAGTGAAAACATACTTGGGATAAGGCCTTCAAGGAAACTACCCAGGAAGACATTCAGTTCAGAAATTGACTTATATACGGCTCTCAATAGTTATTTTATAGTTATATTTCAACAATCAGTTATAATACATTGTAAGGACATCAGACTTTTCCTTCCATTCAGTGCCTGAGTCCTCCCTGCCCTTTTAAGTCTTAGGATCTGGGCACTAAGAAATCAGTGCATTGTAGTGATTCTGCATCCCAAGGTCCCTAACCTAATAAGGAAGGGCTTAGTCACTAGCAAGAATTTGGCTTTCTCACGTGTTCTTTTGTTTTTGAATGTTGGTGGTTTGAAGACAATCAGGGAGTAGTAAATTTGTACCAAAAATCTGATGCAAAGAATTCTGCCTTATAAAAAATTAAGATCTGTAAAAATGGCCCTTTACAGTAAAGTAGGTAATAGCATCTGAAATAGATAAGCCACAAGCGTAGCACACAACGCTTTTATATCCTCTTTGAATAGAATCCCCTCCCCCACACCCCAGCCTCCATAATTTTGAAAGTAAAGGTACCCTAAAATAATAGTGATAATGGGCAAATAATCACTGATTTGGGTCACTAGATTTTTAAATGTATATGTTTGGGGGGTTTATGGTTAGTATTGTTGTTTAAACAAACTTTTGATCGTTTGTTTTGATCACTGTAGATACTTTGTTTTCCGGCTTAGTTGGGATTAAGTAATTTATATTTTTTAAAAATAAGTTAGCTTTCTAAAACTTACAGAATTTGACTTAGTTCACATATCTTGAGGTTAAAACAAATTTAACCTAGTAGAAAATTAACTAACTACTGCTGATGTATTTCAGTTTCCAAAATGTATACTCCACATAAAAAGGGGATTTAAGATGTGATAGTGTAAGTATAACCCTGAAGTACAGAATGTAATCTCTTGGAGTCTGGGTTTTGTAAAGGGGCCTAGATAATAAGTAGACAGACTTGGAGGGAATTTGGGGGGAAATAAAACTAGTAGTATTCTAATTTGTCAGTATTTAATTTTGATTTTTATTTTTCAGAAAATTCCCCTTTCCCAAGACAATCTTTTGTGTTAGAGTAGTAAGAATATCAGTATCTCATTAAAAACAAAGATTTTACTGTTAGGCTAGGTAAGATGGGCAAATAGAAACACTACAGTATCTTGTCCTAGTTTGAACTAGGATATTCTTGGAAGTTATTACAGTGATTGTGTGTCTGAGGTGAAAATTAACCTAAGTTTTAAAGTATATCTATTTGAAATTTTGCTTAAGTATTGACTAGGTAAGCCATGCCTGAATTAAAAAAAAAATAAGTGTGGCCCCTTTTTGTATTTGAAATAGGATTCAGTATTTAACGTTAACAGTATTTTATCTTAGTGGAATTTGTTTTTTGGTCATGGCAATTTATTAAACTGAATTAGACTTCTTCCAGTAGCCTGTTAGAGACAATCTCAAGCTGGAAAGTGTTGCTAAAATGGATATTGTACATTTCTGACTCACTAATGAGCTTCTAAATTAATTCTGTCATAGTTCAAGACTTATTAATAGGATTCTCTTAGAGGGCATTTTTAAAGGAACTACTTTATTGGGAAAATGTTCTTTCAGTATCACTAATAGTTCATTGAATAATACAGTAGCTGAGAACTTGGACTATATTTTTACATCACACAGTGCAGCTCAGGCACATCTTCAGTTTAGATTATTGGCATTCTCTTATGCAGCTTTCTATCACTGTAGATATGTAATTACAGGAATAAGCAATTCTCCTAACCATGCTCACTCAGACTGTGTCATTTGAAACTGCCAGTAGCTAGAGCTCTCAGAGCCAAAGTTAATTCATTTTGTTTCCATTTTTGACAGTTTTTTTTCCAGTGTTCACAAAACATAAAATTTCTAGCTTCACCCCAGAATGTCATGGTGAAAATTGCTGCATGATATAATGTTCTACATTTAATCATGAAGAGGGAAAGGTTTTGGATATTTGGATTTTTTTCTTACTTAAAAGAAGTATTGAGTATATAAAGAATGTAGTTTCAAATCAATAAGTCATTAACAACACTATTACAGCTGCATACAGAGAGAACCTTTTGTGCCTTTTTGCCTGCAGTAAGCATTCATTTCTATTTTACGTGAGCTGTAAGAATGTTGATGATTATTGCACCTTGTTCTTCTGTAAATAGACTTGATTAGGATTTTTTTTTCCTTTCTTTTAAAGCAAGGAGCAGTTTTTGGTTACTAGGTAGATACCTTAGTAAACATGAGGGGAGGTATCAGATATATGTCTTTGGAGCCCAGCCTTTCCCCTGTTTAGTGAGCAGGAAACTCCTTTGGAGTATAGTCATTTGTGTGTATATGTGTACATATATGTATAAATAGTTATTTAAATATGTAAACATAAAATTCAGCATCACATTGGTGTGATGACAAGAAGTAGTAAGGTGCTAGGTGGTTATATTAAAAGCACAGCAGAGTGTATCAGTCACTATGACTGGTGGTTTTTGTAAACTAGGTTCAGTTTTTGAACCACCCAGAATACCTCATGTGTAAATACAACGGTCATGACTTAATTGAAATACAGTTTTTGTAAGAAGAATGTGAAGCCACTGGTTGGCTTATGCCTTCTGATCTATCATCCTTGCCTCTTTTTTTGTAAAGGGGTTGTTTTTTTGTTTTTGCTTTTTAATAGGGTTTACAGCTAGAATTTTGAATGCCAAAGTTCTATTTATTAATAAAAAAAGTTTTCAATGTTAATGGCTAAGTATTTTTCCACTGGACTATTGTTTGTTGATGTTGGAATTTGTATTAACAGAGAAATAAATTTTTTTATAAAAGATTTATGTCTACCAAGTGCCTAATGTTATTATAAAAATGTATTTGAAATTTTAGACTCGCTGAATTCCCAATAAGAATATGCTGACTTGACTTTTTAAAGTTTTCTTTAAATACGCAAGAGAAAATCTTACTAGATCGGGGACACTTCTGCCTTCTACGTCTATCTTACAGTTTCTTTTCAGTCATCAAAAAGCTTTTTCTCAGGGCCTTCCCCTGAAGGGCACCGAGATTTTCTGATGGCAGGTGCTGTAAATACAAGGGAATGTCTATGCATTTCAGCTCATAGCACTGTGTCTGTACTTTGAATTTCTAAAATACTTATTTGAATCAAGTCTTCTTTCTACTTTTCCAACAGACAAATCAGATTTCAGTTTTTTATATTGCTGAAAGCTTGGGCTGGCAAGTTAAATCTTTTTTATTTTCTCCCTTCTAATCAGAGATTAAAACCTTAACTGAAACATATACAAATAAGACCTTGTTAAAAGGTTACTCTGCAGAGGCCTTGACATCTCAGCTTTGATGGCACCTGGGTCCTTGTTCTAAGTCATATGTGCCTTAATGTCTCTAGCTGGTTAATATTTGGATTAGCAGCATCTGTTTCTAGTCCAGCTAACTTGGCATTGCTATCAGGAGTTTCAGATGAGTTATCTAATTCAGTTAACAGGAAAAAGAATCATGCATTACAGACTCCTTAGGTTGCAAGCAAGTGACTTGGAAATAAAAACAGAATGGATAAAATCCTAGAGTATTTCCAAGGTGATTAATGAAGAGGTTTCTCCTTTATAAGGAAAGATATGATTATTTTGATCTGGTTTAAAAAAAAGTGTTTTGATGGAGTCAGCAGAGGACTTAACGGGGTACATCCCAGTGATTTTGCCAGTACTTTGAGCTTCTCTTTATGCCAGCTTTCCCAACCAACCAGAGTCATTCTATGTAGAAGTGCAGAGGACTCAGTTAAAACGAGGGGTAGAATATGCTGTTAGTGATGGTGCAAAATGGCAGCATGTGGATCCAGTAGAGCAAACCGTTTACAAATGAATAGCGCTCTAACATCATGTCAGTCAAGATGGTCTCCTTGATTTAGAGGAGATTCCAGTTTGAGGACTGAAATTGAGATAAAAGATTTCTTCAATGTTTAAATAAAACTGCTGTCCCTGACAAATTCGGCGCGATCACACACACACACACACACACACACACACACACACACAACTTTCCATTTTAGCCAACCCGTTTTTACTTGAACACAGCCTTGCCTCACGATCTCTGTTGATTCCCTTATAATAGAAGTTTTAATTAAACGTACACCTACCCTGTGACCCGGACATTCCACTCTAGGTGTTTATTTGAGATAAACACTCATCTAAAAAGAGACTTGTAAATGAATGTTCACAGCAGTTTTATTCATAATAATCAAAAACTGGAAATAGCACAGGCATCTGTCAGTAAGAGTTCTCGGCCTAGAGTTGAAAAACAGCATTCTCTCACGACCTCGGGTTTTAATTGATTGTTGCTTATATGTCAATCCTTTGGGGAAATGGAGTAAAATTTAATAGACCACGAGGCAATGGAGCATCAGAGTTGGAAAACAGACCTCCTTTCTACCAGAGGCACTTTTGTTTACACTTCCCTCTGGAGCGTTTTCCTTTGTTATGCTGCCACCTGTGTTCCATGAGTCTCCACACTTGATGTGAAGCACTTGGTTTTACCCTTCTTGAAACAAATTTTTTATACCATTGTTTGGGTGCTGGTCACTCACCAGACTTTGAGCTCTTTTAGAGCAGGCACACTGTCTTATTAAACTTTGTCTTTAATGAGCAAGTAGGAAATACTAACCTCCAGAGATGTGCAAATACCTGTCCTTAGCCCCAGGAAGGAAGAACGATTTCCAGGAAGAAAAGAAGTGATCTTTAAAGCGTAATTCATCCTAGGAGGGTGTGGTGCTTTTAATGGGACAGGTAAAGTGATAATAAACCCTACTTAGGCAAGTTCCATTTTCCTCCATCTCTTGGACCTCTTGCTAATCTCTCCTGTGACTGTCCTCTTTTTGCCCTTCTGAGGCAGAAAGCCTGCCCTGCAGGCTACAGGATTGGACACAGTTATTTCCCAACCCCAGTGTTCCTGGAGCATAGCAGTCTCATCGGGCTTTAGGCCAGCTGTGTAGGTTTTGTAAGGGCAAATCCAAGGTCTTAGAAGAGGAACAAAATGCCAACTTGAACAATGAATGCAGTTTCATCTCTCTATGTGTGTGTGTGTGTGTGTGTGTGTGTGTGTGTGTGTGTGTGTGTGTGTGTATATATATGCACAAATCTGGAGAATAATCATTGAAACAGAAATAGTACAGCTGGCACCCCTTCTAAACAAGGAAGCAAGGTAGTTTAATTTACATTTTTTATTCCTACACTGATATTTGGTCATAAACCAAATTAAAGTTGTGTAGTGGCCTGTGATGACTAAAAGCAATACACAGCATGTTTTCCATATCATCATCATCATCAACCAACATTTGAGCATAAACTAAGTACAAGAGCCTTGCATAAATTATCCCATTTATTCCTCTGTACAATCGTCTATGAAGTAGGTGCTATTATTATTCCTATTTCAGATGAAAAGATTGAGGCACAGAGAGGTTTACTATCTTGGCCAAGTTGGAATAGCTTGTAAGAACCAGGCCTCTTAGGCTCCAAAGTTTGACTGAACCACTCACTAGAGTTCCTCCTTGTCTCGGTTTTGTGCTCAAAATTAAACTCCTCCTCTCTCCCAAACCTGCCTCCTCATTAGGCTTCTCCAATTCTGTGCATTGCACCTTCATTCCAGGAATCCTTTCTGGCTCGCTCTTTCCCCTACATCCCCATTTATATTAGTTTATAACAACACAGTTTGTTACCTTACAGTTCTAGAGATCAGAAGTCCAAAATGGGTCTTACTGAATTCAAAAGGTGTTGACAGGACTGTGTTTTCTTTCTGGAGGCTCTAAGAGAGGATCTGTTTCCTTGCTCTTTCCAGCTTCTGGAGTTTAACACATTCCTTGACTTGTGGCCCTATTCTCTCTTCAAAGCCAGCGATGCCGACCCTAATCCCTCTCACATTGCCACCTCTTTGGTTCTTTTCTGCCTCCCTCTTTCCCTTTTAAGAACTCCATGTAATCACATTGGGCCCGTCCAGATAATGTGATATTCTCCCTATTTTAAGGTTGGCTGGTGAGCAATCTCAGTTCCTCTTTGCCATGTAATCTAATATATTCAGAGGTCCCAAGGGTTATGATGTAGTCATCTTTGGGGGACTGTTCTACTTTCCATACTATCTCATAAGTGAATCAGTTGTCAAATCTTGCAGATTCTGTCTTCTTTGATTCTTTCACATTTGTCTTGGGTACTTCGTTTCCATTTCTTCTGTTCCATCTAATTGAGGCTCAAACTACTGTAAAACAGATGTCAGATACTTGAGCTTAAAAAAAAAATTAAATTGGAGCCTCCAAAGTCAGCTTTAAAACTATATCATTAATGATTCAGGTATTTGCTTCACCCAAGAAAAGACATGTAAGACTCCTGATTCAACTTCTCAAAAGAAAAAAATGTGTTTTTTTTTCTGAGAATTTCTGAATCTTTATAGCATCATTATTTGTTAACGTCTTATAGAATGTGCCAAAATCTGGATGTCTGATTCTTTCTGATGATTAGATTTAGGGGAAACATTTTTGGCGAAAATGCTACATGAGTAATGTGTGTTTCTCACTCATCGCATTTGGCAGTTTACGATAATGGTTTGTACCATTATTAGTGATGCTGAATTAGATCATGCGGTTGTGCTAAATGATCCCCTTTAACGTTAACTGTCAAATGAAGGACAGATGACAAAGCCTTGGTCCATATAAGGTAGAGGGTTGGAACTAAGTAAGACCTTTACATAAAGCCAGGATCTCCAAAAGATCACATATTCGATGAAAGTTAGAAATGGAGGAAAATATGCCCTCTAGTAAAAGGAAATTTAGTTTTCAAGGACTCAGCTGAGGGGGATAAAAAATGTCCCCTTGAGAATTTGCAACCACAACGCTACCTTCATATGGAATGAGGTTTGAATTTATGCTACATTTGCGAGCCAAAAAATCCTAAGGCTAGAAGTTGACTTAAAGAGTTCTGGGTTAGCAGCTCCTTGGAATCCTGGACAAAACAAAACAAAACATATCTTCCCTGGAGGGAAGCATTTTGAATTGAGTCCTCACGGAAGTCCCATGGATTTGTCCCTGTGAACATCAGCTCAAAATCTAAAATTTTAAAACATAAGGAAAAAATAAAGTCCACAAACCAACAAATAACAGAGTTAGGCCCTAAATGTGAAAGATAATGAAATTATCAGATGTATATTATAATATAGAAATTACTATGTAATTAAATTTATATAAAATTTAAAACTATGCAGAAGTTATGTACAAGATGGTGACTAGAAGAGGCACAAAGGAACTTCTGGGGTTCTGGGCATATTCCATTTACATATTGATCTGGGTGATGTTTACACAGATGTTTTCACTTTATGAAAATTCATCAAGCTGTACCCTTATAATTTACACACTTTTCTATATGTGTGTATAATTCAATTAAAAGTTTACACTAAAAAAAAAACAAGGAACTTTGGGAGAAAAATAGAATTTTTAGAAGTGAAAAATATAATTACATTTAAAATTAAATGGAGCAATTAAGTAGCATATTAGGTACAAACAAAGAATTCATGATGATAGCCAAGAAGAAGTCACCCAGATAAGAAGGTTCAGAAACACAAGGGATATAATGAGACAGTCTAATACAAATTTTAATTGGAGTTTTCCAAAGGAGAGATTTGAGAAAAGGGGGAATAGGAAATATTTAAAGAGATCATATTTATTTAACAGGATTGGTGAATTTTTAAGGACAGAGAATAGAGAATCATGAAATTCAATTAAACTGAAACCAGAAAAATGGAAAAGAAATTCTACCTAGACACATTGTAGAAAAACTTAGAATCTTAAATTTAAAAGGAAGGTTTTTAAAAGAGGTAGAGAATAAAAGGTAGAATAACTTCAAAGAAGCAATTAGACCAGCAGAATTCTCATAAGCAATAACAAAACACAGAAGACAGTAGAATATCTTCCAAAGACTGAAACAAAATAGCTGTCATCATAGAATCATATCAATTATTCACAAGTAAGACCAAAGCAAAGACATTTTTCATAAAAACAAAACTTGGAAAGAGTTTCAAATCAATAGACCTTAATAAAAGAATTCCCAGAGGGTAAATTTCAGGAAGAAACATTAAATTCAGAAAGGACGATAGAGAAGTAAGAAGGAACAATGAACAAAAAGCTGGTATAAAAAAACACTGTATAAAATAATAAAGGAAATATTTACTTTTTGGCCTTTATTATGTTGAGGCAGTTTCCTTCTATTCATAGTTTGTTGAAGGTTTTTATCATGAAAGGGTGTCAAATTTTGTCAAATGCTTATTCTGCATCGGTTCATATGGTCACATGGGATTTTTCCTTTGCTCTGTTAATATAGTGTATTACATTGATTTTTGTATGTTGAACCGTTCTTGCCTTCCAGGAACAAATTCCACTTAGTCATGATGTATAATGCTTTTAATATGCTGGTGAATTAAGTTGACTAGTATTTTGTTGTGGCCCCATCTTTGTTTTTTAGTTAAATTTACTGTGATGCACCTGGGAGTGCTTTTGTTTATATTTTCCCTGCTTAGGTTTGATAGGGCTCTTTGAATCTGTGAATTGATGTCTTTCATGACTTTCAGAAAATCTCAGCCATATTCTTTTGCATATCATTTTTGTCCTGCTTTCTCTCTTTTTTTTTCCCCACATCTGTACCTCCAGTTATGTGTATCTTCTCTTTTATCCACTATGTGTCTTATGTTCTTTACTCTTTTGTTCCTCTTTTCTTCATTCTGAATATTTTCTTCTGATAGATCTTCTAATTTACTATTTCTCCTTTTTGCTATATTTAGTTATCTGTGAAATCAAACCATTGCGTTCTCAATATCAGGTGTTGTGTTTTTCAGTTCTAAAATTTCAATTTGGTTCTTCCTTAGAATTTTCAGTTTTCTGTCAACATTATCAATTTTGTCATTAATTTCTTGAGCTTATTAAGCATAAATATTTTAAAGCCCATTATCTGTATCCCCAGTTGGTTTGTTTCTACTGTCTGTTGTTTCACTTCATTTTTAAAATAAAGTCTTTTTTCCTCATATACCTGATCATTTTTTTATTGAGAGCTGAATATTTTATATGAAAGTATTTGAGGCTCTAGATAATGTTATATTACTCCAGATAGGATTTAAATTTGCTTCTGGTAGGGCTAGGGACACTAATCACCCTAGTCAACTCAGGGCTTCAGCTGATTTAGAACAAGAGTTTGAGCCCTTGAGAGAGCCCCTCTACATCTGGCTCACCTAGCAGAATCCCAACTCAAAGTCAAGGGCACTTGCCAGGGCTTCCCTTCCTAAGAGAGCTATGGATTCCAATTTTTACCTCCTAGTCCAGGGATTAGGTGAGCAATGACCTACAGGCCAAATCTAGCCTAACACTTGGTTTTTGTAAATAAAGCTTTATTGGAATACAATCATGCCCATTCATTCATCTATTGCCTGAGGCTACTTTTGTGCTAAAATGGCAGAACTGAATAGTTGTTAGAGACTATATGACCCTCAAAGCCAAAATTATTTATGATTTGCAAAATTTTGCTGACCCATGTCCTGGGTCCTTAAGTATAAGGAAAGCTCTGTCCAGCTTCTCTGCCTGTGAGCTATCTCTTCCAGAAATGGCAGATATCCCTAAAGGAAAAATAGCCCCATTTTGTTTCTTTCTTGTACTGGATCTTGATCCTGTAATATTTTTTACTGCATCATTAGCTCTCTGATGTCTTCAAGTAGATTATTTTTCCAGCATTTTCTAGGTGTTCTCTGTGGGAGGGTTCATCTGAATTTCTTAGTTTGCCTTTATTGGAAGCAGAAATCTTTATAAGACAGTTTTTTGTTTTTTGGGTTTTTTTGCGGTACGCGGATGTCTCACTGTTGTGGCCTCTTCTGTTGCGGAGCACAGGTTCCGGACGTGCAGGCTCAGTGACCATGGCTCACGGGCCTAGCCCCTCCGTGGCATATGGGATCTTCCCAGACCGGGGCGCGAACCCGTGTCCCCTGCATTGGCAGGCGGACTCTCAACCACTGCACCACCAGGGAAGCCCTATAAGACAGTTTTTATAAGACATTTTAACCACCAGTTTTTAAACAAATTCAGTTTGACAATGGGTACTCCACCATCCCCTCTTGTTGGTTAAAATATTGTTTGCCAGGGATATTGGCCTTTATTACTTTTGATCTTTTCTAGTTGCTTGCTCTAGTGATGTAGGGTGCAGTTATTCTAGAGTTGGTTCTTATACTAAGAAGTGCTATCACTACACAAAAATTCCTTCCTTCCTAGACTATTTCAATAATATATTTACTTCACTAAGTTCCTTCCCCTTTAACCTATCCTGCATATCTGCTTCTGAATAATCTTCAAAATGGCAGTCCTAATCAGGCTCTCAAAACTTGCAATGATTCCCATTGTCTAAAGAAATCCTTAACTTGACATTCATGTTGTGGTTTGCTGGGTTTTTTTTCTCATCCTGTTTTTCAAGTTTTTCCCTTTCACTAGTCTGGTCAAAATATATTGGTCACATACACTGATCAAAGTGGACAGTCAGCTCTGCTAAAAAAATACCAAATTACTTAGTCAACTTAATGCTTTTTACTCCTTTAGAATGAACTTCTTCCCATTTCTACTTTTCAAAATTCAATTCAGATGGCATTATGTCTAACCGTATCTTCCTTATCCTTTTATGCCTCATAGTGGCTTGTACCTGGTGCTTATTCAATAAACATGTTTTTCACTGGAAATAAGAGTCAGGTTCTGAAATATTTGCTTTGACTGATTTCTCAATCAATATTTCTGTTATAGAAACAAGGATAAGCTATTTTTCATTGGAGTATTGTCAGTCTTTTATTATTTCTTCCATAAGTGTTTGAATCATTAATAAAGTAATTGCTAAAATTGATGAAGTTATATCTAGCATTGGAGTGGCTAGATAATAATAATTAAATGAGGGCTGTTAGATATGGTATTGACAGATTTCTTATAACTGTTTTAAACTGTTGATAACAGTTGAATAATTTTTTTTTTTGCTGTACGCAGGCCTCTCACCGCTATGGCCTCTCCCGTTGCAGAGCACAGGCTCCGGACATGCAGGTTCAGCGGCCATGGCTCACGGGCCCAGCTGCTCCGCGGCATGTGGGATCCTCCCGGACCTGGGCACGAACCCGTGTCCCCCACATTGGCAGGCAGACTCCTAACCACTGTGCCACCAGGGAAGCCCAGTTGAATAATTTTAATCCACTAATTTCCTTTTTTTTTTTTTTTTTTTGGCGATATGCGGGCCTCTCACTGTTGTGACCTCTCCCGTTGCGGAGCACAGGCTCCGGACGCGCAGGCTCAGTGGCCATGGCTCACGGGCCCAGCCGCTCTGCGGCATGTGGGATCTTCCTGGGCCGGGGCACGAACCCATGTCCCCTGAGTCGGCAGGTGGACTCTCAACCACTGCGCCACCAGGGAAGCCCCTAATTTCCTTTTTAATTCAAGTAGCAAGGTAAACCATGTGACTAGTATCTAAGAATTCTAATATTTTAAACATTTAGACCCCTTATTAGTTCTCCTAATCTTGAATCTATGGGTAATTTTATGAGAGCATTTTCAAGAATAGACTCAAGTTAGTTAATTTAGGAATCCAGCGGAAGATGTACGGAAGGTTGGCTTGAAAGGATATGGGTTTTAAAATTTTTGAGCTAGATTAAAATGTCCAATTTCCTAATGTAGGTAAAGTGGGATAATCTTGTTAATCCTTTTCATAAATAACCTTTGTGTAGTATTTGAACCTGTGATAAAAAAAATACTTGTATTTGTATCTTTCAACAATTGCCCTCAATAGCTCTAAGTCGTGTTGGAAAGTGGCAAGTAGTAAGCAGAGCAATAACCATAAGGTCAGAGCTAGAGGAGGTGCCTAGAGTAAACACTGTAGTGGAGAAGGAAGGGTGGTGGAACAGAGCACCGATGCTGATGAGGGCACCAAAGATTGGTAAACTTGGTGTGATAGCAAGTGTTTTTATCTGGCTTTTGAGTTCAGAATGAAAGTGATAGTAACTTTTTTTTTTTTGCGGTACGCGGGCCTCTCACTGTTGTGGCATCTCCCGTTGCGGAGCACAGGCTCCAGACGCGCAGGCTCAGCGGCCATGGCTCACAGGCCCAGCCGCTCCGCGGCATGTGGGATCTTCCTGGACCGGGGCACGAACCCGTGTCCCCTGCATCGGCAGGCGGACTCTCAACCACTGTGCCACCAGGGAAGCCCGATAGTAACTTTTATGAGCAAAAAGTGTGGCCAAATGTGTAAGGATTTATGATTCGATGCTAATATTTTCCCATCAGTGAATCTGGGGCAGAAGCAGAAAAAAAGAATGAATCTGACTAAGAAAGAACACAGTAAAATCCCTCTCTGGTACTCAGGAAGGCCACATTATTGATAGATAGGAGGAATGCTTGCCTCTATTTTATGTGAATGAAGTGACGTAGTGGGGATTGCTTATTCCAAAACATCTGCCAATATTTCACGAGTGATTCACACTTTTGTGTTAAACATTTCACTCAGCTTGAATTTCTCTTTTTTTGTTTTTAGAGAAACTTTAGGTTTACAGAAAAATTGCACTGAAAATATACCCACTCTCATTCCACTGCTGCCACACACAATTTTTCCTATTGTTAATGTCTTCCATTAGTGTGATACATTTCTTATAAGTGACCAACCAATACTGATACATTATTTTTACTAAAGCCTGTAGTTTATAATAGGGTTCACTGTTGTTTGAACAGTGCTATGCACTTTGGCGAATACATGGTGTCAGGTATACACCATTGCAGTACAGTATTAAACAGGATAGTCTGACCACCTTAAAAATACTCTGGGCTCCACTTATTCCTCCCTCCCCTCAAACTCCTGGCAACCACTGATCTTTTTTGCTGTCTCTATAGTATTACCTTTTCCAAAATGTCATATAGTTGTGATTATATAGCATTGTAACCTTTTTAGATTGGCTTCAGCCACTTAGCAGTATGCATGTAAGATTCTTTCATATGGCTTGATAGCTTATTTCCATGGCTCGAAGGCTTAGTTCTTCTTATCACTGAATATTCCATTGTATAGATATACCACAGTTTATACATTCACCTACTGAAGGACAGTTGGTTGTTTCCAGATTTTGGCAATTATGAATAAGGCTTCTGTAAACTTCCACATACTGGTTTTTCGTGTGGACATGTTTTCAACGTTTTGGAATAAATACCTAGGAGTGCGATTGCTGGGTTATATGGTATATTTAGCTTTATAAAACACTGCCAAGCAGTCTTCCAAAATGACTTACCATTTTGCATTCTCACCAGCAATGAATGAGATTTCTTACTGCATTTGGTGTTGTCACTGTTTTGGACTTTATTCTAACAGGTGTGGAGTGGCATCTCATTAGTGTTTTGATTTGCATTTCCCTGATGATATACAATGTTGAGCATCCTTTCATATTATTATTCGCCATTTCTATGTCTTCTTTGGTGAAGTGTCTGTTCAGATCTTTTGCCCATTTTTTAAATTGAGTTGTTTGGTTCCTTATTGTTGAATTTTAAGAGTTCTTTGCACATTTTGGACAGAAGTCCTTTATCAGTATGCGTTGGCCATGGTTTATATTTTCCAGTCTATGGCTCATAGTTCATTCTCTTAAAAGTGTCTTTCTCAAAACAGAAATTTTAACTTTAAACGAAGTCCAACTTCTAAATTTTTTCTTTGATGGATTATGTTTTTGATGGGGTATCTAAAAAGCCATGACCAAACCCCAAGGTCACATAGATTTTTTTTTCCTATGTTATCTTCTAGGTGTTTTGTAGTTTTCATTTTATATTTAGGTCTTGACCCATTTTGAGTTAATTTTTGTGAAAGCTCTAAGTTCTGTGTCTAGATTCACTTTTTTTGCATGTGTATATCATGTTTTTCCAGTACCATTTGCTGAAAAGACTATCCTTTCTCCATTAAATGCCTTTGCTCGTTGTCAAAGATCAGCTAACTGTATATGTGGGAGTTGCAATGCTCTTTTAAAATAAAGCTCCTTCTGGGAAAGGAAAGATGTTGAAAGTTATTAATATTTTAGTGTGAAAGAGTTATTCAAAATCTTCTCTTGACAGCAGAGACTGGGCTAGAGAATACTGGCTGTTGAGGTAGTCATAGTAGGTTGGCAGAAATTGGCAACTAAAATGTACCAAAGACATACTCTAATTTCTTCTCAACTTGGTCTAGGGCCTGAGTGTGTGGGGATGAGGGGTTACCTGAAGTCAGAACGTCAGTCTTGTGGGTCCTCATCCTCTAGGTAAAGGATGGGCAGCTCACTTACCTGTTCCTTTTTCACTTACTCTGTGACATGTAAATTGTCAAGTTGTTTGAATGTAGTAGCTATTGCATTGTTATCAAGCAATTAATTATTTTTAGAATTACATTGCTGTCAATCTCAGCTTTAATGTATGTGATAATTCACAAAGCAAGCCAAATGAATTCACATTTTCTATGGCTGTATCCCAGTTTTTCCTTAGCTCTGGAGCAGAGCTGGTCTAGAAAACTTTCCAGGCAGAAGTGATAAAAAATGAGGACACTATGGAAAAACAGTACATTTAATAACCTTGACCTGTCAGTCCATCTATGCAGGGATTAATGCTTTCATACAAGAGTGCTATTCCAGGAATATATAACAGGAATATATAAATTCACTTAAATTTAATCTAATGGATAGATTTAATTTTCAGTAAACATTGAAGACTTCTTTTCAGTCTGAAAGTGGTGGCATGTTTTGTTCCATAAATCTGTAAAAGGATAACTTTTTAAAGTAATATGACTCATATGAATATAAAGTGAACATGCATCAAAGATTTTATTTAACTCATTAATTAATTGCAGGAACTGGAAAAGCTATTACAAGTAATTCAAAAAAGAAGCCAAAGAACAAACACATTTATAAATTAGGAATACTGAAATGAATTTGCAAGTGATTGCAAAACGCTTTTCCTTTGTGGGGAAGGGAAGTCAGCAGAACCTCCGCTAGCCAGAATTGATCACATATTGATAAACAAGAATTGTCAGTAGACAGTTATTTTACCTTATTATCAGTTATCTACAACTTATAAGAGTTGTAAAATAGCTTCAAGGCAATGACAGGCTTAAATCGGATAACCTGGAAGACCGTGCTCTAAATGATGCCTAGCTTTCTGTTGAAGATACTCAGTAACCAGTTTTTCTTATTGCAAATTTGTAATTGCAAAATTACAAATTTTTCTGTGCTTCTATTTTTCTTTAGATTATGGGACATTTGTATTACTTCAAAAATTGTTGAGGCTTGTGGCTATAGATGATGTTTATAAATTCTTCCTGAACCCAATCCAGATGTGCGATGTTTCCTTACCAGGCTACCTTGGGCAAAGCAACACAGCACTGAAACAGACAGCCATAAGTATATTCTGTTAAAATATGTTTATTTAGAAAAGAAATCTTCACTTGGCTTTCATTTTCTATTTTTTGGAAGCACACCTTTCCGTTTCTCTCATTATTGACTGGATAGTTTTGTAGCTTACAACCCACTTGTTTCAGCTTGTATATCTGATACTTAGGCAATGGGTGTGTGTGTGATTGCCTGATCTCTACACTTTGAGGAGATAACATTAATGTATTAACAAGCATTTGTTATTTCCTCTGGATTCTTTCTTCATACAGGTCTAGATATTTAGGAAGGGTATTCCTGAAGAATCCCACAGAAAGAGGTCAGCAGTAATTTTGTGTGAATTTTCTCCTTTCAATGTCCCAGAGTCCCAGAGACTATTGTCAACAAGAAGGAGATTGTGGTTGGGGACAGGAGATGGATGTAAATCATGGTATTCTAGAGGGAACTTGCTGAAAGGAACATCCAAAGGCAGATTTGGGGGAGAGCTCTGTTTATAATTATTTTTCTACCTACATTAGGAATGTTGACAACAGCTGGTTTGAAGATCATGTAAGATATTATCAGTGCGTTCCAACCCCACGTGAGGTAATCTTTGACCTTGAATGACCCCATCTAGTGAAAAAGCTTATTTTTAAAATAAAAAATCTCCTGTCAGCTGTGTACTAATCCAAATCATAAGAAATCCTCTTTTCACCTTGATAATTCTTCATATTTAGAATATTAGAAGAAGCAAATAGAGCCAAAAGGAGGTATAGCTGCTGTACTACACTATACTATATACAGGTTGAATAGGGTCCCCCCCAAATTGATGTCCACCTGGAACCTCAGACCTTATTTGGAAGTAGCGCCTTTGCAGATGTAATTAGTTAAAATGAGATCATATTAGATTAGGATGCGCCCTAATCCAATGACTGGTGTCCTTATAAAGAGAGAAAACAGAAACACAGAGAGGGAAGAATACCATGTAAAACAGGGACAGATATTGGAGTGGTGCATCTCCAGGCCAAGGAGTACCAAGCACTGCGGATGACCACCAGAGGCGAGGAAGAGGCAAGGAAGGACTTCTCCCTAAAATTCTCAGAGAGGCCTTGTCAACACCTTGGCTTTGGACTTCTAGCCACAGTGTCACCGAACCAGGTTCCTTTGCCTAACATGCAGCAAGCCGAATGCTGAGAAGCTAAGGTTTGCAGCAGAGAAAAAGTTTCTTCATGAGGCAGCCAACTGAGGAGACAGGAAAACAAATCTCAGCTCTGCCTCCCTGAAGGTGGGGATCTTGGGAGAGCGACAGGTGAAGAGCATAGGGTGGTCGGAGGTGCAAGGGAAAGTGATGGAGGCAGGAAAAGGTGACACAATTATCTTCCTGTGCAGGTGCTGCTGAGCTACACGCTTCTTCCTGGGATGCATGTGCAAATCCGGGGGGAATTAGTGTGAAGTGTGGGCAAATTTGGGGCTGTGACAGCAAAAGGTCATCTATTAAACAAGCAGGTCTATTCTGTGCAGACTCGGCTCAGTCATGTTGGTTCCATCTGGTTTCAGCCAGATTTGTTGTGTTACAGGCAGAGGGTTTTTTTTTTAACAAGCTGTTCCCTTATCTGCTGTTCTGTAAGATAAGCCCAAGAGCTTCTGTTAGCCACCAGTTTTTATTAACCCTATGGAGCATGGTTTCAGGGTTTTTGTTTTTTTTGGGGGTGGGGCTTAAAAAAGAAACCTACATTTATTTTTCACAGTTCTAGAGACCAGAAGTCCAAGATAAGAGTGCCAACATGGTCTGGCTTCTTTTTTTTTTTTTTTTTTGCGGTACGCGGGCCTCTCACTGTTGTGGCCTCTCCCGTTGCGGAGCACAGGCTCCGGACGCGCAAGCTCAGCGGCCGTGGCTCACGGGCCCAGCCGCTCTGCGACATGTGGGATCTTCCCGGACTGGGGCACGAACCCATGTCCCCTGCATCGGCAGGCGGACTCTCAACCTCTACGCCACCAGGGAAGCCCAACCCTCTTTTTTTTCTTTAAACATCTTTATTGGAAAATAATTGCTTTACAGTTGTGTGTTAGTTTGCGCTCTATTGAAAAGTGAATCAGCTAAACATATACATATATCCCCATAGCCCCTCCTTCTTGCGTCTCCCTCCCATGGGGCACAGTTTCCGGGAGAGAATATATTTTGCTGTTTTCAGCTACCCAGTTCATGGTACTTTGTTATGCTAGCCCTAGGAAAATAACACAGTGCCCTTAAGCAAAATGGTGATGAGGCATGAGTGGCTTCTTTGTCCCTGGCAACCCTCCTTCTCACTCTTGCTTACATATTCTTTAATGGGTTTTCATTCCAATGTTTTAAATGGCACCTTGAAAGGCATGTTTCAAAGGAATGAAAGACTGTGAGGTCGTCTCAGACGCTGCAGCACCTGGGCTAGGAAGGCTTTCAGGGCAAGTGGAAACTTCCCAGAAGCTTTGGCAGAACTATCTCCCCTTCTCTCCAGGGTAAGGGCTTTCAAACAAACAGGAGCCACAGTTCCCCTCCTGTCTGCAAACAAGTCCCTCTCAGCTCAGAGGGTCCCTGACACTCGGATGCATCCAGATATTTGCTCATTTGCTACATTCCTTTGTCATCACTTCCTGTGCTGCCCATGGGTCTCCTGAGTATTTCTCCCAGGAAACATGCCCTTCAGACTCACAGCTGTGGTGTATAGTGCAGTGACCACACAGCTGAAACTTGCTGCTAAAGCTTTTTAGCAGCATATTCAGAATATTCTCAACGAACATCCAGGCTCCTGATCTTTGCGTAGAACTCTGTTGAGGGAATATTGCCTCCTTAACCTGCCTATGGTAAACACACAAAATAAGTACAAATCAACTTATTTCACCAGCCTAGGGTACAAATATGGCTATCTTTTCCCTATTAATGGCTAAATTTTATGAGAGTATAGCATCTTCCATTTGAGTTCTCCTCTCCCTTTTGATTGGTCTAGAAACGTGGCAGCTACTTCAGTTCAGAGAGGGTGAGTTCTGCCTTTGTAAAAATGAGACCCTGGCAGCTTGGCCAGGCGGGGGCGCTTGCAGCTGCAGGCACGTGCCCTGCTGGACCCTGCTTTCTCACGTGCCCACCCGTGGCCATCATCCCTGTGCTGCAGGTGAAGTCCCCTTTGGGGTCCGGGCTGTCCTCTCTGGCCAGAGGACTTGGGTCTGAGCCATTCTGGTCCACTCTGTCAGCTAGAAAATAACTGGGGGTGTTAGGAAGGGCGTTTGGAGTTGGGCTTTCCCTTCCAATAGTATACAAATTATCATGACGCTTCCCAGAGCTCTGAGGGGAGAGGCGACCTTTTCTAAGTCACATAAGGTAAAAAGGTCCAGTGATACAGTTTTCCCAGGGTAATGGGTACTAACTCGGTTTTCCGAAATAAAAAAGATGATTGACTGCCTCCTCCTTTAGCTAAAAAAGAAGCAGTTTTAAAAATTTCACCTCATTTCATAAACAGTGACTGTACTAAGTCAATTGTCATCAACAAATCATTTATTTTATTTAAAAAGTACTTTTAAATATATGAAAACAGTATGTGCCTATTGTAGAACATTTGAAAAAGATCATGTATTTCCAAGTGAAAAAAGCTGGGTGACACTGGTCAGTCTGACTTCCAAACTACTTAGCAGGACAGCACCACTCACTTTTCTGTTTGGACTGAGCCCGTGTCGGGGAAGCATCCAACGTCTTAAAATGTCCAAACTTAGAAAGAAACACTGCTCTCATCTAAAAAGGAGAAAATCAAGCCCTTAATAGCCCCCTTGATGGTAAGAGAGAGGACAGAGAAGCAGAAACTAAGGAAGTACATGGCTAATGAAATCATCAACCTAATAGAAAAGTCATGACTCTTGCACACAATAATAATTGTAAAACTCCGGGTGGTAGAAATCTTTGCTTATGGCGGGCATTCTTAGAAATTTCAGCCTCCACGTGATTCTTGCTGGTAAGGATTCAGTGAACATGAAGAATTATGGCCCATCTACCCTATCCATTTCTTCCTTCTGTGAAAAAAGGACTTGGTGATCACAGTTAAATGGCACCAGCCAAGCAGAATTTGATCAGAGATTCAGTATATCTACTTTAGGATTGGTGTTGATGATGCTCATGGAAATATATGATTTGCTCCAAGTTTTTATGTACAATTTTTCTTTAATCCAATTGAGGGAGGGACAAGTCTGTCATCTGTGACTTTTCGTCACATTGCTGCTGGTCACCAGTTAATCGGTTCTAATTACACTAAACTGATAGCTGGAAATGGGATGTGGATGATTCATAATTGAATCTCAAATGCCTGCATGTCTGAGAGTCTAGCTAATGGAAATGTGTAGGCCTAAAATACCAGGGGGGCAAACATACATAACTACCCACCCTTGGATTCACACAACAGACCACAATTACATTGATAATTAAGCTAAGCTAATATCAATTTACATTTAAAAGGCAAGAATAGCAGCATTGCAAACAGCAATGAGCAGCTTAAGAAAACACTGCTATGTGATGAAAAGTGTGTTTCTTTTTTAAAGTGTAGGAATTCTAACTATGTGTGTGTCTTGTTTTGTTTACAATACTTTCCTTATTAAAATACGAGCTTCATGAGAGCAGGGAGTTTCCTGTTGTTTGTTCAGAGGTACTCCCAGTGCCTAGACAAGTGCCTGGCACAGGGCACCGCTCACCAGTAGCTGTTAGGCGAATGAATGCACTTTACATAATTACAGTCACACCACACGACAACCAAATCTCCCAGTTGGAACCTCCACCACTAAGCAGCACTTATTAGAATATAAAAATTAAAGTCTGTGGAATTATACTTTATCTGCCCCATAAAGTTAGCCCTCAGCCCACTATGGCCCTCCCTACTCATGTCTGACTGTGAGCCCTACTTTGAAAATCACAGCTCTAGACTCTATGGCCTACTACAGTTGTCCCACGGCATCCATGAGATTGGTTCCAAGACCTCTCTGGATACCAAAATTCTTGGATGCTCAAGCCCCTTATATAAAAGGGTGTAACGTACAGTTGGCCTCTGAGCAGTGGGTTCCACATCCTCACGTTTGGTTGAATCCGCAGATGCCGAACCCGGGGATATGGAGGATGGACTGTACCGTGCTTTAAGTTCTTGCTATTCAAAGTCTGGCTGGGGAAGCAACTACATCCACACCACAGGGAACTTGATAGAAATGCAGAATCTCAGGCCCCCCCACTCGGACCTACTAAACCCAATCCACTTTTTAACAAGATTCCCAGGTGATACATATGTGTGTTCGAGTTTGAGAAGCACTGCTTTAAGGACTGCAGTCAGTACAGTGTGGTGGCTATCGTTAACAGCACTGTATTGTATACTTGAAAGTTACTAAGAGAGTAGATCTTAAGTGTTCTCAGCACACACGCACACAATCTATGTGCCATGATGGATGTGGTAAATAACCTTATTGAGGTAATCATTTTTCAAGATATACATATATCAACTTGTCCCATACATCTTGAACATACACAATTGTTGTAAGTCAAGTGTATCTCAGGAAAACTGGGGGAAAGATACTGCAGTCACTGCCATAACAACAGTCAGCTCTGATCCTTGGGCCCTGCACCCAGCCAGCTCCAAACAGAGGCAAATAGAACATCTAAGTGATTAGAGTGGATCTCTAGTTAGTCCATCAATCAAGACATGTCTATTGGGCATCTCCAAGGTGCCAGTCACTCTAGGTGCCATGCCTTTAGCCCCCGTGTGTCTCCCTGAAATACTATTAGTCACATGGAGTGACTAATAGTTCTCACTAGTCACTAACAAATTCTCACTATTAGTCACTTGGAGTGACGAGCCGTGAGGCACCTCGGAGAAGACCTCATCCAACCCCTTTATTTTGCCTGTAAGGAAACCAAGGTTGTGTGTGACCCAGGACATACAGAACAAACTAAAATCCAGGTTTTTGTTTATTACATCACACTTTATTCTTCCTCCATATGTAAAACTCAAGAGAGAGATGGTTAGATTTGACCCCTACACATTCTGAGGTAGGGATAGCTTGTCCCAGACAGCCCAAGAGAAAGTGACATGTGTCACTTGGGAATGAACTTCTTACGTTCACCTTCTATCATGGATGAGAGGGCATTTAAAGAGAGGGATAAAGTGCGGGTCACATTTTGACCAGAAGAAAAGGGTACAAGGGAGAGTCTTCCAGGCACCAAGATCTTCCCAGAGATGAGGCAATAGAGGTCATGTGTGGAGACCACAAAAGGGTCAGTTTGGCAGGAGGTCAGGAGACTAGACTGTGGTAGAGCTGGGGGTCACATCTTGGAGAATGTCTGCTCTAAGCTAGGGACAGAAAAGCACTGAATTTGCAAATAATCTTTAAACCCCTCCCCAATTGTTTTTTCCAAAGCCAAACTCTAATCTTTGGCTCAGAGCTTGACAAGGAAAGTCACTTTCTGCTTCTAAGTGTGGTTGGTTTCTCCCTCCCAATTGCTCTTCCACACGTCTACCAGCTGTTTTTAAATGCCACTTGACTGTGCTGCCTACTGCTCAAAATATTTTGAGAACTTAAAATAGAGGACAAAGTAAGGCTGCTAAGCCTGGCATTCGGTGCTCCCTGCAACCTGACCCCCACTTTCGTCTCCGGTTTTATTTCCTGTGACCTGCTCTAGAGCTTCCTGCCCTCGCCAAGCTGGAGAATCCACTGCTTCACGGTAAATTAAATGCATTTCTGCCTTATGGCCACAGCCCCAGCTGGAACAGCATTTCCCTTCTCTCTAGGTCCATGAATCTCATCTTCCTTCTGCATCTAGCTCCTCTAAGATTTCCCTGACTCAGCCCACTATCACCATCAGCTACCCTCTCTTCCCAAAATCCTTTGCAATTTCCCCTCTTATTCAAACAGCAACTGGCTCATTCTTTCATTCAGCTGAAATTTGTTGGATGCCTGCTCTGTGTCAGGTCCTAAGAAGTGTCTCAATCCCAGCATTGGAAGAGCTGACAATCTAGTGGGGGAAATATTCACTGTTACAGTGGAATATGATAGATGCAGCCATAGCAGTAACACTGAGTAACGTGAAAGCACCCAGCACAAAGTAATGGGAGGGACAAAGGGTGGGAGGGAAGGAGACAGGGGAAAAGGCAGGGAAGGGGGAAGAAGGAGAGAGAGGGAATGTGAAGGCTTTTTGGTAACTGATTTCTCAGTTTAGCTTTGAAGGATGAATCGTAGTCAGAAAAGGATGATGTGATGGGGAAGGATGAGTCTGTGTGAGGTCTTCAGGGGACAGTGGCAAATTTGAAAAATCACTTAAGCTAACTTAGCGGGTACTTGTTGTTGATGATGCTCGTGGAAATATGTGATTTGCTCCATGCTTTTAGGAACAGTTTTTCTTTAATCCAGTCGAGGGGCAGCTGCATTATCTGTGACATTTTGTCGCATAGCTGCAGGTCCCCCCGTTGATCAGCTATAGTTAGACTGAGCTGATAGTTGGAAAAATATTTCAAAAATCAGTAAATATTAAAATTCTTCCATGAAACAAGATCTTTTAAAACAGAGCCTGTGTCTTTTCTTCACTAAACTACCGATGATTATGATAATGAATTACTGGGGACATTTTACACCTCTTCAATCAATAACTCAGACTATTATAATAAAATTCTATCCTTTCAGCAAATACTTATTGAGTACTATGTTAGACTCCTCTTACGTACAACTTCCCATCCTCTCTTCCTCTGTGCGAGCTCTTACCAACTCCCCGCCCCCAACCCCAGTGCAACTAGCCCACACAGTCTGCTCACAGCTTTTCTGTTGACCACGAGGTGTGGCGCTCTGGGGGGTCCCATACACGCACGACTCAGAAACGTAAGGGAGACCAGTGGGAGATGGGGGCCAAGGGATGCATTCTTCTCTCTTCCTCTCCCAGAGGATTGTTTCGAGATGCAGTTTCTACACTTAGCAAAGGATGGTCTTAAAAGATCAAATGAGGGCTTCCCTGGTGGCGCAGTGGTTGAGAGTCCGCCTGCCAATGCAGGGGACACGGGTTCGTGCCCCGGTCCGGGAGGGTCCCACATGCCGCGGAGCGGCTAGGCCCGTGAGCCATGGTCGCTGAGCCTGCGCGTCCGGAGCCTGTGCTCCGCAACGGGAGAGGCCACAACAGTGAGAGGCCCGCGTACCGAAAAAAAAAAGATCAAATGAAACATTTGCTCTCAGAACCCCTTTCCCTCACTTTTGCTCTTCTGGGATTTCTTCCACCAGCAAAGTGGTTGAATTTAAAGCCTTTGTCTCAGGCTCTGCTTTCTTGGGACTCCAGGTTAAGATAAGCATTTACTATGTGCCAGGAACTGTTCTAGACTCTTGGGCTATATAAGGAACAAAGACTACTGAAGTTTATCACCAACAAGACGTTTTTATGATCTTGATGAGGAAAGTGAAAGCACAAATTGTATCATTTGCGTAAATGCAGATATTTTATTTTATTTTATTTTTTAGATGTTGGGGGTAGGAGTTTTTATTAATTAATTAATTTATTTTTGGCTGTGTTGGGTTTTCGTTTCTGTGCAAGGGCTTTCTCTAGTTGTGGCAAGCGCGGGCCTCTCACTATCGCGGCCTCTCTTGTTGCGGAACACAGGCTCCAGACGTGCAGGCTCAGTAGTCGTGGCTCATGGGCCTAGTTGCTCCGCGGCATGTGGGATCCTCCCAGACCAGGGCTTGAACCCGTGTGCCCTGCATTAGCAGGCAGATTCTCAACCACTGCGCCACCAGGGAAGCCCATAAATTTTCTTTTAAGCATAGGAAATTGACAAAGAAGAAACTGTTTTCATTACTGAAGGCTTTGGAAATATGTCGAAGGGAAGATAGTTAACTTTCATGTCATTAGTCATTTTAAATCATTCCACAATGAAGTAGGTGACATCATTCCTACTTTTCCTGAAGGATCACCCAAGCCTGCATACCTATTTTGATCTCCTGAATGTTTTTTTTTTTTTTTTTTTTTGCGGTATGTGGGCCTCTCACTGTAATGGCCTCTCCCGTTGCGGAGCACAGGCTCCAGACAGGCAGGCTCAGCGGCCATGGCTCATGGGCCCAGCCGCTCCGCGGCATGTGGGATCTTCATGGACCGGGGCACGAACCCGTGTCCCCTGCATCAGCAGGCGGACTCTCAACCGCTGCGCCACCAGGGAAGACCCTCCTGAATGTCTTAAAAACACAACATCCCACCTCCCCTGCCCCTACCATCTCCACCTTTAAATTTCTCCCTCAAAAAAGAACTTTTCCACATCCTCCTGGTGAGTCTCTACCTGACCATGGCCCGTCATGTGGAGCTCCATGTAATTTCATCAGCCTCAGGTCCATTTGTCACTATGTAAAAGAACACCATAGACATGCCACTTAACTGGGCTGCTCTTGGGGGAAGCAGCCCCTGGTGACTGTTCCAAATAATTGCCAATACCATCACCCAATCTTGCACTCACAGAGGCAGGTGAAAAGTCATGAATAGGAGGTATTTATGCAACCAGACTTCCTTAATTTTTTCTCAGGCAAACGTGGTATTGATGTACCAAAAATTTGAATGGCTCATCTTTAGATAAAATAACCAGTGTTACTTTCTTCTCCCTAGCCTCAAGTTGGCTGGGTTTTGATGCCAGTTTTAAATTCCGGCTCTTCTCAAAAAAAAAAAAAAAAAAATCAATCATCTTGCAGACAGAAGTTCTTCTGCTTCTTAGAAAATAGCAGGAGGCTCTATTTATAAAGGGAGAGATTTCTAAAAGGCTAAATTGTGGTTGCCACATTTAAGTAGGATTTAGCACTTAATACAATAATTTTTGGCAAGAGTTTGACTGGTTTCTTTCCTGCCCAGAACTATTTGCTGTGCCTGCTTTATTCTTAGCCTCCTTTTCAAAGCGGAGCA
Organism: Phocoena sinus; assembly: GCF_008692025.1. Lineage (NCBI taxonomy): Eukaryota > Metazoa > Chordata > Mammalia > Artiodactyla > Phocoenidae > Phocoena > Phocoena sinus. Next base: position 42,394,952 of record NC_045774.1, read on the forward strand.
CCTGTTGGTTTCTGCGTCTCTTGGAAGGCAGGGGTCCTATTTTTTCAGCTTCTTGAACTGAACTGGAATTTGTGGTTTGGTCCCAGGAGATGTATTTTCTGTAATTTTTTTCTTTCTGGAAAGTATAAAAATGAAATGCAAATGAAAGTTAAAGTCTTAGTTGATTTTTAATAACCACATGAACATTAACCGAGAATTATCCAAGGCTTATCGTTCCATAAATGACATATTTTTGCACAACTGCAACTTCAGGGCAAACTTGCCTAAAGGTTCACATTTCTAGGGAGTTGGGATGATTGGGGAATAGCTGTCTATTTTTCAGCTAATAAAGGTTGGAGACACTTTAGGAAATCTCTGCTTATGGACTGAGGATTGCTTTGGAATTACTTCTTTTGCCCTAAATACTGTAAGTTCTCACCCTCTGTATCCATGTGCCATTTGAACCTTCCCTTTCCTAATGACCTCCACATTTGTACATTTTGTATCCCAAGTCAGGCTTTGGTTCCTGATTGACACCTACTTCCCTCCTGGGACAGGAGCTCTAGTAGAGTGGAAGTCACTTGTCAGGACCAGAACCCTCCTGGATTTGCCATCCTCTCCTGCCTTTGTGTTCCTGACTACTGTTTCCCCCCCTGTCAAGCACTTGAAGCCTGTCGCTTCAGCTAATCCAAATCCTACGCTTTCATCCAGAGTCTTATTAGGAGTCTTGTTTCCACATAGGAGGGCGTCTGTCCCCTTTTCTTGCCAGGGTAAGTGCAAGGATTGGAAATGTTGCTTCTCTCCATCTTCTTATTCTGCCCTTCCCCAAGGGTGAAGGAGTGGCATTGCAGCTCGGACTTGACATCTATTGAGTTTGAGCCAAGTCAGCTGGTGGGTGAGTAACTGGGCCCCTGAAGCCAGGTTCAGTCTCCATCCATTTGTCTTTTTTCACTCTGTTCAGGGGCAGGGGGTTTCTCCTCTCCTCTTCTGGATCCAGGCACGGGGGGTGCTCCTCTGCTTTCTGTCCTCAAGCAGTAAGCACACCTGGATGGGGCCCAGGTCCATGGCAGATGGTCCTCTTTACAGTGGTTGAGAGGACAGGATTCAAAATCTGCCCTTTAAATGTACTTAATTGCCAGAGACAGTGTGGCCGTGGTTACTATGGTGAACTGCTGAGCTGAAGTCGTCGTAAGAATAGTCTGACCCGCAGAAATCTTTGGCATTGGTGATTGATTGTGGTGTCCTTGGAATGAAAGTAGGTGTACATCCCACTAAAGTCTTAGTCGATTTGTATAAATAGAAAAGCCCTAAGTCTGATGAACAGAGGTCCTTGAATCACCATAATAGAGTCACATTCTCTCAACCAGCCTTGAGCCTCTTGACAGATATAGAGCCCCTTGGATGAAGCATGCCTTAAAGGAGGGATCCTTAATACCTGTATTTCAAATACATAAGAATATTCCTATGGCTGTAGCCCATGTGCATTCTTTGGCGTCCAAAAATTCATTGCATTTATTTACCTGCTATTTGGCTATTTGACTTTTTTTTTTTTTTTTTTGCGGTACGCGGGCCTCTCAATGTTGTGGCCTCTCCCGTTGCAGAGCACAGCCTCCAGACGCGCAGGCTTAGCGGCCATGGCTCACGGGCCCAGCTGCTCCACAGCATTGTGGGATCTTCCCGGACCGGGGCACAAACCCATGTCCCCTGCATCGGCAGGCGGACCCTCAACTACTGCGCCACCAGGGAAGCCCTATTTGGCTATTTAAAAAAATATATTTTAAAATGATGAAACATGGGGTTTCAGTGGACGTTTCTTCTTTAATTTAAAGAACGAGGAATGTCATAACTGCACTGAAAATATACTTTCTTTATAACCTGTAAACAATAAAAATAAAAAAATAAAGGAGGGATCCTTGAATACTGAATTCTCTAAAGGGAAAACCCTGCTACACAGGCAAAGTTCATACGGTAACATTCCTCATAGCCTTCCCAAAAGGGACCTGTGGGAATTTCCCAGGGTGACTGTGCAGTGGGGAAAGGAGACTGATCAGATGTTGTGACTCTGGCTCTGAACTGACACTATCTCCTGGAGACACAAAATGCTACTGTGGTCCGCCAGTCAGAGTAGGGTTAAATGATGTCAAGTGATCAAAGAACTTCTGGCTCGTGTTAATGTAACAGTGTATCCGGTAAGTTCCTGAACCCACCCTTCAATTCTAGATTGCTCTGTTAGAACAGACATGTCCAGCAACTGGCAGAAGGCCCAGACGGGTTCTGTGAAATGAGAGCTGTTGTAGCAGGGGGAGCAAATGGACGCCGTTAAAGCTTACCCAATTAGTAAACCAGGAGTAACGTTGCAGTCTTAGAGGTACTGCAGAGATTAGCGCCACCATCAAGGATTTGGAAGGTTTAGGTGTTGATTTCTACCAAATCTGCATTTGCTGTTTGGCTGATGAAGAAGACAGACGGATCATAGAGAATGATAGTGGATTACTGTGAACTTAATCAGATGGTGACTCAGATTATAGTTGCTGTTCCTGATACGGCTTCACTGCTAGAGCAAATCAGCAGATCCCCTGCTGGCTCGGCAACCCCTGGTAAACAGTGTTAGATGGTTGAGCTTAGGCTGAAGTGGAGGCCACAATTTCCTCCCTTCCTCCCAATCTGGGCCTTGTTCCTTACCTGTAGGGAGAGCTGTTTCTGCAGAGTGCACATTTTCTCCAGCCAACCCCACAAAGAATCATGGCTGTTTAGTAACCTGATGTCTGGCAGAACAGAGGCCCAGCTGAAGGGGAGACGGATATGCTGCTGGCCTTTCAATGCTGTGCCTCATCCCCACCCTGGTCAGCTTGGTAAACGTGTGCCAGATTATTCTCTGACTCTTCAGACAGATCTGTTTTTATTCTAATGAGGAAAAATGAGTAAAGGGACAAAGAGAAGATCCAGAAGTATTCATCCCAACACTGCTCCTTCATCTCTGTGGAAACGTAGAAGGGGAGGCAGGTGTTCCCCCAAAAGATTCTAACTGGGATGCAGACACTGCTCTTGTTTTGACAAGAGCATTCTTTTTTATGTACTTATTTATTTAAATTTTATTGAAGTATAGTTGATTTACAATGTTGCGTTAATTTCTTCTGTACAACAAAGTGACTTAGTTATATATTTTTTTCTAGTCTTTTCCATTATGGTTTGTCACAGGATATTGAATATAGTTCCCTGTGCTGTACAGTAGGACCTTGTTATTTATCCATCCTACATATTACAGTTTGCTTACGCTAATCCCAAACTTCCAATCCTTCCCTCCCCGTTGGCAACCTCAGTTCTATTCTGACAAAGCATTCTCATTGGACGTTGCTGTGGGTGGGTATGAGATATACCAGAAAAAAATGTCTAAATTTTGAAAGCTTAGTTATATAGATTTAAATTACTTTTAATTTAAAATAGCTAATATAATTTAAATTAGCTATTTGGTAATCTGCGAATAGCCAACGGCTTAACCTTTTTTGCTTGTTATAAAGCAGGGTAGGGTATTTCTCTTCTCTGGCTTGGTTCCCTTGAGCCCAGAGACTCAGAAATGGGAAATCTGGCTTATACAGAAACAACTTCAACTCTCAAGGTCAAAGAGCATACTGATGAGCTCGAATTTCTTTATTTATAGAATCTGCTTACTCTGCCTCACATCAAACAGTGTAGTCCATATGCATTTCTACAAAGAAAGCTGTGGGGTATTGCATGAAACGGCTGAATCATCATCATGGTACAGATGAATGCAGCGTCTTCAAGGGACAGGCTTTCTCTCAACCGGTATTTCCTGAGTAATTTCTTATTATATTGTATGTGATGCTGGCATAAGTCCTGGGGATGTGATGATAGACTTTGCATTGTCCTTATCTTTCATGAACGTCAAAGAATCAAGCAAATACACATTTAGTATTTTAAATAGAATCTCATAAATTTACACAAAATTCTGGTTGATAAATACAATAAGACTCTGTGTAAAGAATATTTTATTGGTCTACAAATCTGGTCACAGTATAGATCAAATTGCAATCCCCTCTATTCATCTCTGTCCCTGTAGCCCAAGAAGAGAGTTCTCCGTACGATATTATATGGCATTTTATCAGAATTACTCAAGATAAAAAAAAAATGCCTATTGGTCATGCGAGAAAGGGAATATATTGGCTCAGGTAACTGGGAGGTCTAAGGCACTTTGGGCTTGAAACAAATTTCAAATAATGTCATCAGGGTCCTGCTTCCCCTTATGTATCATTACACGTGGAAAAGATGGCTAATGGTGGCTTCAAGCCTACATATGCTGCTCTTAATCCCAGCCAGCATCCATCGATTACATTTCAAGGAGGACTCTGTTCCAGTTTGGCTCACATGTTCGTGCCTGAACCAATCACTGTGGCCAGTGCCTTGCAGTACTATGACTCAAGTCACCCCTGATGACAGGGAGAGCTGGGGTCTTTGTGTCTCCACCCTCTGGCCCAACTGCATGGAATAAGAAAGAGGTAACTCCGGGCTTCCCTGGTGGCGCAGTGGTTGAGAGTCCGCCTGCCGATGCAGGGGACGCGGGTTCGTGCCCCGGTCTGGGAGGATCCCGCATGCCGCGGAGCGGCTGGGCCCGTGGGCCATGGCCGCTGAGCCTGCGCGTCCGGAGCCTGTCCTCCGCAGCGGGAGAGGCCACAACAGTGAGAGGCCCGCGTAACGCATAAAAAAAAAAAAAAGAAAGAGGTAACTCCACAGAGAAAGGAATAATGCTAAACGATGAAGAGGGAAAGAATGCTGTATGGTAAAAAACAAAGCACATTTAGAGCAATCAACCGTCCAGAACAGGCCCTTCAGATCTACTCACGCTCTGAAACAGCAAGATTCTTACGCTTGTTTGGTAGTAGAGTGCTGGTAAATGTTTGAAACAACTGGAGGTCTGGTGAAAAGCCCTGGTTTGTACCATTTGTCAAATTTCACGGTGTAAATACTCCAGCAAAGCTATTTTCAAGCTACCAATCTCACATCACTGCACATGGAGCTGGGAAGAGATGTGCAGTAAGGTTCCATCATGTGCTATTTCTACCACACAGATACAATCCATGTAAATTACCTCAGGTCCACAGATATTAGCAAATGTAGTAATGTAAGTAGGAAGCGGTGGGGTTTGAGTATTTATTACATATGGTTTTGATATATTTAATTGCAAGTTTATATCTTACAGGTTTTAAAATTATTTTATTGAAGTATAGTTGATTTACAATATTGTGTTAGTTTCAGGTGTATAGCAAAGTGATTCAGTAATAGATATATAGTATATTTATATATAATATATATTATATATATATTATAATGGTTTTAATCTGCTCGCTCATTTTGCCTCACTCTTCTGATTTCAAATCTACACTCACCAGTCACACGTTACCTTGGAAATTTTATGTATTTACCTGTCTGGATTCAAAAGGCCCCCATCACGAACTTGCTTCTCCAAGTTCTGTTTTTGATACAACTAAGTGCTTTTTCCCTCTTTTCTATTTTAAAATACAAAGTAAGAGCTGTGTTCTGAGCTCATAACAACTCATTTTGTTTGGCTACCAGTAAGCTTAGTCACACTGAAGTAGGAGAGAAATTTGTTCATCATTTAGTTATCTTCTTTTAGAAAAACCTTTAAAAAATCCACGCAAAACCTATTTCCACAGAGAGTAGATCAAACACAAACTACATCACGTTAAATGAATAAAATACAGTCTTAGAGGAAAAAAACCCAGTTAAGACCAAGAACTCGATATCAGAACATCAATTAAACAAAAATCAAAGCCACTTGCTGCAGAACTCCTCTTCGAAATTCAAGGAAAGATCACACAAAAGTTCAAAGACTTGCTAACAAGCAACTCCTATTCTTTTTCCAAGGAGGAGGCCAGAAAGAGGTCAGGAAGATTTCATTTCTTGTTTTGAACCAGCTCTGAGATAGCTTGCTTTGCGGGTGCTGTGGCCCAAATAGACAGGCTGGAAGCACTCAGAGAACCACTGACAGAACTCAGAGAAGAGACTGTATTGCCAAGCGAGTTATTTATGACAAACATGTGTTGGGATGAAGGGTGGGCAGGGAAACTGACACCAGGTGAAAGAGAACTCTGTCCTAGAAGAGAATTCTCACCTCTGACATTCCAGTTGCATCCACATGAATTGCAAGTTACACCAAATCATTTTCACAGGCCAACTAGGAAGTGGGGAGCTTCTCCCTGTCCATAACCAGTAGTTTCTTCAGGAAGAAAATGTATAAATCACCATCTCACTTTGGGAGTCATTGCTATTATCTGGGACATTTATTCTCTAAGCTGCAGAATGATGCCAAAGGCAACAGAAATATTTCTCTTTAATTAATTTTCACCGTGGTCACTTTTGACCACGATGGTAGACCATTGTTTAATCCAATTTCCCTACCAGTTGCGTGGGTTTGAATTTCCCTAATGTTCCGTTTATAGCTGCTCAGTGTGTTGCTCGGAAAATAATGATGAAATTATAAAGATAGCTCAGTGACTTCACCCAAGACAGGAGGAAAGGAATAGGTGGCTCATGAGTTAGAAAGTCCTTTTTAAAGGAAGAAGCCCTTTTAGAAATGGGTAACAATGGCAACCCCATAAACAAGCTGCTCCCTTATCACAAGGGGACAATTACCTTGTTCAAATGAATTTGATTCAAGATGATATGTTATAAATACCCCTCATCTCTGTAAACTCTCTCGATATATATTAAAAATCCCCATGGTTCGCTGTAAAAAGTTTAAATTCTATAAAAAGGAAAAACAAAAAGACTGTTTCTGAGACCAAAAATCAGCTTTGTATACCCCAGTGCATCCTCATTCAGAAGAGTGTACCTGAATAGTGGGTATTTTTTACTTCTCGGCTCTGGGTGAGGTATTGTTGAACAAAATTCCACTGAAGTCTGTGAGATGTCAGTTCTGGAAACACTGCAAGGCTGACGAAAGGATGCCTCTTGCCAACTTTAGGTAGGGGTTTTACTTTCTGATGAGCTCAGAACTGGCCTTTGCAGTTTCTGGGCATCAAAAGAGTACAGGCTGGACAAAGCAAAGAATGAAGTGGGGCCATATGAGGAAAGAGGGCAGGGCTGTCATTTGATAGAGGAGCTTCATACTCTATGAATCCAAGGGCAAGGAAGAAAATCTAAGCCGAGTAGAGGAAGTAGGGAGATGTCAAGCTGAGGAAAAGGCATTAGTGCTCGGAGGTGACCCAAGATAGATCCCTGAATTCAGCTTTGCAATCTTGCTTTCTGTTCCCCCGGGTTAGAGAGACCAGTGGTCAAGTAGACTGGTTTCCTTCTTCCTTCTCAGTTCTTCCTCAGGTTTGCTAAGGATGCCAGTCTAGGGAAGTCTCTCATCAGAGGCCCCTGGACCTCTAGGTCCCGTGAATCCGGCAATGAAACCCTGCATATCGGAGGCCATTTGTGCAAGATTAGGGTTTGACTCTGTCTTAGAAAAGACACAAAGATGGGGCCATATATAGAGGTTTTAGAATGGATGGGCTAAGACACTGTAAATCACCATAGTAAGGGTGCTGTATGATACCACTATGGGATTGGGCTTTGACTCTAGTCATGCCTGCCATAGGCCTGATGACACAGCAATAAATGGGAAACAAAAGTGCATACATATGATGCAGCAAGAATTTTTCATGAGTTAATGGAGTGAATCCTTGACTACTGGCAGCAAAAGGCTCTTGTGACCTAATGACGTCCTTTCTCCACAGATGCTAAAGTTCATATAGATCTACAGGTGGGCCTCAGTGAGGGACGAGGGTGACGTCAGGAACCACTTCCACTCGCCTGTATCAGTTCATTCATAGATTTAACAAATATTTGTGACACCTGCTGTGTGTCAGGCACCAGAAATACAGAAGTAAACAAAACAGACAAAAATCTCTGCCCTCTGAGAACTTATATCTGTCAGAGGGAGAGAGACAACAAACAAAATAAATAATTCTAGTTGAAAGGTAAGCAATTAAAATCTTTTTTTGTTCAGGGATATGTGTACCTGTGGTCAAACCACCGAGAAGAGCAAGAGAATACTAAACATAAAATAGCTGGCCTGGTCGTAAACTGAAGTGGCCACAGACCCTTCTGGAGGTCACTCTCAAGCTTTCTCAGATTGAGGCCAGCTCAGAAGCATTTCTGTTCTGTACAGTACTTCACACCTGATCAGCCCAGAGAAGGACTGTGATAGGATTTTGATAATTTGAAAAAATGCTCCTAGTTAGACAATTTGTGTGTGCAGGAGCTGGGAATAGACAAATGTCTCTGAATAGTCCAATGGTCCAACCTCTGACCTGGGTGCCCATGATAAGTACCCTGTTCCTGCGGACCATTCTCCTGCTGGGGTGTTCAGGGAGGCCCATGTCCTGGGCACTATTGCTTTCACCACCTGTTCTCCGAATCCTTGCTCGAATAGCTGCCAAGTGCTATATGAGGCAGTTAGAACAGTGTCTCCACAAACAAGCAAGCTAAAGCTGACCCTTTCTCATGTCACTTGCATCCTCTCCTTTATTATAAAAATTCATCGATCTGCTACTGGACTTCTTTTTAAAATGGGGATTTATTAGCTATTTTTCTTTTTTTAAATTTCGTATTGGACCATAGCTCCTCGGAATTGGATTAATCACATTTCTGGTTCATGACACTCTTAACATGGCTCCATGAATGGTCTCTTTTATTCACTTCTTTGCTGGCTGGTTTCCTTTAATAACGTCATCAGCAAGGGACGTTTAATAATCATCACATGAAAAAGCTTCTGCACAGAAAAAGAAATGACCGACAAAATGAAAAGGCAACCTACTGAATGGAAGAAAATACTTGTAAATCATATATCTGATAAGGGGTTAATATCCAAACTATACAAAGATGTCATACAACTCAAGAGCAAAAAACCCAATTTAAATACGGGCAAATTTCTAAATAGACATTTTTCCAAAGAGGACATTCAAATGGCCAACAGGCATATGAAAAGGTACTTATCATCACTAATAATCAGAGAAATACAAATTAAAACCACAATGAGATACCATCTCACATCTGTTAGAATGGCTATCATCCAAAAGACAATAGATAACAAATGTTAGTGAGGATGTGGAGAAAAGGCAACGCTGTGCAGTGTTGGGGGGAATGTAAATCAGTGCAGCCATTATGGAAAAAAAACATGGTGGTTCCTCAGAAAAGTAAAAAGAGAACTACCTCATGATTTAACAAGTCCAATTCTGGGAATTTATCTTAAGAAAATGAAAACACTAACTTCAAAAGATATCTGCACCTTCATATTCACTGCAGCATTATTTACAATAGCTGAGACATGGAAGCAACCTAAACATCCATCAATGGATGAATGGATTAAAAAAAATATGTCATATATATATATATATATATATTCCATAATATGTATAATTAAATGTGCCACTATATATATAACGAAATATTACTCAGCCATGAGAAAGAAGAGCATCTGCCATTTGCTACAACATGCAGGACCTTGAGGGCATTATGCTAAGTGAAATAAGTCATACAGAGAATGACAAAAACTGTATAATTTCATTTACATATGGAATTTAGAAAAAAACAGTGACCAGGAGCCAATTGGTGGTTGCCAGGGGCAGGGTGTAGGGGTGGGGGAAATGGGTGAAGGTGGTCTAGAGATACAAACTTCTAGTTATAAGAGAAATAATTCCTGGGGAAGTAATGTGCAGCATGGTGACTGTAGTTAGTGCTATGTTGTATATTCGAAAGTTGCTAAGAGAGTAGATCTTAAAAGTTCTCATCACAAGGAAAAAATTGTAACTGTGTAATGTAATGGATGTTAACTAGACTTACAGTGGTGATCATTTTGCAACATATACATATAACAAATCATTCCATTGTACACCTTAAACTTATACAATGGTATGTCAATTACATCTCAAAAAAATTGGGAGAAAATAATGTCACTCCTGAATATACCACTCAGTAAACAAAACAAAACAAAGAAACCTAGAACTAAGATGATAACCTGCATGTTTATTGGTCCTTCTCCACCACTCCCCTGTGCCCCCCACAACATAAGGTAACCTCCATTCTACAACAGTGTTCATTTTTCCCTTGTTCTATTTTTCATTAGAATTATTTTTAACTTTACCAAAATGAGTGTCTCACATTGTATGTTATCTTCTAGGACTTAACTTTTTTCGCCTAATGTCATATTGCTAAGAGTCACTTATAATATTGTGTAACTGTAATTCATTTTGGCTGCTGTACTCTTTGATGTGAACATACTAATGTTTATTCATTGATCTCCTGACATGAGCTCTTGGGTTGTTTATAAGTTTTGTTATGAACGATGGTGTTAAGTATCACTCCTCTTAGAACTGCTGTTCACAGGGGGCGTCGGTGTTCACCTTTATAATATGAAACTGTTTTCCAAATGGTTTTAACACTTTTCATTCCCTTCAGCTATGTATAAGAGATCCTGTGGAATCACATTCTCCAAAATACTTGGTATTGTCAAACTTTAAACATTTTTTGTTATTTTGAAAGAATATAATATGCTATCGCAACTTGTTCTCAATTTGCGTTTCCTCTGTCACTAATACAGCTGAATATCATTTCAAGTATTTATTTGCCATGCATGTTTCCTCTTCTATGAAATGCATGGATGAAATGATGTTTGGAAAAAGGTGAAATTAGAACATTTCGTATACAAAATCAACTTCAGATTGATTAAGGACTTAAATATAAAAAAGGAAACTTTGCGCTCTTGTTAGAATATATAAGTGATTATGTTTTAGACCTTGGTGTAGGGGAAGGCTTCCTAAGCAACACATAAAAATTACAGCTATATGAGTATTGATATATTTGACCATACTGAAGTTGAGAAGTTTTATTTATCGAAGGACACATTCAAGACAGTGAAAGGACAAGTTAGAAACTGGAAGAAAATATTTACAATACACACCATCAATATAAGATTAGACTCAAAATAATATTTATATTGAGAATACCTGTAGACCTTTAAGAAGGACAGAAAAAACAGAAAAATAAGCAAAAGAAGTGGATGCATATTTTTTTATTTCTCATTACATACTAACTTATTTTTACATTTGGATACAGTAAGGTAAAATGATTAAGAATATGAATTCTGGATTTAAAGAAAGAAGCCCGAGCTCAAATCCTTGCCCTGGCATGTATTAATTATACAATCTCTGGCAAGTTTCTTTAAACTTTCTAAGTCTCAGTATCCTCAACAGTAAAATGTTATTGTCCCATCAGCTGGTGAATGGATAAACGCAATGTGGTGCATCCATACAATGGAATATTATTCAGCCATAAAAATGAATGGAGTACTGACACATGCTATGACATGGATGAACCTTGAATACATTATGCAAAAAGAGAGAAGCCGGACACAAAAGGCCACATATTGTATGATTCCATTTGTAGGCAAATCCATAGAGACAGAAAGTAGATTAGTGGTTACCAGGGACTGGGGAGAGAGGGATGGGGAAGGACTGCTAATGGGTGTGGAGTTTCTTTTTGTGGTGATACAGTTCTGGAATTAAATAATGGTTGCATAACCTTGTGAGTATACAAAAAACAACTGAACTGTACAATTTAAAATGGTGAGTTTATGGTGTGTGAATTTTAAAAAAGAAAAAAACGTTATTTTGAGTATCGAATGGGATAACTTGTAGAAATGTCTCAGTATATTGCCTGGCACATAATAACCATGCAAAAATGGTAGGTAGTTTTAAAAAATGCTCTTTTATTATCTTTTGCTTCATTTTTCCCCGAGTTATAAACATCTCTCTCCAGAATGTATGTCATTTGACCCAGGTTTCAAAAACGGAACAAAAGTACTATGATGGCTGTTCATGAAAATAATAGCTATCACTTACTGACTGCTTGGTAGGCATCAACCCCAATATTAGATGTTTTCTAAAAAATTTTCTTGGTAAATCTGCAGAACAATCCCACGAGCTATCCCTATATTACATTTGAGAAAACTGAGGCTCTCTTGCCCAAGATCAAACAACCAGTGGATCTGGAGATAAAACAAAGAAATTTTAAACCCGAAAATCCACTTCTCTGTGCTATCCTACAGTAGACAAAGGTATAAATTACTGTGGGGAAAGGCTGAAGAATATCAAAGAATGTTATGAAGTAGTTTAATCCAATTATATGTTCATATCTTTTGAAAATAAAGCTGTCTGTATAGAAGCAGGATTTTTTTCTTTGAACAGGAAAGATTTTGTTTTATAAAGAGACTGCTGCTAAAGGTGGCGGCTTTGCTCCTGAAATTCTCCAAATCTCCTTCCATATACAATACAAAAGTATGGATGAACTTATAGAATGGAAGAGGAACCAAATTTGGCATTTAAATGTCAGTGCTGTGAATGTCATTTTAATCAAAGCATTTGAAATCCCTTTATCATGACTCTTCACAGCATCTTTCTTAATTAGAAAGAGCTTTGAGCCAATACTATGGTGTTAGAAAAATTTGCAATTGACAGCATATAACTGAAATATCATCAGTGAAAATACCAGACTGTGAAATCATTGAGAAATGCTGCCTTCTAGCAAGTTGGCTTCTACGAACAAATCTCCATAGAGGTTTTATTTTTACCCCAGGCTTTATTTGATCTACTGGAAACCACAGGACTTTGAGCTAGGGCTGAAGGCATCACAAGAACAGTTTCTTTCATAAGACGATCCTTCTCATCATTGTACCGAATTCTCACAGACAGTTCTTCATCAGAAGTGTGGTGCTTGAGGTCACCATGCTATCAGAGGAAGCCCCAGAATGAAGCTAAGGTGTTTGAATGGAAAGCAAAATTTTCTCTTTCCACTTTGACAAACTGTGTTTCATATAGAAGAGCCGGTGTTTCAGGGAGAAGAACTTTTTTTTTCTCATGTATAGCAGAAAGCAGGCATTCCACATCGCCACTGAGTCTCCTGCTTTAAGGAGAAACTAACCTTTTTAGGCACAGTCTGTGGGATGGATACTATACTATTTATCCTCCATACGCTGTCTCATTCATCCAATATCACTGTTCCTCTCCTACAGCCAGGAATTGAAGCCTAAGGCTGTTAAGTAACAGACACAGCTAGTAGGTGGGGGGGTCAAGATTAGAACTGAGGGCTTCCCTGGTGGTGCAATGGTTGAGAGTCCGCCCGCCGATGCTGGGGGACACGGGTTCGTGTCCCGGTCCGGGAGGATCCCACATGCCACGGAGCGGCTGGGCCCGTGAGCCATGGCCGCTGAGCCTGCGCGTCCGGAGCCTGTGCTCCGCAACGGGAGAGGCCACAACAGTGAGAGGCCCGCGTACCGCAAAAAAAAAAAAAAAAAAATTAGAACTGAATTCAGTCTGACCCCCAAATCTAGGCTGGTTTTATAACGTTATGTTGCTTCGCAGAGAAATACATTGGCTAAGCAAGGAAGAATATTCTGAGCATAAGAATGACCTGGTTCCTGTTATACAATGCACTGTAAAATGGGATTTTTAAAGATATGTGATGAATAATTATTCTGGTCTAAAATTAAAGCTATTCCTATTTGTACAGTTTAATAATCTTGATTGTTAAGGGGAAAAAAATCTTATTCGTCATTCTTTATGTTTCCAGGGGAAAACTGCTAGCTCCTTTTCCCACCGTGTTCTCATTCTTCCCCAAGGGAGGGGGGTGGCCACTGGAGGACTGCCAAGAGTGTCACATCCAGTGACCCCCCCCCTCCCATTGGCCCGCTGGGTGTGACGCAGGCCCTTCCTCATCTCAAGTCCTCGCCTGCTGATCCCTCTGCCTGGAACACGCTTTCTCCAGACATTCTGGATCCAACTCCCCAACCCGCAGTGTTCTTTGCTCAAATATTATCTTCTCATAAGGTCCACCTGACCAGCCTATTCAAAATCACAAACTGCTCACACCCCTGCCCCCCAGTCTTCCTGTCTGCCACTGTTTTGTTTTCATAGCGCTTACTATTTTCTAACATGTATAATTTACTTATTACATTTATTGCTTATTGTATTTCTCACCAACTGCAATATAAGTTCTTTGTGTGTTTAGTTCATGGATGTATTCCAAGCGCCTGGGACATATTTGTTTAATGAATAAACAAATGATTGAATGTGCAACTACACATTTCTGTACTTCTATTTCCTTCAATTTCTGCTTTCAAGTCAATCATTTATTTACTGCCTTCTGATTTTTTTTTTTTTTTTTTTGGAAAGCCATGCTAAAGATAGCAATGAGCAGGCAGCAAACACAAACTTTCAGCTCTGTTCAAGTACTTTTCCTGTACTACTGACGCAATAGGTTCGTTATTGCAGATGAATGTTTTGCATGGTCTACAAATGTCTCCAGCTTTCCAGCTTATAATATCTATTTCCTTCTCTATATATTATAGTAGAACGAGGAATCTTAAGTTTTCTATGAAAAAATGCTCAACTATGCCTTATTTTTGGTGATGCCTGTACAGGCTAATGCCAGACCAAGAAAAACAGCTCTAGAAAGGACTTGGAGAAACAATCACCTGGTACAGTCCTCTAAAACTTTTCCCCCAGGAAATAAGAATCACACCTTCTTTTAAGGTTATCTAGACAAAGAAGCTCTATCGTCCTCTTCAATAGCTCATTTCTCCCCAATCCTTCCTTCACGTCTAATTTCTGATGGCCGTGTTTAAGTGGTTCTGTTTCCGCTTGTAGTGTAAAATCCTCATTCTGCATTTGAAATCTGCTTCATTTGTCATTTGTTCCCAGACGTAGAGTGCATTGTGGATGCTCTCCACTGTGTACACGTACACTGAAGATGGCGATGAAAACAACGGAAAGTTGGCCTGATGACCCCAGTGCTCTTGGATATCTTGTTTCTTTTCCCTTTATTCTCACATCAGTAAGATCGATGTTGCTAAGGTTCCTCCTGTTTTGCAGATGAGGAAACACCACTTGAGAGAGGTTAAATGATTCACCTAAGTGTACCAGAGCTGTTGAATTGCTGTGCAGGGGTCAAACTTTGTTGGCCCGAGTCCAAGTGCAACGCATCCATTCATACAGCAGAGATTTCCCAGCACTCACCCCAAGTCCACTCCTCCTGTTATCCACTCACTGTATTAGAAGTGCCAAGCGAGCCTGTCACTATCTGGGGTGAACATACTTCTCAGCCTCCGCTGCAGTTAGTTATGGCCAGTGCAGTGGGGGCAGGGTGGTGACTTCCCCTGGGTGGTTCTTCATGCTGTTTCCTCTTTCCAGGACACTGGATGGTGACATTCAGGACAAGTCTGGAATACTAGAATAGTCATCTACCTGAGTCCCTGAATACCTGCTCTGGACTGTTACGCGAGGAAAGAAAAAACACAGTAAAAAAGCTTTTTTTTTTTTTCTTTTCTTATTTTTCTTTTGGGCTGTGCTGAGTGGCTTGCAGGATCTTAGTTCCCCGACCAGGGATCGAACCTGTGCCCCCTGCAGTGGAAGCACGGAGTCCTAATCACTGGGCCACCAGGGAATCCCCAAAACCTTGTTCTTTAAGTCACTGAATCTTTTGGTTGTATTTGTTGTTTCAGCTTAGGTTTCTCTAATTTATACAAACCAGATCACCATTTTGAATGAAGATTTTCAGTGCTGGCAGGTTTACTACTTTTCAAGGCAGTAAAGGTTAACTCTTTTCTTATGTTGAGTCAAAATATCTTTTTTCCTATTTCTTCTAGTTTTTCCCTTTGAAGTAAGCAGAATTTCAGTACATTTCTTCAGAACAAGCCTGCAATATTTGACTACAGCTTAAAGGCAACCAAGTGGTCTCTTATTCAGAGCTTGCAATATAAGCGTTTGTGCTTTGTAAACACAAAATAATCACTAAAACTAAAAGCTACCTCTCTCCTAAAATGTGCTATATTGTATGGCATTCAGTATCACTTTTTTTCTCCTGCTGCTTCTTTTAAGGCCAGGGAGAGCAAAGCCATGCAAGAAATTCTCCTCAGAGAATTTTGGTTCAGTCCTCTCCCTGATTTAATCTTGCTGTCTAAACGGACTCAGAAAAATCTGATGAAATGGGAGTATTTGGGGATCACAGGATCTAAGCTGACTTTATATTACAGGTGATCCCTTGAAGAGAGAAAGAGAATGAGTAAAGGACGGTGAGCACATGACCCCGCGTGTCCATGTGTGAAATGCAAGCTTCACAGAGATCTGTAGGAGAGAAGGTGGTGAGGGGTTGAAAAGGCAGCAAATGGTTGGAAAGGTCTAGAGTCACTCCTTCCAAGGAGGCAGTCAATGCCTTCCCTGCTCCGTGTTTCCCTAATACCACTAGGGAGAGCCCACCACTCTCAGCAGGACCCTGTTTACCTGCCAGGTGACCTTTCCCTTATCAATTTGCAAACACAGCCCCTCACCAGGGCATCCCCGTCTCCACAGCTGGGGTGTACCCACCGAAACATGGCAGCCCAATATTCAGCCAATTGTTCATTGTCTCCCAATTTTTAACACTTCACTTAAACACCTTTCATGTGATCTGATATAAATGTGTCCCCGGACTGGCCCAGTCAGCTCAGAGATGTTCTCACTTGCTTGATTCCTATCCTGAAAGGATTGCTAAGTACAATGAGGGGCTGAGGTACTTAAACATAGGATATTAACGTAGAGGGTAGTCAGCACAAATCACCTCTGAGACTCCTTATGGAAAAGGATGGTGGGGGGGACAGGTGAGACAGTGAAGAGAGTGAGCTGGACTCTGCCCTGCTGACCTCACCCCAAACGATCAGTTCAATGTCTGAAGTTGAAAATATTGGACAGGGCTTATGACTCCACTGGCTGAGAAGAATGACTGCTTCTTGCTTGATTTCATCAGTCTTCCAGCCCCATAAACTCGCCTTGTTCATCCTGCTTTGACTTGCTTTCCTTCTGACTGACAAGTTGCTTCCTTGTCCGGATGCTCCAAAGGACACATAAACAGTTGAGAGTAGCTAAGGCCACTCTGTCCATTGGAACTGTCTGGCTTGAAATGAGGATGCAATTTCCTGGGCACAGTGCCGTCCATGTCCTGTAATGGTCTCTCCTGTTTTCACTAGTGACAACAAAAGGGCCCTTTGTGACTGGAAAGTACATGGGGTGCACACACACACACACACAAATGTGAAAGAAATGCTAGAATATGTTTCCCAACAAAAACCTGGGGCTGATACAAGCCAGTGTTTTTATTCAAAAGGTCAGTAATTGAAAGCAGAATGTTGTCACTGACCTCCGCTGTGTCTGAAGTCATCTTCAAAGATGATATCGACTTCCTTCCGCCTGCCTGCCTCGTGAGATCTCCAATAATATCTTGGTCTTCATCGGGGTCCTAACAAGAGGTCAGCAGGCAGTGAGAAAAGGATGCAGAATTTGATCCCCTTTCAGGAAATCAGTTTGTCCCCAGGTGTACCGTCTCCTTCCTTGTAAATCACAGCTATAGATGCAGGGAAGCCTTCCCAGATGTGGGAATTAAACCTCCCGGAGGCTGCAGGTTTCTTTCTTTGCAGGACTTTGCTCCTCTCGGTCACTCAGGTAACAGATTGAATTAACATCTGCCCCCTCCTTCACACCCTTGTCAACAACCAGTCCTCTCCTGCTCCAACTTAATTTCTATTTTCAGGCCTATGTAGAAAATTCCTGTTAACTCATGTTAAATCCACTCTTGCTGTCAGCAGTGTCCCTTAGTAGTATATGCCTCCAATATGCACTTTGAAAACTTCCTCCTGACTTCTCCCATTTGCACTCTCAGAGGGAATTCCCATTTGCCTTTCAATGTCCAATTTTTCCCTTCCTGAGAAAATAGAAATAAAAAGGAAGGTAGGCAGCTATGATTAAATGGAGTGAACGCTGCAGAGAGTTTGGAGTTCAAGCTGGAAGGGGTGACTGGGAAAATTTTTCCATTGGAAGTTGTACATAATGGTTATTTATAGCCTATCTTTTTTTCTCTCCCCATCTCTCCAGAGACAAAGGCTCTTATTTTGATCAGAAAAAAAAGGGGCGGGAAGGAGGATACAGAGGAGAAAGAAAAGAGACAAGATGGCTTAGCAATAACATGGAGAAGCCAAGGACTTCTAAGAAGAGGGATGAAGATTATTTAGCTTTAAAGTTGTATGAGTTGCTGTGATATAAACTTCCCATCATTTCCCCTAGACCTTCAGTAAAGTTGCCTTCACATCCAAAGACTGGGTGAGTAGTTTGTTTGGCAACTCTGTGAAAGTGGCAGGCAACCACGGCTGGTTTCACGTGGTATGGACCAGATTCATCACATGCAGGGCAGTGACTGTAAACAAAACAGTCTAGCTGAAGCAGGAGATCAGATAAAGAAGCGACCATATTTACCTAACACCTTCAGAAATTCAGATCACTCTTGACAAGGGCATTGGACTTTCCGTAAATTATGAAGTCAGGATATTTGATTGGGTAGATCAAACACAAGAAGATCCTAGCATCATATGTAGAATAAATATTTTTTTAAAAATACATGCACATCCCCAGAGTGTGTGCGTATGTGTATGTAATGTAGGCTTTTCATATGTAGACTAGTTTCTTGATACCCTACCCCCCAAATAATGAAACAACTAAGTGAAAATTCTGGCTGGTTACTTCTGGAAACTTTGTACCAGAGCGATATACGTTGTTTGGCTGTTTTCTTGAGGACAGGATGTGGGAATGAAAAGACAGGAAAGAGTGATGACAGGCTACCTTATTCAGCCCCGCACCCTAAAAGCCAGGAGCAGAAAGCCACCCTGGAAAAGACTTTTCTCTACCTGGAAAATCACCACAACATTATCAGCCAATATACTCTTTTAAGACCTGCCATGCTTACAACTATATGTATCTGTCATATACAATGTAAGCCACAGCACGCAACTCATTTCATGGAGAGGCACAGGTGCCTCGACCTATCAATGAAAAGGGTTCCTGAGGATCGGAGCTGGAGGAGATTATCCTCTTTTTCTTTTTTTTTAAACATCTTTATTGGAGTATAATTGCTTTACAATGGTGTGTTAGTTTCTGCTTTATAACAAAGTGAATCAGCTATACATATACATATATCCCCATAACCCCTTCCTCTTGCGTCTCCCTCCCAACCTCCCTATCCCATCCCTCTACGTGGTCACAAAGCACCGAGCTGATTTCCCTGTGCTATGCGGCTGCTTCCCACTAGCTAAGTATTTTACATTTGGTAGTGTATATATGTCCATGCCACTCTCTCACTTCATCCCAGCTTACCCTTCCCCCCTCCATGTCCTCAAGTCCATTCTCTACGTCTGCGTCTTTCTTTCCTGCCCCTAGATTCTTCAGAACGTTTCTTTTTTTAGATTTCATATATTTGTGTTAGCATATGGTATTTGTTTTTCTCTTTCTGATTTTCTTCACCCTGTATGACAAACTCTAGGTCCATGTGCCTCACTACAAATAACTCAATGTCATTTCTGTTTATGGCTGTGTAATATTCATTGTATATATGTGCCACATCTTTTTTATCCATTCATCTGTCAATGGACACATAGGTTACTTCCATACCCTGGTTATTGTAAATAGAGCTGCAATGAACATTGTGGTACATGACTCTTTTTGAATTATGTTTTTCTCGGGGTATATGCCCAGGAGCGGGATTGCTGGGTCGTATGTTAGTTCTATTTTTACTTTTATAAGGAACATCCATACTGTCCTCCACAGTGGCTGCATCAGTTTACATTGCCATCAACAGTGCAAGAGTGTTCCCTTTTCTCCACACCCTCTCTAGAAATTATTGTTTGTAGATTTTTTGATGATGGCCATTCTGACCAGTGTGAGGTGATACCTCATTGTAGTTTTGATTTGCATTTCTCTAATGATTAGTGATGTTGACCATCCTTTCATGTGTTTGTTGGCAAACTGTATATCTTCTTTGGAGAAATGTCTATGTAGGTCTTCTGCCCATTTTTGGATTGGGTTGTTTGTATTTTGATATTGAGCTGCATGAGCTATTGTAAATTTTGGAGATTAATCCTTTGTCAGTTGCTTCATTTGCAAATATTTTCTCCCATTCTAAGGGTTGTCTTTTCATCCTGTTTATGGTTTCCTTTGATGTGCAAAAGCTTTTAAGTTTCATTAGGTCCCATTTGTTTATTTTTGTTTTTATTGCCATTTCTCTAGGAGGTGGGTCAAAAAGGATCTTGCTGTGATTTATGTCAGAGTGTTCTGCCAATGTTTTCCTCTAAGAGTTTGATAGTGTCTAGCCTTACATTTAGGTCTTTAATCCATTTTGAGTTTATTTTTGTATATGGTGTTATGGAGTGTTCTAATTTCATTCTTTTACAGGTAGCTGTCCAGTTTTCCCAGCACCACTTATTGAAGAGGCTGTCTTTTCTCCATTGTATACCCTTGCCTCCTTTATCAAAAGTAAGGTGACCATATGTGCGTGGGTTTATCTCTGGGCTTTCTATCCTGTTCCATTAATCTATATTTCTGTTTTTGTGCCAGTACCATACTGCCTTGATTACTGTAGCTTTGTAGTACAGTCTGAAGTCTGGGAGCCTGATTCCTCTAGCTCCATTTTTCTTTCTCAAGATTGCTTTGGCTATTCGGGGTCTTTTTTGTTTCCATACAAATTGTGAATATTTTTGTTCTAGTTCTATGGAAAATGCCATTGGTAGTTTGATATGGATTGCAATGAATCTGTAGATTGCTTTGGGTAGTAGAGTCATTTTCACAATGTTGATTCTTCCAATCCAAGAACATGGTATATCTCTCCATCTATTTGTACCATCTTTAATTTATTTCATCAGTGTCTTATAATTGTCTGCATACAGGTCCTTTGTCTCCTTAGGTAGGTTTATTCCTAGGTATTTTATTCTTTCTGTTGCAGTGGTAAACGGGAGTGTTTCCTTAATTTCACTTTCAGATTTTTCATCATTAGTGTATAGGAATGCAAGAGATTTCTGTGCGTTAATTTTTTTATCCTGCTACTTTACCAAATTCATTGATTAGCTCTAGTAGTTTTCCGGTAGCATCTTTAGGATTCTCTATGTATAGTATCATGTCATCTGCAAACAGTGACAGCTTTACTTCTTTTCTGATTTGGATTCCTTTTATTTCTTTTTCTCACCTGATTGCTATGGCTAATACTTCCAAAAGTATGTTGAATAATAGTGGTGAGAGTGGACAACCTTGTCTTGTTCCTGATCTTAGAGGAAATGGTTTCACTTTTTCACCATTGAGAAAAATGTTGGCTGTGAGTTTGTCATGTATGGCCTTTATTATGTTGACGTAAGTTCCCCCTATACCTACTTTCTGGAGGGTTTTATCATAAACGGATGTTGAATTTTGACGGAAGCTTTTTCGGCATCTATTGAGATGATCAGATGTTTTTTCTCCTTCAATTTGTTAATATGGTTTATCACATTGCTTGATTTGCATATATTGAAGAATCCTTGCATTCCTGGGATAAACCCCACTTGATCACGGTGTACTATCCTTTTAATGTGCTGTTGGATTCTGTTTGCCAGTATTTTGTTGAGGAATTTTGCA
Organism: Phocoena sinus; assembly: GCF_008692025.1. NCBI lineage: Eukaryota > Metazoa > Chordata > Mammalia > Artiodactyla > Phocoenidae > Phocoena > Phocoena sinus. Next base: position 42,416,464 of record NC_045774.1, read on the forward strand.
TCTATGTTCATGAGTGATATTGGCCTGTAGTTTTCTTTCTTTGTGACATCTTTGTCTGGTTTTGGTATCAGGGTGATGGTGGTCTCATAGAATGAGTTTGGGAGTGTTCCTCCCTCTGCTATATGTTGGAAGTGTTTGAGAAGGATAGGTTAGCTCTTCTGTGAATGTTTCATAGAATTTGCCTGTGAAGCCATCTGGTCCTGGGCTTTTGTTTGTTACAAGGTTTTTAATCACAGTTTCAATTTCAGTGCTTGTGATTAGTCTGTTTATATTTTCTATTTCTTCCTGGTTCAGGCTTGGAAGGTTGTGCTTTAATAAAAATTTGTCCGTTTCTTCCAGGTTGTCCATTTTATTGGCATATAGTTGCTTATAGTAATCTCTCATGATCCTATGTATTTCTGCAGTGTCAGCTGTTACTTCTCCTTTTTCATTTCTAATTCTATTGATTTGAGTCTTCTCCTTTTTTTTCTTGACGAGTCTGGCTAATGGTTTATCAATTTTGTTTATCTTCTCAAAGAACCAACTTTTAGTTTTATTAATCTTTGCTACTGTTTCCTTCATTTCTTTTTCATTTATTTCTGATCTGATCTTTATGATTCTTTCCTTTTGCTATCTTTGGGGATTTTTTGTTCTTCTTTCTCTAATTGCTTTAGGTGTAAGGTTAGGTTATTTATTTGAGATATTCCTTGTTTCCTGAGGTAGGATTTTATTGCTATAAACTTCCTTCTTAGAACTGCTTTTGCTGCATCCCATAGGCTTTGGGTCATCATGTTTTCATTGTCATTTGTTTCTAGGTATTTGTTGATTTCCTCTTTGATGTCTTCAGTGATCTCTTGGTTATTTACTAGTGTAATGTTTACCCTCCATGTGTTTGTATTTTTTACAGATTTTTTTTTCCTGTAATTGATATCTAGTCTCATAGCGCTGTGGTCGGAAAAGATACTTGATACGATTTCAATTTTCTTAAATTTACTAAGGCTTGATTTGTGACCCAAGGTATGATCTATCCTGGAGAATGTTCCATGAGCACTTGAGAAAAATGTGTATTTGTTGTTTTTGGATGGAATGTCCTATAAATATCAATTAAGTCCATCTTGTTTAATGTATCATTTAAAGCTTGTTTCCTTATTTATTTTCATTTTGGATGATCTGTCCATTGGTGAAAGTGGGGTATTAAAGTCCCCTACTATGATTGTGTTACTGTCGATTTCCCCTTTTACGGCTGTTAGCATTTGCCTTATGTATTGAGTTGCTCCTAGGTTGGGTGCATAAATATTTAGAATCGTTATATATTCTTCTTGGATTGATCCCTTGATCATTATGTAGGGTCCTTCTTTGTCTCTTGTAATAGTCTTTATTTTTAAATCTATTTTGTCTGATATGAGAAATGCTACTCCAGATTTCTTTTGATTTCCATTTACATGGAATATCTTTTTCCATCCCCTCACTTTCAGTCTGTAGGTGTCCCTAGGTGTGATGTGGGTCTCTTGTAGACAGCATATATATGGGTCTTGGTTTTGTATCCATTCAGCCAGTCTATGTCTTTTGGTTGGAGCAGTTAATCCATTTACATTTAAGGTAGTTATCGATATGTATGTTGCTATTACCATTTTCTTAATTGTTTTGGGTTTCTTATTGTAGGTCTTTTCCTTCTCTTATGTTTCCTGCCTAGAGAAGTTCCTTTCGCATTTGCTGTAAAGCTGGGCTGGTGGTGCTGAATTCTCTTAGCTTTTGCTTGTCAGTAAAGGTTTTAATTTCTCTGTCGAAACTGAACGAGATCCTTGCTGGGTAGAGTAGTCTTGGCTGTAGTTTCTTCCCTTTCATCACTTTAAATATGTCCTGCCACTTCCTTCTGTCTTGCAGAGTTTCTGCTGAAAGATCTGCTGTTAACCTTATGGGGATTCCCTTGTATGTTATTTGTTGTTTTTCCCTTGCTGCTTTTAATGTTTTCTTTGTATTTAATTTTTGATAGTTTGATTAATATGTGTCTTAGCATGTTTCTCCTTGGATTTATCCTGTATGGGATTCTCTGTGCTTCCTGGACTTGATTATTTCCTTTCCCATTTTAGGGAAGTTTTCAACTATAATCTCTTCAAATATTTTCTCAGTCCCTTTCTTTTTCTCTTCTTCTCCTGGGACCCCTATAATTCGAATGTTGGTGCATTTAATATTGTCCCAGAGGTCTCTGAGACTGTCCTCAATTCTTTTGATTCTTTTTTTTTTTTTATTCTGCTCTGCAGTAGTTATTTCCACTATTTTATCTTCCAGGTCACTTATCCGTTCTTCTGCCTCAGTTATTCTGCTACTTATTCCTTTCAGAGAATTTTAAATTTCATTTATTGTGTTGTGCATCATTGTTTATTTGCTCTTTAGTTCTTCTAGGTCCTTGTTAAATGTTTCTTGCATTTTGTCTATTCTATTTCCAAGATTTTGGATCACCTTTACTGTGATTACCCTGAATTCTTTTCCAGGTAGACGGCCTATTTCCTCTTCATTTGTTTGGTCTGGTGGGTTTTTACCTTGCTCCTTCATCTGCTGTGTGTTTCTCTGTCTTCTCATTTTGCTTAACTTACTGTGTTTGGGGTCTCCTTTTTACAGGCTACAGGTTCATAGTTCCCATTGTTTTTGGTGTCTGCCCCCAGTGGGTAAAGTTGGTTCAGTGGGTTGTGTAGGCTTCCTTCTGGAGTGGACTGGTGCCTGTGTTCTGGTTGATGAGGCTGGATCTTGTCTTTCTGGTGGGCAGGACTATGTCTAGTGGTGTGTTTTGCGGTGTCTGTGATCTTAGTATGATTTTAGGCAGCTTCTCTGCTAATGAGTGGGGTTGTATTCCTGTCTTGCTAATTGTTTGGCATAGGTTTTCCAGCACTGTAGCTTGCTGGTCGTTGAGTGGAGCTGGGTCTTAGCGTTGAGATGGTGATCTCTGGGAGAGTTTTCACTGTTTGTTATTACGTGGAGCTGGGAGGTCTCTGGTAGTCCAATGTCCTGAACTCAGCTCTCCCACCTCAGAGGCACAGGCCTGACACCTAGCCAGAGCATGAAGACCCTGTCAGCCACATGGCTTAGAAGAAAAGGGAGAAAGAAAGAAAGAAAGAAAGAAAGAAAGAAAGAAAGAAAGAAAGAAAGAAAGAATGAACAAAAGAAAGAAAAGAAAAGAAAGTTATTAAAATAAAAAAATATTAAAAAGAAAAAAGAAAGAAAGAAAAAAGAGAGCAACCAATCAAAAAACAAATCCACCATTGATAACAAGTGCTAAAAACTATACTAAAAAAAAGACAGAACCCTAGGACAAATGATAAAAGCAAAGCTATACAGAGAATATCACACAAAGAAGCATACACATACACACTCACAAAAAGAGAAAAAGGAAAAATATATATACATCTATATATAAAAAGAAAAAAGGAAGGGAGCAACCAAATCAATAAACAAATCTACCAATGATAATACGCTCTAAATACTAAACTAAGTTAAACATAAAAGCCGAAACCAGTCAGTCGCATACAGCAAACCCCAAATCTACAGTTGCTCCCAAAATCCACCACCTCAATTTTGGGATGATTCGTTGTCTATTCAGGTATTCCACAGATGCAGGGTACATCAAGTTGATTGTGGAGCTTTAATCCGCTGCTCCTGAGGCTGCTGGAGAGATTTCCCTTTCGCTTCTTTGTTCTCACAGCTGCCGAGGTTCAGCTTTGGATTTGGCCCCGCCTCTGCGTGTAGGTCGCCTGAGGGCGTCTGTTCTTCGCTCAGACAGGACGGGGTTAAAGGAGCCGCTGATTCGGAGGCTCTGGCTCACTCCGGGCACGGGGAGGGAGGGGCATGGAGTGCGGGGTGGGCCTGCGGCGGCAGAGGCCGGCGGGACGTTGCACCAGCCTGAGGCGCACCGTGTGTTCTCCCAGGTAAGTTGTCCCTGGATCCCGGGGCCTTGGCAGTGGCGGGCTGCACAGGCTCCCCGGAAGGGGGGTGTGGATAGTGACCTATGCTCGCACACAGGCTTCTTGGTGGCGGCAGCAGCAGCCTTAGCGTCTCATGTCCGTCTCTGGGATCCGCGCTTTTAGCCGCAGCTCGCGCCCGTCTCTGGAGCTCCTTTAAGCAGCGCTCTTAATCCCCTCTCCTCGCGCACCCGGAAACAAAGAGGGAAGAAAATGTCTCTTGCCTCTTCAGCAGCTCCAGACTTTTTCCCGGACTCCCTCCCGGCTAGCCGTGGTGCACTAGCCCCCTTCAGGCTGTGTTCACGCCGCCAACCCCAGTCCTCTCCCTGCGCTCTGACACCGAAGCCCGAGCCTCAGCTCCGCGCCCCGCCCGCCCCGGCGGGTGAGCAGACAAGCCTCTCGGGCTGGTGAGTGCCGGTCGGCCCTGTTCCTCTGTGCGGGAATCTCTCCGCTTTACTCTCCGCACCCCTGTTGCTGCGCTATCCTCCGCGGCTCCGAAGCTTTCCCCCTCCGCCACCCGCAGTCTCCGCCCACGAAGGGGCTTCCTAGTGTTGGAAACCTTTCCTCCTTCACAGCTCCCTCCCACTGGTGCGGGTACCGTCCCTATTCTTTGTCTCTGTTTTTTCTTTTTTCTTTTGCCCTACCCAGGTACATGGGGAGTTTCTTGCCTTTTGGGAGGTCTGAGGTCTTCTGCCAGCGTTCAGTAGGTGTTCTGTAGCAGTTGTTCCAGATGTAGATGTACTTCTGATGTATTTGTGGGGAGGAAGGTGATCTCTACGTCTTACTCTTCTGCCATCTTGAAGGTCTCCTCCCGGAGATTATCCTCTTTTATAACCCTAGGTGTTTCCCTTTCCCTTCAGTTTCAACACACACACACACACAAACACACACACACACACACACACATCACAATGCACAAAGTTTTAATAGATTATCCTTTATACAGTTTGTTTAAATCTTAACACTTTGACAAAATTTGATAAACATTTGCAGATGCTCTAAAATATCCAAAGTAAAAGCATTTCTTTTGTGACTCTTGGAGGCTAAGCCTGGACAGAAATCTCACATTTTCAGGGTGGTCTTAAGTGAAAAAGGAGTAGTTCGCCTTTCACGTGATCTGATCTGGGGGAGATCAGACCAATGCTCTGTACAGGCTTGTGATCCTGATGCATTTCTACCACATGAGATGAATTTCTCTGGGTTGAAGCATCATTCCCGGTCAAAGTCTCCTGGCGGGGAGTAACCCCTTAGGAAGCTCATCATGGACCCCTCTCTGAATGAAAGCTTGCTAGTGGCTCTCCATCTTCTCAGATGGAGGCAAAGTCCTTTCCCGGGTGTGCCTGGGCTTTCGCTGCCCGCCCCCGCAGCGGCTGGTCCTGTTCTCAGCAACTGGAGACAACCCGCTGAAGGGCACCCTTTCAAGCCCAGGTCAGCTCCTGGCACCTGTCTGTCCCTCCCTGCCAGCAGGGCCACTTCCTCTGCTGCCAGGAGATTAACTGCAACTCAGCAGAGCCCAGCGGCCACGGGCACAGACGTGTGTGTCTTTACTCCTGCTGCCTGTGTTTGTTCCCTCTTCTTTTATGAGGTAGCATAGCAACTGGCACATCATACCTTCCACACACTCCGCCCACGATTTTCTCTTCATCCTGCTATTAACAGTCACCTTCCCCTACATGGCCCGGACTCCGTGGGTCCCAGGATGAGCCCTGCCCTCCCTGCCCCTGTGCATTTGTTCATGTTTCCTTTGCCTAAAATGCCCTTGTCTGTCTGCAAAACTCAAACTCAACCCTAAGGACTCAGCTCAAACACTATCTCTGGCCTTCCTGGGTGTAGTTGATTATGTCTGCTTCTGTGTTTTCATTAGCACCATGAACAAACTCTTAACAGCATTTCTAGTATCATAGATTTTTGTTCTTATTTTTTGGTCTCCTTCTCTAGATTTAGTTACCTAGAATAAGGACCATAGTGATTTTTATATTCCTCAGAACCTATAATGGTGCCTGGTGCTTAATAAGTAGGTACAGGTCGAATCCATAAAATATAATAGTTACTAACACTCTAGTGAGAAATGCTTTGTTACAGCCTTTATGGGTGACAACGAGCTATAATTAAGCTCTTTACTTCAAAATTAAAGTTGGAAAATATCCAACCCAGTATTTCCTCTAAACTCCACATTCCTAGGTCCAATCGTGCTTATTGATATCACTCTAAACTGTCTTTTAGGGTGTTCAAACAATATGCCCAAACGAAACAAATTTTATCCCTCAGTCGCATCTTTCTGGTTTTGCCCATTTTAGTTAGTGGCAACTGCATTCTTTCAGTTGCTGAAGCCAAATATTCTGGAGCTGTCCCCAACTCATTGCTTCCTTCTACATTCATATCACTGCATTAGCTGATCCTGTTGGCTCTTCCTTGAAAACATCATTCATTCCACTCCTACGTTGGTACAAGCCACCATGCTTGCTCACCTTCATTGCAACAGCCTCCTAACTGGTTTTCACGCTTCACCGTCGCCCACATCCCACCCCTGCCTCATGGTCTATTTTCAACACGGTGACTAGAGTGGTCCTTCAAAATTGTATCCTATCCCTTGTCTGCTCAAAACTCTCCAATGGCCCTTTTGTCCCTTGCTTTCCCCCCAGCACCTGAACAGGCAGGTAATAACTGTTAGCCGATTGAATAAATTAATGTTCAAGCCTTAGTATAAAAACAGATGCCAAGACACTGCAAGTTATTACTGTCTGATCACCTGGTAAGGTATATAATATGAATTTACTACATTTTGGATATAGCCATGGTTTTTTTTTGTTTTTTGTTTTTGTTTGTTTGTTTGTTTGTTTGTTTTTTGCGGTACGCGGGCCTCTCACTGCTGTGGCATCTCCCGTTGCGGAGCACAGGCTCCAGGCGCGCAGGCCAGCGGCCATGGCTCACGGGCCCAGCTGCTCCGCGGCATGTGGGATCTTCCCGGACCCGGGCACGAACCCGCGTCCCTTGCATCAGCAGGCGGACTCTCAACCACTGCGCCACCAGGGAAGCCCTAGTCATGTTTTTAATATTACCAAAATGTTCCAGAAATATCTGGGTGCCGAAGATAATCTCTTCCTGCCTACAGAATAGCCATGTGGTTCTGGTCAGTCACATAGCTCTCAGGGTGTTGGTTTCTTCAGCTTTTAAAGGAGGGAATTGAATTTTTTTTTTTTTTTTTGCCGTGCTCCACAGCATGCAGGATCTTAGTTCCCAACCAGGGATCAAACCCGTGCCCCCTGCAGTGGAAGCCTAGAGTCTTAACCACTGGACCTCCAGGAAAGTCCCTGAATTCAAAGATTTTCATAATCTCTTGCAATTTAAAATGCCTTTGATTTTTGTGTGAACTTCAGCTCTTTCCCTTTCTCAAAACACGGACAGACTTGCTTTTCCTGGATAGTTCTTTATTTGATCTGGCTTTCAGATCGGGAGTTTGGTATCGACATGTCCACACTGCTATATTTAAAATAGATAACCAACAAGGACCTCCTGTATAGCACAGGGAACTCTGCTCAATACTCTGTAATAACCTAAATGGGAAAAGAATTTGAAAAAGAATAGATACATGTATACGTATAACTAAATCATTTTCCTGTACACCTGAAACTAACACAACATTGTTAATCAACTATATTCCAATATAAAATAAAAATTTTTTAAATGTTATAGTTAACTTCACAGAAGAAACCTTCAGAGATGCTGGGAGAAGAATTCAGGCCTGGTGGGTGGGGCGGGAGAGTGGACCCAAATGAGATGGAACCAACTTCCTGGGCCGAATGGGGCAGAGGAGAGAGTGTGAGAGCCGGATTCTGAGGACAAACCTTGTCCCTGCCACTATGTTCTCTTTTCCTCTCTTGAGATCTGGGACAGGGGGCTTAGTGAAGTGTCCTTGGCTTTGGAAAGTAATGACAAGGAATGAAATTTCAAGTGCAGCTCATTCACACTTGTTTGAGAGATTGTGTTTGTCCCGAAAGCTGTTTGAACATCAAGTTGTCTGCAGTAATTTGTTCAATGGTATATTTAGACAGGAAACTAATATAGGATGAAGTCATTGCTGTCGACTCTTAACAGGTTTTTAAGTGATTGGGTGTAAAGGTGGTTCACCCAGCCTTTGGGTGTAAAATTCTGAAAACAAATCAAATTGGAAGTTTATTTAAAAACTTCACCTTTCAGTATTTTAAAATTAAATTGAATTCACTTTTCAAAATATTTATTGTGTAGGTTTCAGATGCAACTCCTTATAACCTGCAATTACTTGTGTGTGACTCAAATTCCTCATTTGAGAATGGGAAAATTGCCGGCTTATGTAATTTTAAACTTTAATAATCTCAGCTCTCACTCGCAATCAGAAGGTAGAAAATGGCGTACAAAAAAAAGGCAGTTCAAGTTTCTCAGCTTCAGGCCGGCCACTAACCCTCATCACGAATTGTTCAGAACCATTTTCCAACTCATTGACGACACTCTCCAGTTTCTGCTGAGTAATTCTGCAAATTACTGCCATCACCCCTGCTCCAAGTCCCTCCAAACAATGTGCCTTCAATGAGTAAACATTCACCGCTTGCTTCTATCACGCCCAAACCCCAAGTTAAAATAACTTGAGTGTACACTTGAGCTTGTAAAGACCAGACCTAGAGAGAATGGCTTATAGACTGCTTATGTGGTTTTTTTTTAATTAATTTATTTTTTTTGTGGTACGCGGGCCTCTCACTGTTGTGGCCTCAAGACCCAACACAGAAAAAATAAATTAATAAACTCCTACCCCCAACATCTTCTTAAAAAAAAAAAAAGAAAAAAAAAATCCTGATGCCAAACAGACTGACAGATATAGAGAGCAAACTAGTGGTTACCAGTGGGGAGAGGGAAGGGTAAGGGGTAAGAGATATAAGCTACTATGTATCAAATAAATCAGCCACAAGGATATATTGTACAACACAAGGAATATAGCCAATATTTTGTAATAACTATAAATGGAGTATAACCTTTAAAAATAGTGAATCAGGGGCTTCCCTGGTGGTGCAGTGGTTGAGAGTCTGCCTGCCGATGCAGGGGACACGGGTTCGTGCCCTGGTCCGGGAAGATCCCACATACCGCGGAGCGGCTGGGCCCGTGAGCCATGGCCGCTGAGCCTGCGTGTCCGGAGCCTGTGCTCCGCAACGGGAGAGGCCACAACAGTGAGAGGCCTGCGTACCGCAAAAAAAAAAAAAAAAAAAGAATAAAAAAAAATAGAGAGGGCTTCCCTGGTGGCACAGTGGTTGAGAGTCCGCCTGCTGATGCAGGGGACGGGTTCGTGCCCCGGTCCGGGAAGGTCCCACATGCCGTGGAGCGGCTGGGCCCGTGAGCCATGGCCGCTGAGCCTGTGCTCCGCAACGGGAGAGGCCACAACAGTGAGAGGCCCGCGTACCGCAAAAAAAAAAAAAAAAAAAAAAAATAGTGAATCACTATGTTGTACACCTGTAACTTATAAAATGTACATCAACTGTATCTCGATAATAATAATAATAATAATAAAAGACTGATGCCATTGGGTTTCTGAGAAGGCCTGATGTTTCCGCCTGCCTAGAGTCCACTCAGAACCTCGGGGTCAGTTCATTCCACCCAGGCTTCTCGTCCTTGTCACTCAGACGCACCCCCCAATGCAAGCCCTCTGCTCACCCAGGCTTCATGCTCTGTCTCTCATTCCCTCCTGGCATGGCTGTCCCCACACTCAGCTCTTTCCATGGCTCCTCTTGCACCGGATGAATGGGCATCAGAGTCCTCTGATGATGGGGGTCAGGAGTCCCTCCATCTCCTCACAGAGCAATTCCTCCCACTTCCTTCATACTGATGCCTGACTACCTGAAGCAAGAGTCATAAACCTGTAGTCTTTTCAAGGGTCACGTGGAGGCTGCTCCTCTATCTTCATTTTCCCCGTTTCTGAGCTTGGGTCTGAAAATGGAATGAGGAAGAAGAGATCAGAAGTGAGAGGAGAGGTGGCATTCCAAATACTATTTGTGTTCTCCACTGTGTGGGCCACTGTCATGGAACTAAACCATTAGCTTCTCGACCTCGTTACTCTCAGCTTCTAAAGCCTTGGTCAGTCCTCCAGATCGACGGGAAGTTTTGGTTCCTGTGCACATCACAACCTTAAGTCCCACCTTCATCCTGGGAGGCTCCACTCACAATGTGGGGACTCAGGGAACACAGGGTCTTATAGGCTTGACTTCCTCCACTTCAGGGATCGTCACCCCCCCCCTCCCCATTTCCATCACCCTCAGCCATGCACACCCACTCCCATCGGTAAGAATCCCCCCTCCTCCGAGATCTTCAGCTCCTACATCTCACTCTCCTCCCGGGTCTCTCCCTCCCTCAAGCCCACCTCACCTGCTTTGCAACCTCATCGAGATCCTCACACGAGTCTGGAACCTCGGCCTCATCCTCACTTTATCTCTCAGTCTAATGAGTCTTTGTTCAGATTTATTCTTTACTTTCTATCCTCCCTTAATCTGTGCTCCAATCCTTGTCCGAAATCCACCCGCCTTCCACCTGAACTGTTTCAGTATCTCTGAAAGGACCTCCCCACTTCTAGTTTTCTCTTTGCACATTCACTTTAACCTAATTCCCCGGGATGCCTTGAACACTCTGTCCTACGGCAGGAAAATCTACCTGTTCTCCCAGGTGACTGAGGGCACTCTCTATTGTACTGACATCCCCCCATCCAGTCTCGCTGCAATTGTCCTGTTTTACATCAGTCTGCCTTTGGCCTTCTTCTCCTCACTTTCATGGAGATCTAGGGCTGTCTGTCGTCTCTAGAACATCTTCATTTCCTAGGTTCAGGGGTACTTTAGAGGATAGTCCCAAGTTCTCTTATAATATTTGACGTCTTGAACTCTGACATTAAAATGGGACAAATTGACTTTGGCGATTACAGCTTTCAAACAAAGCCACAAAGTAGAAAACCCAGGAACATGACAAATAATTATGATACTAAAACCTCATAGTCATATATTACCTTTATTATTCGCAAAGGGATCTCTGTCTATTAACCTATGTGATCCTTATAGCAGTTCAGGAAGTAACACTCTTTCCTTTTTATAGATGAAAAATGAAACACAGTGAAGTAAAGTGACTTTGTTTACGTATCTGGCTTAGGAGCAGAAGCTTGGCATTTCAAAAGCCAAGCACACGTTTCTTAAATCTAAATCTTATGCTTCCTTTTATACCCTGTTGGCTTAAAAATATATCTAAGTTTACTCCATAGGGGAAAAAGGCCAGCAAGACTCGAATTAAAGTCTAAGGCTTTGTGACCCAGAAAACACCCTGTTCTTGGAGGTAATAGTCTAGGGACATCATGATTTCCCCCTATTCTTGAACCATCCTAAAGTTCAAGCAAGGGCATGGTTATCAAAATACCAGCTCTAATTTTAGATGGGACAAGAGGGGGAACAGGCAGTGAGGTGAGGTTTAATCAAAAGTGCTATCACTTAGGGACGTTACTAAGTCAGTTATCAGGCTCCCAGTGGGTCTGGCACATCTGACCTCAGTATCTGGGGAACACGTGGTGCAGGATCCCGGCTTCTGGTCACCAGGTGGATGACTCCGAGCTACGGCTGCTGAAAGCCTGTTGGAAACAGAATTCCAAGACCCAGTAGGAGCCCAGAAATCCTTCCACACACTCTGTAAATAGCATGTGATAACTACTTATATCAAACCAGAACAGTACCTGGGTATTTTCCTGACCTATAAAGTGTGGGTACTCAGGGGACAGAATAAATGCCTTATCAAGAAAACATAACATTTATCCTGTTTTCAGAGTCTTTTTAAAGGTGTCTTTAGAAAGCAAGTTCACCTGTTTTCTTGTTTGTTTAATTTTTTTATGTTGGAGTATGGTTGATTTACAATGTTGTGTTAGTTTCAGGTACACAGCAAAGTGAATCAGTTATATATATATATATATTTTTTCAGATTCTCTCCCAATATAGGTTATTATAAGATGTTGAATAGAGTTCCTTGTGCTATACAGTAGGTCCTTGTTGATTATCTGTTTTACATACAGTAGTTCACTGGTTTTTTTGTTTTTTTTTTTGCGCTACGCGGGCCTCTCACTGTTGTGGCCTCTCCCGTTGTGGAGCACAGGCTCCGGACGCGCAGGCTCAGCGGCCATGGCTCATGGGCCCAGCCGCTCTGCGGCATGTGGGATCTTCCCGGACCGGGGCACGAACCCATGTCCCCTGCATCGGCAGGCGGACTTTCAACCACTGTGCCACCAGGGAAGCCCAGTTCACTGTTTTTAAGGTGAACTTTGTTACGAAAAGTCCAGGGTGGGAGTAGAAGCAGTTGAACAACTTGATTGAGTACTTGGGCCTAGGTCTGAGCAATGGGATATACAAATTATTCCCTTACATCTGACCTCAGAGACCAAGTTGACTCCTGGCCAGAGCTGTAGGAATTGATACTTAGGCACCTGAAGCCAGAGACCTAGTCAGTCAGAAGATTTCAGGTGGCTTCAACCACAGATTCATCACTGACAGGAAATTTCACCACAACTGTACAGGAAAACCTCATTCCCAGCAAATAGGATCCCTATTTTGGGTTGTCTTGAACATGCACTAGCCCTGGAAATGAGGACACAGAGTTGGAAAGTCCTGGGGTCTTCTCCAGCTCCGAGAAGGTTGAGAAGCCCAGGTCCAAGCTGGAGGATGCTATGAGAAATGGGACTGCCCTTCGGTCATCCTGGTGGCTTGTTTCGGCATCGGGCAGGTTCTAGGGGGTCACTGCCTTCTCTGGTTTCTGAGGACTCCTCTGGGTCTTGGGAAACTCAGTCTCTTCCCCAAAATGACTTCAGGGTGTGTGTTTTAGGGCTGCTGGGGGATGAGAGATGCCTGGAAAGACCAGAAGGGAATTGGACTCCACGGGTCTGGGGGGACTGGGATGCCTGTAATGCTGGTGCTGTCTCCCTGGCTGTTCCCTTTGGGGGGACCTGTACCTTAGTTATTGAGGGCCACAGTGCTTGGACCCTTCCCAGCACACAAGAAGGTGAATACTTTCAAGAATGCTTGAAGCCATCCAAAGGCCTAACTGGGTAGATTCTGGAAGACATTAGAGTGTTCCCTGCCTGAACGTGGTGACCGGAGAGGTGACCATCAGGCTTACTTCCTCTTAGGCCTTGACCAGGTAAAACTATTCAATCTTGATGGGAAATACGTTCCTAAATAGCGCCCCCACCCCCTGACCCACACAAATGACACTGTCTTTAGCTCTCTGTCTAAAAATGTGGTTATTAATAAGGGGGAAATCCATCCTCAGATTAAACCTTCCTCTTGGAAGCTCAAATATATGCATGATACATGAGTTGTTGCCCCATTTTCTCTGAGGGACAGCCTCCTACATCTCTCTGAGAGCCTGAAATAGCCATGGGCATGTGCCATTCTTTATCTGCTTAAGACCCTGGGCCAGGAAACTCAACACAAAACAGAACAGTGGCTTCTAGTTTTCTACTCTTTAAGGAAGCACATAGTGGAAAAGATTAAGTTGACCCAAGGGGACAGTGGCTTGCCTCTGCCCTGGTGGTATGGACCATAGAGTCCTCTTACTCCAAGTGCCAAGGGACAATGGAGCAGGGCTTCTATGGGGCCTGAGGGATAGGAGCCTCCCTCGGAGCTCTCTGGCTTATTGTACTTTATACTATAAGCAATTATTTATGTACACACTTATGGATGACCTCTAGATATTTGACTGCCTATTAGGTTCCCAGTGCAGTCTGAGGGAATTAAAAGTGGATTTTAAAAAGTATAATCACTTTAAAAAACTATTTGGCAGCTTCTTAAAAAGTTAAGTTCACTGGGCTTCCCTGGTGGTGCAGTGATTGAGAGCCCGCCTGCCAATGCAGGGGACACGGGTTTGTGCCCCAGTCTGGGAAGATCCCACATGCCGTGGAGCGGCTGGGCCCGTGAGCCATGGTCGTTAAGCCTGCGTGTCCGGAGCCTGTGCTCCGCAACGGGAGAGGCCACAACAGTGAGAGGCCCGCGTACCGCAAAAAAAAAAAAAAAAAAAAGTTAAGTTCACATCTATCCTATTAGCCAACAATTCTTCCCCTAGCTTTTTATCCAAGAAAAATGAACACTTATGTCCACTTAAATCCTTGTATAGGAATGTTCTTAGCAGCTTTATTTATAATAGACAAAACCTGGAAACAGCCCAGATGTCCTCCCAGAGAAAAATGGGTAAGCAAATAGTGGTGCATTCATGCCATGGAATACAGCTTAGCAATAAAAAGAGATGAACTCCTCTTACAGGCAAAAACACAGACAAATGCCCCCCAGTATTATGCTGAGTAAAAGAGGAAATATTGTGTTGTGTTGTGCATGCTGCGTGCACAAGAAGAGTGCATGCAGTGTGATTCCATTTAATGAAATTCTAGACAAAATGAACTCATGATAATAAAAATCAGATCAGCAGTTGTTTGTGGTGGGAGTGAGAGGTGACCGGGAAAGGGCACAGAGGAACTCTCTAGGGTGCTAGAAATGTTCTGTGTCTCCATATGGATTAGTTAAAACTGTTTCAGTGGCACACTTAAGATCTGAGCGTTTCAGATCTTATAGCATTTCAGATCTCTATAAATAAAAAGAAAATGTGGATTTAAAGATTACAGGGATATTACTCCCAGGTATTGCTCAAAATTGGCTTTCTCTTTCCCTTTGTTTTTCAGTTTCTATGACTTATCTTCAAGCTCACTGATTCTTTGCTCAGTTATTTCCACTCTACTCATGAGACCATAGAAGGCATTTTTCATTTTTGTTACATCAGGTTTCTTTTTTTTTTCCTTGTGGCAAAATATAAAATTTACCATTTTTAAGTGTGCATTACAGTGGCATTAGTATATTCATAATGTTGTACAACCATCACTACCATACATTTCCAGACTTTTTCATTTTTGCAACAGAAACTTTGTACCCATTAAATAATAATTCTTCATACCCCCTCCTCCCCAGCCCCTGGTAAACTCTAATCAATTTTCTATCTCTATGAATTTGCCTATCCCAGGTACCTCATGTAAGTAGAATCATACAATTTTTGTCCTTTTGTGCCTGAGTAACTTTGGATTCCGTCCTGGGTATTGTGCATGTCATATTGTGCAGACTCTGGATTCTATCATAGTCTTCTAAAGAACGTTAACAATTTTGTTTTAATTGCTAATTAAGTATATTGGCCTTAAACTTCAAACTCTGACTGTTGGCAGCCACTCAAATCTCCATTCAGTCCTTTTATCTTAGCTGGTTTGCTTGCAGGCTGTGCTACCCATGCATCCTGGTTCAGGGAGATTTGGACAAAAGTTTGTACACAGAATTTGTGGCTCTTCCCCTCTGGGTCTCTACTTTCTATCATTATCTCCCTTCACATTTTAGAGGCAGTGATTGCCCTGAACTCTGTCCTCTGAACAGTGGTCCCCAACCCCCGGGATCTAATGCCTAATGATATGAGGTGGAGCTGATGTAATAATAATAGAAATAAAGTGCACAATAAATGTGATGCGTTGGAATTATCCCAAACCATCCCTCCACCCGGCCTGGTCCGTGGAAAAATTGTCTTCCACGAAACCGGTCCCCGCTGCCAAAAATGTTGGGGACCGCTCCCTTCGAGGTCAAGAAAGGCCTCATTTAGTCTGAGACCTGAAGGATTAACAAGTATCTAAGGACTCCAGAGAACAGCATTCCTGGAGGTAGGATCAGCATATACATGAGTCCTGAGGAAGGAATAAGCTTGATGTATTCAAGGAACTAAAAGGGGGCCGCTGTGGATCTCGTATAATGGGTAAAAATGAGAAAGGCATAAAGCTGGGCGAGAGCCAGACTGGAGGTCTGCATCTATAGGCCATTTAGTGGGTGTTTGTTACACATGAGATTATCAATTTTAGGTGTGTTAAAAAATTGTCACAAGTGTTTTAAGAATTTTACATTAATAATTTTTGCAATGGGTGACATAGTATACTGACTTTCATCTAAGATTTCTGTATCTGGCTCGGTGAGAGATTGTCTAAGCTGGGGTTTCCATATATAGCTAGTTTCTTTTCTTATACTCTATTTTTGCTTAATTAAAAAACCTCAGCTTGTCATCAGGAATGGCAGCAAGGGTTTGATGGCTCAGATAGATGCTTTTGGATATTCCA
The DNA here is from genome assembly GCF_008692025.1 of Phocoena sinus. Lineage (NCBI taxonomy): Eukaryota > Metazoa > Chordata > Mammalia > Artiodactyla > Phocoenidae > Phocoena > Phocoena sinus. The sequence goes on from NC_045774.1 coordinate 42,432,562, forward strand.
GTGGAACATAGGCAGAGAGATTATAGGATGATTGCCCAATAAAGATCACTTTTAAAGTTCCATTGGACTAAGTCAACAAACCTTTCAAGGCTTTAGGGCTTTGTCTATATCCAATGCTATTCTGACAACTGGCCTTTCTTGCTTGTTGCAGATAATTCCCAGTTGTTAATAAGCAACTATTCAAAGTTCAGATTTTGTTACGTCTACTGTTCAAATTTACACAGATATACACCAGGCAGAAACTGTCACAACTTTTACTTTGTAAGCTGCCTGCAATGCTTATAAAGACATGGAGTGTGGAATACCCAGAGACAGTGCCCCTGGGCACCAGCCATCCATTCCTTTGGCACAAGTGGGGCTCACCAGCCACGTCTGGGCCTCAGCAGGCATTCACCTCCCCTTCCACTTCTTACAGATAGTTCCTGAGTTCCACAGGAGGTGTCCCACTTTTGCTCCAGCAGCTGACTCTTGTGGCTGCCTCACATCACCCTTGATTTTTCTTCTCTCACGCTAGAGCCTAGCTTATTATTGTTGAGTCTATTTAAAAAAAAAAAAAAAAATTCCTGAGTAAATAGTATTAGTACTAAAATTATTTCGTTAAAGGGAGTGAATTTGATTTGAAGATTCAAATCAAATTGCTGAATTTCTTTAACAAAGTTTTTGCAAATTTTCACTCACTGAAGGTATATGAATCTCTGTTTCATTCATTAACAAATATTTTGCCAATTTAACAGAAGAAAATGGCATTCATTTTGCTATATTAATTTTCCGTTCTTTATGTTTTAGTAAGGTTAATCTTTTTTCGTATATTTTTGTACATGTATATATTTTTTCTTGTCCTTTGCCAATTTTCTCTTCAGTTATTGCTTGATTTATCAGAACTATTTCTGCTGAAAATATCAATGAGCCATCACATGAGTTACGAATGTTTTCTTTTTTTGCTATTGTATTTAATATTTGTTTATGGCATTATGGGTGTTTAAAAACATTTATATAGTAAACTGTATCACTCCTTTCCCTTATGGTTATTTGTTTTTATTTATAAAGGAAAATTCAGCTTTTTTCCCCTAATTTTTAATGTCATATTTGTCTTTAAATTTCTTCATGTAGGGAATAGATTTGTTTTATAGTGAAATGTTTTATATTTCTTTTCATACAGGACCTGTACATGTATAATTAAGGTGCATTTCTAGTATTTTTTAGTTACAGTTATTGTGAATGGAGTCTTTTTTCCATGTATATATATAATATTTCGTTTTTACCATTATAAAGGAAAGCTATTTTTCTATATTTAGCTGTTTTACTGAACTCTTTACTTAGTTGAAATAGTTATTTGCTGATCTTCTTAGATATAATAATTATCTACTGATATAATTTACAACCATTGTGATGTCATATCCTTATATCTAATAATTGTACCTTTTATAACTGTTTCCTCTTTTATTTGTGTGGACTAAAGCTTCCAGAACAGGTTAAAATAAACATGATGAGAGTGGGCATCCTTATCTTGTTTCTGCTTTTTAATGCCATATCTCTGATGTTACACTGTCATTTAAAATGTTGGCTGTTCATGTGTTTTTATGATGTTAAGATAGTATTTTTATTGCTACTTATGAGTTCTTTCAAAAATCAGGAATGGGTGTTGTTATCCTTCTAAAGACTTAATTTAGAATGCTTAAGACAAATTAATCAAAACAACTATGTTTTATCATATTTCACTTATTGAAATAATATATTAATACATTTCTTAAACACTTATCCTTTCTGGGATAAAGACTACTTGATTTTAGATTGTTATCCCTTGAGTATATGTTTGAACTTGTTTTCCTAGTGGTTTGTTAAAAAAATTTTTACACCTAGTTTAAAAATGTGAAGGATCATACACTAAAAAAGAAAACTCTAGATCAATCCCAGGTTTTAAAATTCAGGATATGCTAGTTTCATAATATGTTCTTGGTAGGTGTTCATCATTTTGTTTCCCCTCTACAGATACAGCATGGGAATTGATGACTGTGAAAGTTTGAAAGAAGTTGCCTGTAAATTGTGCTCCACAGCACGGAGCCTTTGAGGAGAAATTCCTTGAGTGCCTTTTCTCTCTTTCTTTGTCATTGGCCAGTTCAAGTTTCCTATTTACTGAGTCAATATTGGGTAACTTGTATTCTCCATGAAATACTCTGCTTCATCAAAATATTAAAACGTTTAGCATTAGATCGTGCAAGTGTGTGCCTGTAATTGCAAAATACCCACACTTGTTGCCCTGTCATTAACCTTCTTAATCTTGTTCATGTGCTTTCTCTTTTGTAAGCCAAAGGGTTCACTGTATACCTCTCTATCTTGTTACTTAAAATTCAAGTCATATTTATATATCAGCTATATTATCTCTGATTTTACTCTTTATCGATATATGCTATCATCTTTATCTTTCTACCCTAGCAGAATTAGTGTCCCACCTCCTCCCCCCTCCCCAGGCCATAACTCTTCATTTTAGAAATTTCCTAGGATATTCTGGCCTGTGAAATTTCCTTTTCTGGTTAAAAAAAAAATCCTGGTAGTATTTTCACTGATATCACTTTAAATATGTGGACGCCAAGAGCAGGGCATGATTTCCATTTGCCCAAGCCTTCCTTTGGGTTTTTCAGGAGTGCTTTAAATTTTCCTTCTTAAAGATTTTATACATAACCCTTAAATTTATTCCTTTTATCTTAAAAAAAAATTCCCATTATCTCTTTTGTTGCTATTGTAAGTGAAGGTTTTTCCCCCTGTGATAGCTCCTAATCAGTTTTCTTGTGTATGTCAAAACCGTTGATTTATTAGTCTTCTATCTGGTCATATTAGTGAATTCCCTTGTTAATTAGCAAGTTGATACTTCTCTTGGGTTTTTTGGAGATATAATCACATCATCAGCAAATGCTGATTCCACTTTTTATATCTATCTATCTTTCATCTATCTATCTATCCATCCATCCATCTGCCTATCCATCTATCTATCTATCATCTATATTTTTACCTAATTCCATTAGACCTCAACTTCCAAAACAATGTCAAGTAGCAGTGGTGACAGTAGAGTTAATTTCCTCATTCTTGATGATAATGCGAATACTTCTAGTGTTTTCCTGTTTAGCTTAATGACGGCTTGTGGGTTGAGGAAGCTATATTTTAATTCATGGGCATTTTCATGGGATGCTGGGAGGTGATTCAGTTATACTTCATTCACTGCTAGTTTAATCCAGAAACCTGATGAATTTAAATGTATACAAGGACTTTTTCCTTGATTTATAGACCTGCCTGATTTCTGAGCACAATTTTGAAAAACATGTTTTTCAGAGGGGAAAAAAAAGGACATAAATGAAACAGATGTTCATGAAATACAAAGCACTAGGCAGAGGAAGAAGCTTTTTGTTTTACCTGGTGTAAAGAATGTCTCATCGAATGTAGCCAGGTGAATAATGACTCAGGCTAATGGAGAAGTTAAATAACTTCTGTTTTAAGCTGCTTATTTAACAGCCGTGTACAAACCACATCAACTGATCCATTTGGGACAGGCTATTAGGAAAATGATTGTTAATGACACATGTATTCATTTGAATTCAGAATTCATGCTGTAATCATAAATCAATTCAAACCCAGCAGATACCTTGCTATATTTATCCTAATGAAGTTTGATCTTGTTATGGACCAAGTGTTCTTCAAGAAACGTAAAGCAGAAAGTATACTTTAGAGTGTTGTGGATACACATGTCATATTTCAACTGGCCATTGCCTTTTGAATAGTCCTTCTATATTTGGAGACATTCCACTTGAGTCCTCCTTCCGTAACAGATGAATCAGAATGCTGTTTCTCTGCCTTTCTTGAACTAGGGCAGTGGCATGTGACCCAGCCTCTGCCAACGAACCTACCACACAGGCCTTCCTTTTAGAGCAGCTGACGTGTGGAATTGCTTCCCCTCAAGGCTGGCTGAGTGGGATGAATAAGCAGCAGCTTTTAGGGGCATTAGTGGCAGTGATTCTAACAGTGAGGTCCTTCACCCAGGACTGTGGCTGCAATCCATCCACAGTTCTCGGAGTTCTTTAGGAATTCTGGAACGTTACCTGATATCCTCTAAGAAATTGCTTCTCTGCTCAAGCTAGCTAAGGTGGACTCTGTGCTTTGTAGCCAAGAACCCTTGTCAGCAGCAGCTGGCCCAGAAGGGAAAAGACCACTGAGACTACAGTCCATCAAAAGCATAGTGGGGGCCTTCCCTGGTGGCGCAGTGGTTGAGAGTCCGCCTGCCGATGCAGGGGACACGGGTTCGTGCCCTGGTCTGGGAAGATCCCACATGCCGCGGAGCAGCTAGGCCCGTGAGCCATGGCCGCTGAGCCTGCGCGTCCGGAGACTGTGCTCCACGATGGGAGAGGCCACAACAGTGAGAGGCCTGCATAATGCAAGAAAAAAAAAAAAAAAAAGCACAGTGGGAAGCTGAATTTCAAACCCTGAATATTTTTGCTTGTTAGGTAGAAACTCTAGGAGCATGTCTGAACGAGTTAAAAAAAGGAAACCTAAGTTGGCCAGCTCTACCTTTGTCGGAACATGGTCTATGTATAATTTTGTATGATGTCAAACAGTAAGTTTAGTTGATTTGTTTACGGTCATTAAATCTGCCCTTTGTTTGGTACCCAGGCAATAAGCTTGTAACTTAGGGCACACTGTAGATTCCTAATTCATTTTGAATCAGGGCCAGAATAAATTTAAAAATGCAGATAAACAAAACTCATGTACTTATAACTTGCCAAGTAAATACGCCAGTCTGCCGGTTCTTGAAATTTAGTATCTGGGATGTGCCTTTTATGCTTCTTCATCTTGGACGGTGACTGGAGAGAAACACGTGACCACATTTCTGATACAGCGTATAGTTTCCAAAATGTAACCCTCTCAGCATCTCCCTGTGGTTAGACTTCTTCCTCTACTTCTTTCCATTAAACAGGATACACCCATGGCTTTTCCAACTTACTTAGTGACATTTTGACATGAGAACAGAGAGCAGATCAACTAGGATTAGAATTCCTAAAGGCCTCCTACTTTGTTGGAAAAGAAAAATGTTCTCTGTGGTAGAATTTGTTACATAAAATGCTGTCTGTAAAGTGGAAGATATAACTAACCAAACTGCCTCTAACCTGAAAGAGGGTAGCATGCATATCACTCAGGTGGGGTGGGCTTGTAGGGGAAAGGGATCAGGCCTTTTTCCAATAAGCAAGTATTGCCTCTGTTTGGACCAGATCAAGAGTAGTTCCATTGAAGCTTAGCGAGACTGAGGAATATGGCCAAGCTGACAGCCTAGCAGGTGGCAGGAGCAGGTGTTAAACCTAAGTCTGACTGACTGCAGAGCCTGTGCTCTTTTCTGAGCACCCTCTCTCCCCCCTCCACCTCTCCCCCCAAACCTCCACCCCTAAGTCTCTGCCTCGTGCTGGCCTGGACGTGGCACTGCCTTTGCAAGGCCATTGTCTCTTCATTCTACCCGTGGCATGCTGGCTGGGGGCAGATACAGCTCTCTGTCCACTGAATAGGAACTTGACTCTTAACACCTTTAAGGCTTTCTCTGAATTTCCAGGAAACAGATTTCTGTAGGATGGAGGCGTTCCCAGGACAAGCTTCTTAGAGAAATACATCCTCCGGGTTTTGAATAACCACAAATGACAAATTCTCTAATTCAACTTCTTTCTCAAATTTGTACTGCAGACCACTCCCTCATAATTTTCTGAACGTTAGGGAAATGAAAAGGTGGCAATTCCAGCATCAAGGAAGGCAAGCTCTAAAGACACAGCAAACTTTTTTTTTTCCTTTTTAGTTAAATGCATTCTTTCCCCTTCTTTCCAGTTTCTTATTTTAACCTCCAGTTATAAACAGGCAGAGATGTTGTAAAATTTTGACAAGAAACAGCACAGTTTCAAACGCATTGGCCTCTGAAGGCTAAAGGACTCCAAATTAAATCAACTACCTTTTAAATTACTTAATCAAATCATAGCTTAACGAGAACATGGCTATTAACCAGAACGGGGTCTGTGTATCTGGGTGAATCAGAGCCATTTTATCTTTTTTTTCCCACAAGCTTTTGAGTTAGGGGTTGAGCTGTGCAACCTTTCCTTCCACGAGGATTTTCACCCCCAGTAGATTTCAGGAGAGGCTGCCACCCCCTCTGAGGGTCACCCAGGACCTGTCTGTAGCCCTGACGACAGGATGTCACTCTAAGTCTTCACTGCTTTAGACAGAGGCCATTTCCACTGGCATTTCCATCTAACTCTGCTCTTTGATGTCTGTGCTTTGCTGTTTACCGTCTGCTTCCCTGGATAGCCCGTGCCCCTTGTCTCAGAAGTTTCAGTCAGCACACCCCCCAGACGCAAACAGGCCCAGCTCCTGTCAATTCTGCCTTCACATCTGTCACCTCCTCTGCTCCTCTGTCACCACCTTGGTTCAGGCCTTTGTCACTTCCCGCCTGGATGATCTCAGAGCCTTGAAATGGTCTACCTCCTTCCTCTCTCACCCCTGTTCCTCACGGCTGCCAGGATGCTCCTTCAGTCCAGACCCCTGCTGACATGCCTTTCACCGCTTTTTATAACTTTCAGGATGAGGTGCAAACTCCTTACCATGCCCCCCCACCCGCGGAAAAAAATTTAAAAGCTCTTTCCTTGTTCTGGCGCCTGTGTTCTCATCCAAGCGCCATCCCTCGCACCTTCCTCACCCTGACTCCCCCTCCAGCCCTGTCCTCAAATTCCCTCTCGTTTCCAGCCCCTCCTCTCTCCCCTCCACCCGGCCAACACATAGGCTTCAGCATCAGGCTTGGGAAGCCTTCCCCGAGCTGCAGCGCTCTGCACGCGGTGCCCCTCCCACGTGCCCCGCTCCGCTCAGACGCCGTCACCGGGTTTGGCGTCACGCATTTATCTACTGCTTTGCCGGACTATGAAGAACCAGGGGGCAGTGTCTTACTCACCCTTGAATCCCAGAGGATGCCGAAGGCCTAGCACAGAGCAGGTATTGAATACATGTTTGGATGCTTGCTGACCAAGCGTCTCTCACCTCCTATTGCTCCGAGGACTCCTCCCATCTTGGACTCTGCTCCCCGGCTCTTCAGTCCGTACATCCAGCACCCTGGCAAAGGCCTTTACTCCCTGCTCTCACGGACAAGTATAAAGCGAGGACTTAAATCTCCCCCCTCGAGGCCTTTTCCTTTCCCCTTGCTTTGGTCCCTGGTGACACTCCATTTTTCAGACATTTCTAGCCTGTTGTCTATTTAGGAGACTTTGCCATACTTATCTTTGAATCTCCAGGATCTGGTCCAGGTCTGCCTTGTAGAAGATGCTTGATCAGAAGGTAAAACACATCTTCACATCCAACATGAAGAGTCTAAGGTCAGGGAGGTTACTGACTCACCACCGTCACATAGCTGCTATCTAATGCAGCTGGTGTGAATTATATATATTCTGACTCCAGTCCCCTGCTCTGTGCCCTAGAACACCCTGTGATATTGGCGTGTGTGTTCTATTTCATATGAATAATATTAACTTCTGAGAGAAGATTTGGGCATTTGCCGTGGTTGACATGAGTCGGCTTTACAATACATGAGGATCAGCCTCTTTTTCCTCCTTCATTTCCTCTCATTGCTCCTGAAATTCCATTCTCCCTATTAATACTTTCCCAGAAAGTTAGCATATGTATTTTAAATGTGCTTGCTTTAGTGCTACACTAGTTTGTAAAGTCTTTATTTTAACTCAGTTTGTAGACTCCCTGTATATTAGTCAGGATAAGCTGAAGTGCTATGAAAATAGACCCAACAAGTAATGAGTGAAACACAATAGAAGCGTCTTTTTCACTCATGTAAAGTCCACGGTAGATGTTCCAGATCAGTGGGGTGACAGTCAGATGGCTTCCTCTCCTTGTCATTATTCAGGCTGACATTTGGCTCTGCTGTCTTTAAATCATAGCTTCCAAGCTTGCTGTGTTTGTGATATCCCTTTATCCGAGAAACTGGAAGGAGAAAAAACACGGGAGAGGTGTGCAAGAGGTTTTATGGTCTAGGTCAGGACGTAAGGTGATGAACTTGACCTGATTTTCCCTGAGCTATACTGGTTTTAAAACAGAAAGCTTCATATCCAGGGAAACCCCTCAGTCCTAGGACAGCAAGTACAGCTGGTCAACCTCCATGGAAGTGGTACACTAACCTCTACTCAGATCCCATTGGCTAGAGCTCGTCCGATGGTCACACCAGGCTGAAGAGGATGCTGGAAATGTAGTCCACCCATGTGTCCGGGAAGCAGTCTCACAAATATTTCTGCATAGACAGTTGGGGAGTATTTCTAATAGCTATAAGCACTGAAACAAGGAGCCTAAAAAGTGGCTTATAAGAAGAAATAGACACAGAGGGGTGGGAAAAGGACCCAAAATCTAGATGAGGAGGGGATGGTTGAATAAAGCCTTTGTTGGTGATTATTCAGCACATGGGGACCAGTTCCTGCATTTTCTACCATGCCCTTAGCCAGGGTTTGTTTAGAGTGGAGGTTTTCATAATTAAGATGAAATATAATCTTGTTTCAAAATCTTACCTCTTTTCACCCACTTGTAGCTTATCAAGGATTCATTTGTGATGGTAGACCAGAACGACCTTCACTGGACTTCATCTACATGCAGCTTTCAGGAATACATCTGCTACTTCTGTTCTTGGAGAACCTTGCTTGATCATTGTCTTCTAGCAGACATGATTTGACCCATTGGTATTTAAATGCATCCTCTATTAATCATAGCGTCCTTTGCTGTAAGCTTTCTATATGCCAGCAATCTTGCCAAATGCTTCACTTACATTATTTCATTTTGTTCTCACAACAACACTTAGGTACTTTAATTTTCCCTCTATTATAGATAAAGAAACTGAGGCTGATAGACGTTAAGTGACTGGTACATCACTACACACCTTTATGCTGCAGAATGAGAACTTAACTGCTTCCTGCCTCACTCCAACGCCTGATTGCATGTACTGCACTAGAGAGACTCCTAAGGGGATTATGTTGTTAATTTGGGGATAAACTAAAATCTGCTCCAAGGATATTATATTTCTCTAGGATGGGATACAAGGACAGATAAGAAATGCATGCTCCAATAATATGCTTGTTAGGTACGTCCTGTGTTACAATATATTGTCTTATTTCTAGGAACACACTCATATTATCAGTGTGTGTGTGTGGTCAAGGCCAGAATCAGTCTGCAAATATTTATCATAAATATCATTTACGTAGCCAAGCATGTATATATATATAGGGGACACAGAATTGTGATATCCTGACACTCCTCCCTACCACCCCTTCTAAGAACTCAGGTATTAGTCCCTCCAGGTTCTGGGAATGTTGGCAGCTGACAGCTCTTTGCTTAGCTCCTCTCTGGGACTTAGCTAGAGAGAGACAGCTTGCTCAAGGTCTTGCCCCCTTCCTGAGGGTAGCCCATGCCCAATATGACTGGTTGATGCAAGAGTACAAATGCCCTGTGTCCTTCGCCCAGTTTAGGACAACTTTGAAGACCATCTGTGATGGTTAATTCTGTGTTAACTTGACTGGGCCAAAGGATGCCCAGATAGCTGGTTAAACATTATTTTTGGGTCTGCCTGTGGGTGTTTCCGGAAAAGATTAACATTTGAATTGGTGGACTGAGGAAAACAGATGGCCCTCCCCAATGTGGGTGGGCATCATTCAATCTGCTGAAGATCTGAATAGAACAAAAAGGCAGAGGAAGGGAGAATTTGCAATATATATATATATATGTAATTGGTTCTTTCTCTTTGGAGAACCCTGACTTATACACAATGCAAGCTCCAGACCTCCGTGTAGGATTGGCTGAGGCCCCTGTCGCTATTGCACTGCAGATCAGCTTCTCCCTGTGACCAACTATGCTGCCTACATGCCTCGACAGGTGATGACTCAGAGCAATCCCCCCAAATAAACTTTCCTGTGCGCCAATCTCCATCTCAGAGTTGGCTTCTTGGGAAACCTCATTTACATTTTATGCCATGTGCAGTCTCCGTAATCTATATAATCTTTATGATAAAGACTAGAACACAGATCCTTTCACACCCCCCCACACACAAATATGTTCCTTAAATAAGCATAGATTATTCACAAATAAATTATTTGCTGCTCACCACTCCTTCTGCAGTGGGACTACGGAGAGGGCAATTCTGGGTCTGCAGTGCGTCTCTGTGAGAGTGTGCGAATCTGCATGAAAGTGTTCATTTTGAGTTTTCTTTTTTTATATTTGCTATATCTCTTCCCTCCTGCCCCCTCTAACATTTATTATTAGACTGTGAAAATAAAACCAGGAATAGCAGTAGGGACAGGGTCAAAAAAGGCCAGCAGACACGTGGTTGGGTAAGAGCATGGATGTACTTTAGCAGAGACAGCATCCTGTAGATTTCACCTTCTGAAAAGTTCCTGATTCTGTCTACTTCCCGCCTTCCTCATTGTTTTCTCTTGGCTGCTTTATTCCACCAGACCTACCTAGATTACTACAGCACATCCCTGGCTTATTTCCTGTTTGCTGTCTTATTCCCTCCAAACAAATGTCCATGCTGTTTGGACGATATGGACAAATATGTCCAGTACATCCAGTGATCTGCACTGTCAGTCTAACTTGTTATCCTGCTTGTTTAAACCTCTGAGTGGCTCTGTGGCACAGAGTGCTAGCTGTGCTCCTAGGTTTATGCTCCCTTCCCCAGGATGAAGTTATAATTAGGAAAGAGTGGGTACGTTTGACAGGCTCCTTTGTTTCTTGGTGTGACTACGTGATTAGCTCTTGCCAATGGAATGTTAGCAAACATGGTGCCAGTCACCTCTAGGCCATGGATTTTAAGAAATAAATGTGGTTTGCCATGTTCTCTTCTCATCTCTTCTGGCTGGAAGCAGATAAGACCCTAGGGAGCCACAAGATGGAAGGAGTCTTAGTTTCCGAATCACCATGTGGAACAGAGCTGCCCACTGACCAGACTCTTCTGCTTCAAACTATTACATGAGCAAGAAATCATTTTCTGTTGAGTTTGAGCCAAAATGCGTATTGACATCTACCGGTTACAGCAGCTAACCCACCCAAACGAATAGACTGCTTGTGACTCTTATGAGCTATTTAAGCCCTGTAGTGTGGCTCACAAGCTCCTGCAGACGCAGCTCCTTCTTGCTTCTTCAGCCTCAGTGGGTAAGGCCTCAGGCTCTGGAGCTGGTCCACAGGGGGTTCACGTTTTAGCCCCCTCATCGGCTTTGTGACCTCGGATAAAGTACTTGAGTTCTTTCTGTTTCCCCTCCAGAAGAAGATAACATTTGTCAAGAGCTCTGAGAACTTACCCTGCTCCAGAGCTAGCTTGCCTTGCTTTCATGGATGCTGGCAGAAGACACGAGACTCCTAGGTCAGAGGAAAAGGGCTTTACCATTCGCAGCACGGCGGGTGACATGAACTTCATGTTTGTGTTGGTCCCCCTTGTCCTCCAAGATCCCCAGTGCGAATCGATGCAAGGCCAGGTTGATGCTGCACACGCAGTGCGTTCGCGTCACAGCTAAAAACCCTGAGCTTAGGAATCCCAACTCTTTTTAAATGGCTGTGAGCAAATCTGCCTGAACTTCGCTCCAGCAGGAAACATTATCCTTATTATAATAGACAAATATAATAAACAAACCTACTTCTGCTCTGGAGGAGATAAAATCTCTGTCTGCCCAGGGAGCGGTGTCTCCCAACAATATTGCCTTCTCTTTGGATTATTACAAGGACTAAATCAGTTAGCACCTAGAGCTGTTTAGAATCATGCCTGGTACATAATAAACCTTCAATAATTGAGCTGTTGTTATCATGCCTCTCTATTCCACCTGCTTCTTTTTTTCTTTTTAATTTATTTTTTATTGCGGTAACATTGGTTTATAACATTATGTAAGTTTCATGTGTACTTTATATGTCTACTTCTATATACACTACACCATGCTCACCACCAAAAACTTAGTTTCCATTTGTTACCATACAGTGGATTCCCTTTACCCTTCCCCTGTGGTAACCACTAATGTCTTCTCTGTATGTATGTTTCTGTTTTGGTTTAAAAATAATGGTTAGATGCCACGAAGTAGGTGGCAATGCTTTGACCGTATGTGTGTTGTCAGGTCCAAGGGCCTCTTCCATCCTTGTCCCTGGGTCAACGGGAGTGCTAACCTTCTCTCCTTTCATACAACACTCCACCTACTTCTCTACGTGAACCAATCTGAGCTGCTTTTACTCAAACATGTCACACTTTCTTTTGCCTCTGGGCCTTCAAACTGATTCCTGTGTCTGGAGTATTCAACCCCGCCACTCACCCCGTTCCTGCTTTTCCCTCACTTCTGTCCCCACCCATGAGCTTAGGTGCCCCTGCTCTGTGCTCACACCTCCGCTTACTCTCTTTCCCTCTCCTAGAACACTTGGCAACCCTCAGTGTTGATGTTGTTTACATTTCTTAAACTCCCCTGGAATGTAAGCTCTGGGAGGCTAGAGAAAATATGAAGCAGCAGAAAGGGCTCTGGCTAGCTTAAGGAAAAGGGAGAATTTATTGCAAGTTTTCTGAGTTAGCTCATGCGATCAGAGCTGGAGTTGAACAACCAAGAACATGGGAAGGGAAGGGCCAGGTGATCTCCAGCAACCTCAGCAGGGGGTGTCCACAGATCCATTTACTTAACTCAGCTTTGATGATTCCCAGGGTTGAGGTGTATCTTTTCCAAATTTCAAACATTAGAAACAGAATCTGAATTCAGCTTGTGTTAGGTGATCACCCTGGATAAGTCAGCTATGGTCAGTGGATGGAGTTACATAATACAGATGTGGCCATTGGAGACCGTTCCCAATGTAAACACATTAAACTGGGCCAGTCACTCCCAAGGATTGTCTACCGCTGGGAATATGCCCAACATGCCCTTTATTCCTGACGCCAGGCTTGGTGCCTCCAATTGTTTCCCCCATTGCAGTAGGACTATTCTGGTATTAAGTTATTCTCTCTCAGCTTTAAACCCACTCTCTTTACTCTCTCTTTAGTGACACTGGGGCTGGGTCTCTGCAAACCACATTTCTGCCCTGCTAGATGGATCCCTGCAAGGCTCCGGCAGTGGGGGCATAAGAAGCAGCCTGCAAGGCTGGAGGTGGGAGAAGGGACTTGCTTCTTCCTGGCGGCTTCCTGTTTTTGTTGGTGTGACTCACCCACCTTGCTTCTTCACCCAGCTGTGCCAGTTCGTTCCAGCAGCAGCATTTGAATCCAGTTTGCACTCTTTACAATACTCACAGAATTACTCTCATCACGCCCACTGATACCAGCACCGGCCAAGCAATGCCCCCTCCGAGTGTGGGAGCCACACAGGTCCTCTCCTCTGTGTGCGGAGACACCGACGCCAGCTGAGCAGCACGCTTCCTTAATGTTTGGTGGTCTCCCAAAGCTCAGAACCTGCCCCCCACCAGAGCTCAGAGATACCAATACCAGCTGAGTAGGACTCTCTCCTCAAGGGCCTGAGTTTCAGCTCCAAGGGGCTCTTTCTCCAGGCTTCTGCATCTTGGCAACCTCTTCTCCCTGTATCCCCAACCCTAGGGATAGCAGCTGCTTTCTATAGTTCCCACCCTGTGATACTGTTTTCATTTATCTGGCTAATAACTCTTTACATTAAACTCTATTAAAATAACTGGTATGATTTTTTCCTGGCTGGACCCGGACTGATATATGGGATGATTTTTCTAAAATAGAAATCTGATCTGATTTCCATTTTGCTTAAAATGCTTCAGTGATAACACCAATGTTCATATCGGCACTATTCATAATAGCCAAAAGATAGAGACAACCCAAATGTCCATTGACAGACAAATTGCATAAACGAAATGTGGTATATCCATCCATACCGGGATGTTGTTTAGCCTTAAAAGGAATGAAATTCTGATACAAGCTGCACCTTGGATAAACTTGGAAAACATTATGTATGTGAAATAAGCCAGACACAAAATGACACATATTGTATAAGTCCACCTGTATGAGATACTCAGACTAGGCAAATCCATAGAGACAAAGTAAAACGGAGGTTACCAGGGGCTGGGGGACTGGGGGAAGGGGGCGTTATTGTCTATCAGGTACAGAGTTTCTGTTTGGGATGACGGAAAATATTCTGGAAATTGATAGTGGAAATTGATTGTGAATGTACTTCACGCCACTGAATTGTATCTTAAAAATGGTTAAAATAGTAAATCTCATGTTAGGTATTTTGCTACCATGAAAAAATGACCAAAAGCAAAAACCGAATAACGCTTTAGTGGCTCTCATTGATGAAATTGGTTTGGTGAGGAAAAGGATGTGAAGGTGTGCTTCGGGCTTTTCCTGAGCGATATCGGGCTGTGGTGCTGCCCTGGCTTATGCACCTGCCGTCGTAATCGGCGGGATCCCCCCTTCCATCCCAGCAGAGCCTAACAGCCGGATGGGATCTAATACCACCATATGCAGCATTCTCGGCAGGGCTGCTTTTCTCTCTCCATTTAAGCAGTGCTTTTAGGACCTTCTAAAATCATCTGTGCTTAATGCCTTCCCACCAGGCAGTGCATTTACTGCAATTGTTTCTCTCTCAGCCTCAACTGGACTTTCGCATGGACATTCTTATCAACTCACTTTTTTTTTTTTTTCCTAGTTTTTGGCTGCGCCTCGAGGCACACAGGATCTTAGTTCCCCTACCAGGGATTGAATCTGTGCCCCCAGCAGTGGAAGCGTGGTTTCTTAACCACTGGACAGTCAGGGAAGTCCTTCGCTCTTTGATTCAAGATGACCACCCATTTAGTGTTTCTCTTTTTGTCACAGTGTTGAAATTCTAAGTTTCAATGGTCAGAAAACTCCTCACCATTATATGAAGAAGCAGGAGGCAGAAGAACCATGTAAGTGAAGTATCTCTGACCTAGTGCTTTGTTTGCCTTATAAGAGTTCATTTTAACCTAGAAGATTTGGGAACATAGATTGTCCTAACATCCTCAACGGATGGAAGATAATGGGATGATAATAGACAGTTCCAGGCTCAGAAGGTTTTTTTTTTTCCCCGTTATCAATTCTCTTCTTAATGTCCTATTTCAGCGAAGGAAGTCTCAGTGGTACTAATAAGATTTCCTCTCTCTCTTTCTCTGTCAAGGAATGAGTACAATTTAGATATTTTGCCTGAGCAAAATAATATCAGCAAATGTGAAACCAGCCTGATACTTTCATTTTCTTGTGGAGGCGTATCAAGATCTGCGAGCTAGCTGTCAGAGACTGTGAATCTAAGTAATCTTCCTCAAAGCTCTGTCTAATCTCTCTCTCCCCAGCTCATTGAAGGCCCATGTCCCCTGCTAAATTCAATGTTAGGTTAATTGGATTGGCTGTGTAATATGCGACTGAGATTATCTCCATAAAGTTTATTTATAAGTTTTACTGCCTACATAGTGACAGAGCGAGATAATACATTTTTTAAATGACTACTGTAGTTAATATTCCCTAAAGAAGAAAATGTGTTTCGGGTATTTGGATTTATTAAGGAAAGGAAAATAGAGTCACAAGACAGAAAAAGAAGAGAGAGAGACAGAGGGAGGTAGGGAGAGGCAACACCATTTAACTCCTAAAACAAGGGTTGGATTTTGGACGACCTCTGAGGAGACTATTTCCTGGACCTTTTTGCCACAGTGCATCAAGGCATGCTGAGTGACACATAATGATACAGAGAAGGAACAAAGTGCATTTTCAACATCATATCTGCGGCCATTGTCCAGACTCCCCTTACGTTCTGTTACCCATGCAGTGGATGCTCGCAGAAGGCAATCAGAGGGATGTGTGAGTCTAGGGGAGGAGTGGTGCATTCTTCTCCAGCCCTGGGACACAGGGGCAGACACCGCGGGACAGGTCTGACGTGGCAGGGGGCTGCGTGACTCCCCAGTAGACCAGTGGCAATGCCTGGTGGCCATGGACTGCAGCTCTTCCATTCACTCGCTCTAAGAGCTCTGACAAGTCCCAGGGTCTTTGTGTGTCTCTGTTTTCCTCTCTGTACGGTGGGGATGAAAAATACCTGCCTCGCAGTACTATTTTGCGAATTCAAGGAGATAATACACAAAGATCTTAGACCAGTGCCTAGCGCGTACTAAACATTTAATCATTGTTAACTACTTTTACTAGCACTCTTCTCTCAAACTCAGAGCCTCAGGGGACTGGTGCTGAAGATGGCCACAAATAGTTGCATGAGAAAGGAAAAGGGAGGGACTGTCAGGGCCTTGGAGAGAAGGAGGAAAGCACCACAGTCCTGCCTCGGGATGGGCCTGGTACCAGTCGTTCAACCTGCACAGAGTGCAGCTCATCTGCAGACTCTTACTTTCTAAGTCCTCCAGGCAATGCAGTCTAATGTGAAAAATGTGGCTAGAGCTGGTGTAATTGGGCAAGAAGAGGCATCGTTTCCACCCAGCCTGTGTAGTTGTGGAGATGGCAGAGGGTAGAGGGTAACAGAACGGATTTTGGAACCAAAGTGTGTAGGTTTCTATCCAGCACCACCAGCTATTAGCCGAGTTCATTGACGAGTTGCTTTTAAAAAAATGGGGATCATGATACTATCTACCTTGTACAGTTGTTATGAGGATTAAATGAGTTAATAATTGAAAAACATTGAAGGTATTTCCTGGAACACAGTAAGTGCCATGTAAACATCTATAGCTGAAGAAGTTTACAGTAATTGTCATTTCCGTGTGAGTTTAATGCTATTATGTATCTGCAGCGTCAGCTCTTGCATGGAATTTAGGGTGGAAACATTCACCAATGCAACCGCGTTTCTGATTACCTGGGATGTGGTTTTCAGGTTCTGTAAAGATGGTGAATCAAGCACACAGAGTGTACATGATTCACTGGTAAACATTTAAGGTGTTTCCCAAACATGGAAACAGAAAGAAAAGGGAGAAGGGACAACACTGCCTAGTGATAATGAACCAGATGGTTATAAAAAGCATAGAGTGCCTTCAGGGGGCAGAAAAGGAGAAAGCACAGAAGAGGCTCAATGAGAGGGAAGGTAGTCACCGTAGCCGGGAGAAGGAGTCGTTGGGCAAAATGGCTTAAACCTCTTTTTGACGCAGCAAGACGGAATTGCTCTAATGAGACGGTTGCAGACACGGCGAGGCATATGCTTGCCCCCTTTCCCTTCTTCTCCCTCCCATGATGCCTTTATATTTTTAGCCTGTGGGGTTGGAATGATGAATGCCCAAGTGGAAATAGTGTTGGAAGGAGATTTTTCTTGGCAAAATGGCCGCAAGGGCTGCCAAGTATTTTCTAAGATGTAAACAAATCATCCACCCTCATCAGGG
This sequence comes from Phocoena sinus, assembly GCF_008692025.1. Classification (NCBI taxonomy): domain Eukaryota; kingdom Metazoa; phylum Chordata; class Mammalia; order Artiodactyla; family Phocoenidae; genus Phocoena; species Phocoena sinus. Next base: position 42,449,902 of record NC_045774.1, read on the forward strand.
AAAGCTTAACACTGTATTCCCAAGTTACTGTAGGATTTTCACCTGCTGTCATTTGCAATGCGAATTCCCCCCCATCATCATAAAGTTTACAACCATTAAGCAATCCATGACTCAGAGAAATCATTAGTGTCCCAGCTGCTAGAATCAAATAATTGGGCAGAAAATAGTAAATAAAAACCACCTACTATGAACAGTGGAAGGCTACAGTGGAAGTGGCACTGGTTTGTGGGTTTGGAGTTTCTCTTGGTTATGCCACCCACTGCCCTTGGTATATCTCTGTTTTCACAGTTGTAAGAGAAAGGTGTGGGATTAAATGATGCTTGAGATTCCTTCTTGCTCTGAATCCTACAATCTAGTGTAAAGTGTGATTCTAGGCTACTTTGGCCAGAAAGCAGCTCTGTCTTTATATTTATGATAAAAACCTTCCAGAATTTCTTCACCTCCTCTCCTATCTTTTGGAGGGTCCCTTTCCACCTGAGTCACACAGTTATTGCCCTTACCATGCCTCACAGCTTTCTACTACAGTGTATGGATTCTCCCTCTCGACAGACTTCACAGGCTTGCTATGCTCTGGAATGTATCCTGTTTGACATACTATCTCCATTTCTCTTAACTTCAGCTCAACCTAAATTCACCTGTCTTGCAGCTTCCTTCCCCGGAGCCATACTCTCAGCTAGATAGCTTAAAAAATTATGTATTCCGGGCTTCCCTGATGGCACAGTGGTTGAGAGTCCGCCTGCCGATGCAGGGGACACGGGTTCGTGCCCTGGTCTGGGAAGATCCCACATGCGGCAGAGCGGCTGGGCCTGTGAGCCATGGCCGCTGAGCCTGTGTGTCCGGAGCCTGTGCTCTGCAACGGGAGAGGCCACAACAGTGAGAGGCCTGCGTACAGCCAAAAAAATTAGTTAATTAATTAAAAAACTTATTCCATCTAAAAAAAAAATGGTTCTGAAAAACCAAAGTGCAGGACAGGAATAAAGACGCAGACGTAGAAAACGGACTTGAGGACACAGGGAGGGGAAAGGTAAGGTAGGACAAAGTGAGAGAGTGGCATGGACATATATACACTACCAAATGTAAAATAGATAGCTAGTGGGAAGCAGCCGCATAGCACAGGGAGATCAGCTCTGTGCTTTATGACCACCTAGAGGGGTGGGATAGGGAGGGTGGGAGGGAGGCTCAAGAGGAAGGGGATATGGGGATATATGTATATGTATAGCTGATTCACTTTGTTATACAGCAGAAACTAACACAGCAACGTAAAGCAATTATACTCCAATGAAGATGTTAAAAAATATATGTATTCCAAAAAATATTCCTCTTTTAGCAGAAGATATCTGCCTTTCCATATGGACTTAATCCAAAGGAATGGTAGGAATTTCAGTGACCACAAATGACGGGCAGATACTTACACCCAGAACCTTTGGGAGTCCCAACTCACACTCATGGCCAACTGCCTACATGTAAAGTCTACTTATATCTTCAGGAAATTCAATTCAAGGACCATATATCAGTCACCAGATATTTACATTTTATTGTCCTAGGCTCTGGTGCAGTGAAAGGTATATCACTAAGGTAAATAGGACAGTTCCTTCTTATAAGAAGCTTAAGCCTTTGTAGAGCTACAGAATTTTTTTTTTATCTTAAAGGATAGCTTTACAAATTTTTTATTGTGGAAAAATATACATAATATTCACAACATAAAATTTATCGTTTTACCCATTTTTAAGTGCACATTCAGTAGCACTAGGTACAGTCACGTTGTTGTGATAATAGTTTTATTCCCAAGAACTTATTTATTTATTGGGAGCCATAAGTTTGAGTGTATAAAACTGAGTAAGTTATAGTTCACACCTTGTAGGTGTGACTTAGCTGAACAAATAAATGTGATATAAACTGGTCTAGAATTTTGTCAGCCTGCCTGCCTTCCTACTCTCCTTCCTTCCTTTCTTCTCTCTCTCTCTTCCTTCCATTCCCACTCTGTTCCTAAAATGGTCTAAAGTGGATTACAAAGCTACATACAATATAACAGGGTGAAATAAATGGAAATCTGTCAGGGAACATAAGGGTGGGAAAGTGAGATGGAGCCATGTGTGAGGTGAGTTCAGAAGACACATGACTTGGAGTCCTATAAACACATTATATACAGGCTTCAAATTTTATTCTATCCCTCCCAGAGCCAGTTTAGCAGAGAAATTTGATCCATTACAAGATTCACCGTATCCTGACCGGGACATCAAACAAAAACAGGTGTTCAAGAGCACACAGCTTTTCTTGATACCGAGATCAGAGGAAAGTTCTCCTGTGGGTTGTACTTGAGAGGATGTGTGCGGTATGATGAACCACATCCATCCGTCAGTCTACACAGCAATGAATCACTATGGACTGTCTCTTATTAACAACCTCCAATGCAGCCTAATGGCATTGCCCAAATGGTCAGTTCAGTAAAAAAGTGTTGTTCCAGTGCTCAGGTCTTTACTGGGCTGGCCTAATCCAGGGGTGGATTTTAGAGGGTCTATGGTGGACTAGGTATGCACAGTCTTTAAGGTGGTCTCAGCTGGGGCACCTGGGCACATCCCCAGGTTGAATGCCTGTACTTCAACAACCTCCTCTATTTACCTCAGTGCGCCTTGCAAATGTTATCATTGTCTGTGTGTCTGACATGAGAAAAGTGGGGAAGTATCATTTGGGGCTGCTCTAGTTTGTGATGTGGAAGTCTCATCACCTACACCTAAGAGACTGCTGAGCTCTGAATATGTAAGTGGGAAGGTCTGGTGGTGTGACCTGCTGTTCCCAAAGTGGTATTAAACATAAGCTAAATGGAGGAGAATCAGATCACAGGGATTTTTAGCTAAAAGGATTGATCTATTTCTTCTCATCTTGAGTCTCAATATAAGTGCCATCGTGGTTTCAGTTCTAGTCAGACAGAAATGCCCAGGTTCTCCATAGAGCCCATGACGATTAGCCCACTTGTCATGATTTTTGGCTGTTGAGCATTTCTAGTGTGGGGAAGTCCCTCATTGGAAGAGTCTTTGTGATGATGGGAACCACTGGAGAAACCACGAGCTGGGGGACCCCCAACTCTTTCTTGCACATGACTTGGCCAAGTGTACATTCAAACTTTAAATCTTAAGTGGTACAGAGATGAAGAGACTGTGAGATTTGTTTTTCAGTAGTTGTGGCGGTGGTTTAGCAGCATTGTCTACAACTGGTGACAGTGTCCAGTGGCGGCTGAGTCAAGTGGCCATAGAGGTATTCAGCAGTGACAGCAGTAGTTCCTATCTGACGAAGTCTTTACCTTGGGTTTACCTGTTTTGTGAGCCTAGTTCTCCAGCCTTCTTTTTTTTTTTTTTTGCGGTACGCGGGCCTCTCACTGTTGTGACCTCTCCCGTTGCGGAGCACAGGCTCCGGAGGCACAGGCTCAGCGGCCATGGCTCACGGGCCCAGCCGCTCCGCGGCATGTGGGATCCTCCCGGATCGGGGCACGAACCCATGTCCCCTGCATCAGCAGGCGGACTCTCAACCACTGCGCCACCAGGGAAGCCCCTCTCCAGCCTTCTTATTGGGCTTCTGAGTTGCCCAATATTTTTTCCAATAATTCCCTTATTGCTTAAGGTAGTCAGGTTGTAATAAAGACTCTTGATGATATAGCCAACTGATTCCTTCTCATGCAACTAAAAGCTAAAGAAAAGGTGACTTTAGTCTGGATCAGTGTCTCCAGAAAGTGATACAGAGGTCAGCCATGATCCAGGAGTTAGTACCAAATGACCCATGCCTGCCATACCTACCCATAACACACAGGCCAGAGAAACCTAACCTTGTAATAGGGCAGGAAACATTGGAGATAGAACATTTGGTTAGCTCAATAGGTTTTTAATTTATGGACTTTAAAAAAATGAGATACCTTCTACTCTGGATTTAACTTGAGAGGCCCACATCTATAGAGTTGATAAAGGCAAAACAAATAATCAAAATCAGGGTCCCACATTGACAGTGGTCTTTGAACACCTCTAGGGGGCTGAAACTCATCCTCCAGAAGATTACAGTCAGCCTGAGCTTACTAATCAAGTGGAAAATCCTGGCCTGGAGAACAAGCATCCAAAGATCAAGACGTGCTACCCCCAAAATACAGCACCTTGGCGTGTTGAATACAGCACCTTGGCGTGTTGGATACAGCACCTTGGCGTGTTGGATACAGCACCTTGGCGTGTTGGATACAGCACCTTGGCGTGTTGTTGAATACAGCACCTTGGCGTGTTGAATACAGCACCTTGGCGTGTTGAATGTTTCAAGTTGGAGGAATTTGAGAAACGGCAGGTGCAGGAAGGTCTTTCTGATCTTCTCCTGAAGCGGGTCATAAAAGCTTCCTGTGAGAGCTGCCCTTCACTCTTCAGCAAACCCAGCGTAGAGACACTCAGGTTGAGCCATTCTTTTGGGGTCATCATTTCCTTACAAAGTCTCCCGTGTCATGTAAAATTTACATCAAGTGAATTCGTCTGTTTTTCTCTTTTTAATCTGTTTCTTGTAATAGGGGTCCCTGTAGAGAACTTAGAAGTGTAGAGCAAAAAGATATTTTTCTGCCCCTACAAATTATAACATCCAGATATTGGCTGTAATTTGGGAAGCTGGAAGAGCAATTCTCCCATATGTGAACTTAGGCCTGAACTTCTAGGAATTTTCCTACCATATTTATAAGTACGGCTGTGGCTGTGTAACTCCAATCATTGGCTCCCTTTTCCCATGGTCTTCTCCTTTGTGTGTCTCTCTGCCTTCTCTTCTGACTCTTATAAGGACATTTGTCGTTGAATTAAGGGCCTCCCCTTAATTCAAGTAATCAGAGATGACTTCCTCTCAAGATCTTTAATTACATCTGCAAAGACCTGTTTTCCAAATCAGGTCACCTTCACAGGTTCTGGGTGGATGTGTCTTTTGGACGGACCACCATTTAACCCACTACAGCACCATTCCGTCCCCCAGACCTAGGCTTCCACGTAAATGCCAGGCGGTGTCTGTTGGTGCCTAAGCTGACCTCTGAGCTGACGGGGGCTGGTGTGGCTGTTTGGGTTCAGTGGCAGCTCCCAGAGGCTGTGCTGCCTTTCCCCGCAGTCCCCACCTCCTGGAAGAACCAGTGAGGTGAAGCTTGGGAGCAGTGTAGCTCATCCTGTCTTCATGCCCAACAGAGGTTTTTCATGCTCAACTCCCCGCACTGCAAAATAGAAAGGAAAACTCGTTATGCCCCTATTTTCTAAAGACACTCATTCCTGCTTTTATTTACAGCCTTGAAAATTTCTCATTAGTTCTTATTTCTGTGGTTGTTTCTTTTAGAGGTTTTCCATGTTTATGCATGGGAAGAAATTCATTCAGTATCTCAGGCATTTTAGAATTTAATTCCAACCTGCCACTATTATTTTGTTTCACATTGTTTATGAGCCCAATCTCTTTTTGACTTTTAAGCACGATGATGATACCTGGCTCTCCTTCTCCTCCATGCCTGGGTCATATATATGTTTTTTATCTTGAAACTAACTCCTGAAAAATGAGATTGACTGTAATGTGCACCCACATTCCTTTTTTTTCAGAGGAAGTTGCAATATCTGATGTCTTAATATGCAATATCAAGCGTTCCTTAAATTATTCTCTCAAGAGGTAGAAGAGGATGTGGAAATTATAGTCAGCTCTCGACTGCAGTCTCCGCGTTTTCCTGTTCCCTAGAAACTGTCAGGGGTAGCTTGAAGAAGGGAGAGGAATCAAAACTCACATCAGCCAACTTTGCTACTTGTGAAGCTCTCTGGAAAAATATCTTGGGAGAAAAAACCTGGAGTTGTCGACTAACATGAGGTGTGTAGGGTGTTCTATGAATTTCGCTCTTCCTGAACCGTTCAGACCCATACATCAGATGACAGCAAGTCAGGCATCATTTTGATAATCTGATTTTGAAAATTCCTAATAGACTCTAAAGTCAGAATGTGGGGACATTATGAAGGACATTAGAAATTATGAAACGTTTGCCCATTATTTATTTCCACTCATTCCTGGTTCACATGAGATTTGCTACTTTTCTTTCTGGAAGATGATTATCTCCTAGCATGATGTCAGAGTGTCTGGGGCTAACATCGAGGAATCACAAAAGTAATGAAAATGCTTTTTTAAAATTCACATTTTAGAATTCTTATTGAATTTTTTCAGAACGTTGTTTTTCAATATGAGGGTGCATTTATTTCATAATGAAAGTCAAGCAGTCCAGCTCTCAACTGCTTTTCCTTAATACTGCTAAAAGGTAATCAACTTCAGTTCATATAACTAGAAAATCTTTCTTCTTTGAGCTTTTCCCCCAGACTTTGTCATTTAGGGAAAAGATTCAATCCCAGCCTATTAGATCTCAGACTGCCTATGGCAGGACTGTAATCATTGGTTTTTAGCATGAAAGAACATGCATGTTTCAGACATTATTGTTTCCAGAAGGTACAAGAGAATCTGGAAAGAGCTATTCCATAAGGACATTTCATATTGTGGTCAGGAAAATCCCTAATTATTTCAGTTAATTTTTACATTCCTTTTATTCAAAAATAAGTTGCAAGTTTGTTATTGACTAGGGTCAGAACATGCTACCCCAGAACACGACATGTTGATATATTGCATATTTTAAGCTGAAAGAGTTTGATAAAATGTCAGGAAGCAGGAAGGTCTGTGTGACCTTCCCCTGTGCTTCTCCATCTTTGAGAAGTGTCCTCCTCACACCCTGGGAAAAGGAACATGCCTATCTCTAAGATAGAGAGAGAAGAGTCCAAGTCAACAGGCCTAAGTTTCCCCAGTTTATCACAATTAGCTCATACCTTCTTCTTTTTAAGTCACAAACACTTTTTTCTTTTTACTTCTTATTTTTAAATAATTATGTATTCACCAGAAGTTGATGAGAAGTCCCATATACCCTTAACCTAGTTCTCCCCAATGGTTACATATTTAAAAATTTTTTTTTCTTTAAATTTTATTTTTTTATTGAAGTATGGTTGATTTATAATGTGTTAGTTTCAGGTGTATAGCAAAGTGATTCAGTAATCACAGCAAAGTGATTCAGTGTATACATATGTATATATATTACTGAATCACTTTGCTGTATATATACATATATACATATACATATTCTATATATTTCTTTTTCAGATTCTTTTCCCTTATAGGTTATTACAAAATATTGAGTAGAGTTCCCTGTGCTATAGAGTAGGTCATTGTTGCTTATCTGTTTTATATATAGTACTGTGTTGGTTATCTATTGTACATATAGTAGTGTGTATATGTTAATCCCAAACTCCTAATTTAGCCCTCATTCCCCCCCCCACTTCCCCTTTGGTGACCATAAGTTTGTTTTCTATGTCTGTGGGTCTATTTCTGTTTTGTAGATAAGTTCATTTGTATCATAATTTTAGATTCCACATATAAGCCCTATCGTATGATATTTGTCTTTCTCTGTCTGGCTTGCTTCACTTGGTATAGCTCATGCCTCCTTTGTCTCATCATATTTCTCCACAGATATCCACTCTTCATCTAACCTAGCATGAAAACACTCAGGCTTTAACCACTTCTTCAATTCTTCATTTCTTGAGGAAGGCTCCCGTGTCATGTAAAACATGTTAAATAAACTTGTATTCTTTCCTCCTGTTACTATGCCTTTGTCATGTTAACTTTCAGACCCAGCCAGTGACCCTAAGAGAGTCAAGGAAAACTTTTTCCTCCCCTACAACATCAAAGGTTAGTTCATGTTTTATTAAACAAGTGTTCAAGTCCATTGCCACCAGGCCCAAGATAAATGATTTTCTGGTTTTCCTTTTTTTGGAGTTAATGTTCTATCTCAGTCATTTCTTTAAGAGACAGTGTTCATCATCACTGTTGTCTAACTTCATATTTTCATCCAGGAATTTTTACCACTTCCCTAAAGATAGTTCTCTTTTTGCCCAGACTTAGATAAATAGCCATGGATCTATAGTCCAAAGTCACTCATTCACTTCTCTATATATTAATATTTGTGAAGGGGTTGAATATTTTTAACAGCTGTATCTCTGGCTTAATAAAAATACTTCCTACTGATTGTGAGCCAGGTTTTGTTTATCAAAGATGTCTAAGGTCATACCAGGAGCATAAATGCTATTAAAATCCTACCTTGGAGAGTCAGAATGTTCCCAGTGAATTTCTTCCTCCTTAATCTGCTCAGAGCCAGTTTATGTTGCTTCAAACAAAACAAGTCCCTAATATTTTTTCTAGGCTTACAGAGTTTATACTCTAGTGGAGAATATAGTAATAAACACAACAAGACGTTATTTTAAATAGCAGGAGGTATTATGAAGAAACTAAACCAGGGTAACGGAAAAGCGTGAGACTGGGGTTAGGGTGATCAAAGCAGGCCCTTTGGGGAGGCAGCACATGAGCTGCAACCTTAACGTGAAGCACCAGAACTGCAGTGAAGGGGGAGCATATCCTGCTCAGAGGACGTGAGGGCCTCGTGGTAAGAACGGGCTTGGTCTGTTGGAGAAAGAGACACAGGTGTGGTGAGTGAGTGATGGGAGAGTAGAAACACATGCCCTTGTAAAGCTTCTAGGCAGGATCCAGGTCTGGTGGGTCCTGAGAACCGGGCAAGGCGTTTGAATATTATTCTAACAGCTCTTGGGAGAGACTGGAGGGGTTCATACAGGGAAATAACAGGCTGTAATTTACATTTTAGAAAGATCTCTCTAAGTAGAGTTGTAGGGGTAGAGAGGCGAGGGCACTTAGCTGGTAGTTTCCACAGCTCAGGATGGAGAGGGAGGAGGCTTGGACTGGGGCGGCAGAAGCAGCTGTGCTGAGATCATCTTCAGGGCATGAGCCATAGGATCTGACAAGACTTCCTGATGGATTGGATGCGAATGCTGATGAAAAGAACAACATGGAGGGTGAATCTGAGGTGCTTGGCTCTAGTGACCAGGTAGATGATGGTGCTATTAAGTGAGATGGGGAAAACTGGAGGAGAAACAGATTTGGGGAGAATCACAAGTTCTGTTTTGGACCGGTTAGGTTGGAGAGTGTCGCCCAAGAAATGCAGAGATCTGCAAATGAGACAAAGAGCTTGTTTGCCATCTTAAGAATTGCAACGCAGGAGGCACCGGTTTGAGCAGCAACTCAAATGTGCTGAGGAAAGTAGAAAACGGCGGGTTCATGAAGACAACTGACAAAGACATCCCAGAGACATTACGTAGGTTATTTTTACAGAACTACGATGGGGGCAGGCATTCAGTCACTTCGCAGCAATTAGTTGCTTAGCTGCGATTTCTAAAGGGTAAATAAAACAAGTTCTAGTGGTCTCAGGGAGGCCAGGTCAGAAGTTTCTGCTGCATCCGGTGTGGATGTAATTTCCACTTCCTTAATGGCCTACTGGCTTCATTTTAGAGCCTTTGACATAAGTGACCCCATGTTGTTGTTCATACTCCTCAAGAGGCCCAATGGACATCCACGTGGACACGTGGAACAGGCAGGGAACGGTCTGGGCTGGGGATGCAAAAGTGAGTCGTCAGCGTGAAGCGGGTGTTTAAAGCAGTGCGAGTGAGTGCAGATAAAAAGGAGAAGCAAACTGAAGGCGGAGCTGTGGGAAGCTCCAACGTTCAGCGTTGTGCGTGAGAAGGAGGGTCCAGTAAGGGACACCAGGAAGGAGTGGCCTGCGTGGACTGTGAGGTGCGGGGATGCCAGGCGAGCATGGTCCACAAACTTCAACGGAAAGAAGTGCTTCAGGAAGGAGGCTGCGCCAGTGCTACTGAGAGGTGGTACAGATAAGATGTCTCCCTGGGGGAGGGGGTGGGAGGGACCTGCTGCCTCGGCAGGCGGGATGGGGCCTTTGGAGGAGTCAAGGACATTTCCCCAACTACGTCTTTCTACCTCCAGAGCAAGTTAGTACTTCTTCCGTTTTTTTTTTTTTTTTTTTTTCTTTTCCTCAGACCAGTGTTACTGTTGGGACTACACAGGGGGAATCTGTCTGTCACGCATTTCCCGCACCAAAGGTGAGCCTTGAATGTAGTTGGCGTTGCTTTCCTAAGCTAGCTGACTTAATCGTTACAATGTAACCCATTCTATACTTGGATACAGAGTCACTTCATTCCTCTCCCACATGCTTCTTTTCACTGGATTCTTGCAGGTGCCTCCTCAAAGGTTTGGTGAATTTGAACCGTTTTCTGAGATATCATAAGACATCTTGTTTGATAGTGTATCTTCCGTCTTTGGAGTCAGGCACACCTGGGTTTGCAGCCTGGCCTCATCACTTGTTAATTGGGTAAACTTGGCGATTTTATATCACCCATCCGTGCCTCTATTAACTAACTCATCAGAAAAAGAAAAAAACTGGGATACACTTTACAACCCACCCCATAGGGTTGTTTTGAGGACTCAATGAGACAATCGCTACAATGCCCATTGTCTAGCACACAGTAGAATCAATTATATCAGTTGTAGCTTCAGCTACATAGAAATCTGTATTCAAAGAAATCTGATTCAAAGAAAATGCAATGGCTCCCCTAAAATCTTGAGCCAGGATGCTCCAAGATTGGCAATGGGCAAAGGTCTCCTTAAAGGGAGAGACCTTGAGATCTGACACTTTTCACTGAGCTGCATCTTCCCCTTGAAGATCTTGTACTACTTACTGTAGCTCCACATTATCCCCCAAGTAATGGGAGAGTCTCTATCCATTGTCAGTATCAGAGGACCAGGGCTTGATTTTATAGAGGGAGCAACTTGTTTCCATTATAGACGCAAATGGAAAACCTGGGTTTGGCCTGTTTGGGGGCTTTCATTTCTCTAACTTAAAAAGGCATTCATTGAAATCATATCCTAAGCACAGGTCTAGTTGCATCCAGGAAGGAGGAATGTAGTCTAACTGCTTTGTTCTCAAGCATTATCTTGTTCTGAACCACATGTGGTATGGGATGCAGCAAAATTGATGTCTTTGGTCTTATTATTAGCTGCCCTTGGGCTTCTCAGAGAAATCTTGGAGGCCTGAGTTCACAGCTCTGCTGGAGATTGACAGCTGGAATAAGATGTTCAAATGAGGAACACATCCCATTAAGGTAAAAGTAGACACAGTTACTAGGTTGAGCTGCAAAGGAATAGAGGAGGAAGGATTTTCAAATTTCCTTTCCTGGAGAAAACCATCATCTTGTGTTCATAATAAGACATAATCTGTAAGCAAGTGGCTGAAAGGTGGTCTCAAGTTCCACGTAGAGTTAGGTTTTGGAATCCCCTCTGGTGGGTCGAAATAAGAGCATTATTTGGAGCAACTCTGGGCTAATAGAAGGAGACCTAGATCATTTCAGTTAACTTGGATTCTCTTACTGAGTATTTTTTTTTTAAACATCTTTATTGGAGGATAATTGCGTTACAAGGTGTGTTAGTTTCTGCTTTATAACAAAGTGAATCAGCTATACATATACATATATCCCCATATCTCCTCCCTCTTGCGTCTCTCTCCCACCCTCCCTATCCCACCCCTCTAGGTGGTCACAGAGCACGGAGCCGATATCCCTGTGCCATGTGGTTGCTTCCCACTAGCTATCTACCTTACATTTGTTAGTGTATATATGTCCATGCCTCTCCTCGCCCTGTCACAGCTCACCCTTCCCCCTCCCCATAGCCTCAAGTCCATTCTCCAGTACGTCCGTGTCTTTATTCCTGTCTTACCCCTAGGTTCTTCATGACATTTTTTTTCTTAAATTCCATATATATGTGTTAGATACGGTATTTGTCTTTCTCTTTCTGACTTACTTCACTCTGTTTGACAGACTCTAGGTCTATCCACCTCATTACAAATAGCTCAATTTCGTTTCTTTTTATGGCTGAGTAATATTCGATTGTATATATGTGCCACATCTTCTTTTTCCATTCATCCGATGATGGGCACTTAGGTTGTTTCCATCTCTGGGCTATTGTAAATAGAGCTGCAATGAACATTTTGGTACATGACTCTTCTTGCATTTTGGTTTTCTCAGGGTATATGCCCAGTACTGGGATTTCTGGGTCATATGGTGGTTCTATCTGTAGTGTTTTAAGGAACCTCCATACTGTGCTCCATAGTGGCTGAACCAATTCACATTCCCACCAGCAGTGCAGGAGTGTTCCCTTTTCTCCACACCCTCTCCAGCATTTATTGTTTCTAGATTTTTTTATGATGGCCATTCTGACTGGTGTGAAATGATACCTCATTGTAGTTTTGATTTGCATTTCTCTAATGATTAATGATGTTGAGCATTCTTTCATGTGTTTGTTGGCTGTCTGTATATCTTCTTTGGAGAAATGTCTATTTAGGTCTTCTGCCCATTTTTGGATTAGGTTGTTTGTTTTTTTGTTATTGAGCTGCATGAGCTGCTTGTAAATTTTGGAAATTAATCCATTGTCAGTTGCTTCATTTGCAAATATTTTCTCCCATTCTGAGGGTTGTCTTTTAGTCTTGTTTATGGTTTCCTTTGCTGTGAAAAATCTTTGAAGTTTCATTAGGTCCCATTTGTTTATTTTTGTTTTTATTGCCATTTCTCTAGGAGATGGGTCAAAAAGGATCTTGCTGTGATTTATGTCATAGAGTGTTCTGCCTATGTTTTCTTCTAAGAGTTTGATAGTTTCTGGCCTTACATTTAGGTCTTTAATCCATTTTGAGCTTATTTTTGTGTATGGTGTTAGGGAGTGATCTAATCTCATACTTTTATATGTACCTGTCCAGTTTTCCCAGCACCACTTATTGAAGAGGCTGTCCTTTCTCCACTGTACATTCCTGCCTCCTTTATCAAAGATAAGGTGACCATATGTGCATGGGTTTATCTCTGGGCTTTCTATCCTGTTCCATTGATCTAACTTTCTGTTTTTGTGCCAGTACCATACTGTCTTGATTACTGTAGCTTTGTAGTATAGTCTGAAGTCAGGGAGCCTGATTCCTCCAGCTCCGTCTTTCGTTCTCAAGATTGCTTTGGCTATTCGGGGTCTTTTGTGTTTCTATACAAGTTGTGAAATTTTTTGTTCTAGTTCTGTGAAAAATGCCAGTGGTAGTTTGATAGGGATTGCATTGAATCTATAGATTGCTTCGGGTAGTAGAGTCATTTTCACAATGTTGATTCTTCCAATCCAGGAATATGGTATATCTCTCCATCTATTTGTATCATCTTTAATTTCTTTCATCAGTGTCTTATAATTTTCTGCATACAGGTCTTTTGTCTCCTTAGGTAGGTTTATTCCTAGATATTTTATTCTTTTTGTTGCAGTGGTAAATGGGAGTGTTTTCTTGATTTCACTTTCAGATTTTTCATCATTAGTTTATAGGAATGCCAGAGATTTCTGTGCATTAATTTTGTATCCTGCTACTTTACCAAATTCATTGATTAGCTCTAGTAGTTTTCTGGTAGCATCTTTAGGATTCTCTATATATAGTATCATGTCATCTGCAAACAGTGACGGCTTTACTTCTTCTTTTCCAATTTGGATTCCTTTTATTTCCTTTTCTTCTCTGATTGCTGTGGCTAAAACTTCCAAAACTATGTTGAATAAGAGTGGTGAGAGTGGGCAACCTTGTCTTGTTCCTGATCTTAGTGGAAATGCTTTCAGTTTTTCACCATTGAGGATGATGTTGGCTGTGGGCTTGTCATATATGGCCTTTATTATGTTGAGGAAAGTTCCCTCTATGCCTACTTTCTGGAAGGTTTTTATCATAAATGGGTGTTGAATTTTGTCGAAAGCTTTCTCTGCATCTATTGAGATGATCATATGGTTTTTCTCCTTCAATTTGTTAATATGGTTTATCACATTGATAGATTTGCGTTTATTGAAGAATCCTTGCATTCCTGGAATAAACCCCACTTGATCATGGTGTATGATCCTTTTAATGTGCTGTTGGATTCTGTTTGCTAGTATTTTGTTGAGGATTTTTGCATCTATGTTCATGAGTGATATTGGCCTGTAGTTTTCTTTCTTTGTGACATCCTTGTCTGGTTTTGGTATCAAGGTGATGGTGGCCTCATAGAAGGAATTTGGGAGTGTTCCTCCCTCTGCTATATTTTGGAAGAGTTTGAGAAGGGTAGGTGTTAGTTCTTCCCTAAATGTTTGATATAATTCACCTGTGAAGCCATCTGGTCCTGGGCTTTTGTTTGTTGGAAGCTTTTTAATCACAGTTTCAATTTCAGTGCTTGTGATTGGTCTGGTCATATTTTCTATTTCTTCCTGATTCAGTCTTGGCACGTTGTGCATTTCTAAGAATTTGTCCATTTCTTTCAGGTTGTCCATTTTGTTGGCATAGAGTTGCTTGTCATAATCTCTCATGATCTTTTTTATTTCTGCAGTGTCAGTTGTTACTTCTCCTTTTTCTTTCTAATTCTATTGATTTGAGTCTTCTCCCTTTTTTTCTTGATGAGTCTGGCTAATGGTTTATCTATTTTGTTTATCTTCTCAAAGAACCAGCTTTTAGTCTTATTGATCTTTGCTCTCGTTTCCTTCATTTCTTTTTCATTTATTTCTGATGTGATTTTTATGATTTCTTTCCTTCTGCTAACTTTGGGGTTTTTTTGTTCTTCTTTCTCTAATTGCTTTAGGTGCATGGTAAGGTTGTTTATTCGAGATGTTTCCTGCTCCTTCAGATGGGCTTGTATTGCTATAAACATCCCTCTTAGAACTGCTTTTGCTGCATCCCATAGGTTTTGGGTCGTTGTGTCTCCATTGTGATTTGTTTCTAGGTATTTTTTTATTACCTCTTTGATTTCTTCAGTGATCACTTCGTTACTAAGTAGTGTATTGTTTAGCCTCCATGTGTTTGTATTTTTTACAGATCTTTTCCTGTAATTGATATCTAGTCTCCCGGCATTGTAGTCAGAAAAGATAATTGATACAATTTCAATTTTCTTAAATTTACCAAGGCTTGATTTGTGACCCAAGGTATGACCTATCCTGGAGAATGTTCCATGAGCACTTGAGAAAAATGTGTGTTCTGTTGTTTTTGGATGGAGTGTCCTATAAATATCAATGAAGTCCATCTTGTTTAATGTATCATTTAAAGCTTGTTTTCTTTATTTATTTTCGTTTAGGATGATCTGTCCATTGGTGAAAGTGGGGTGTTAAAGTCCCCTACTATGAATGTGTTACTGTCGATTTCCCCTTTTATGGCTGTTAGTATTTGCCTTATGTATTGAGGTGCTCCTATGCTGGGTGCATAAATATTTACAATTGTTATATCTTCTTCTTGGGTTGATCCCTTGATCATTATGTAGTGTCCTTCTTTGTCTCTTCTAATAGTCTTTATTTTAAAGTCTATTTTGTCTGATATGAGAATTGCTAGTCCAGCTTTCTTTTGGTTTCCATTTGCATGGAATATCTTTCTCCATCCCCTTACTTTCAGTCTGTATGTGTCTCTAGGTCTGAAGTGGGTCTCTTGTAGACAGCATATATATGGGTCTTGTTTTTGTATCCATTCAGCCAATCTGTTTCTTTTGGTGGGAGCATTTAGTCCATTAACATTTAAGGTAATTATCATCATGTATGTTCCTATTCCCATTTTCTAAATTGTTTTGGGTTCGTTATTATAGGTCTTTTCCTTCTCTTGTGTTTCTTGCCTAGAGAAGTTCCTTTAGCATTTTTTGTAAAGCTGGTTTGGTGGTGCTGAACTCTCTCAGCTTTTGCTTGTCTGTAAAGGTTTTAATTTCTCCATCAAATCTGAATGAGATCCTTGCTGGGTAGAGTAATCTTGGTTGCAGGTTTTTCTCCTTCATCACTTTCAGTATGTCCTGCCACTCCCTTCTGGCTTGCAGAATTTCTGCTGAGAGATCAGCTGTTAACCTTATGGGGATTCCTTTGTGTGTTATTTGTTGTTTTTCCCTTGCTGCTTTTAATATGCTTTCTTTGTATTTAATTTTTGACAGTTTGATTAATATGTGTCTTGGCATATTTCTCCTTGGATTTATCCTGTATGGGACTCTCTGTGCTTCCTGGACTTGATTAACTATTTCCTTTCCCATATTAGGGAAGTTTTCAACTATAATCTCTTCAAATATTTTCTCAGTCCCTTTCTTTTTCTCTTGTTCTTCTGGAACCCCTATAATTCGAATGTTGGTGCATTTAATGTTGTCCCAGAGGTCTCTGAGACTATCCTCAGTTCTTTTCATTCTTTTTTCTTTATTCTGCTCTGCAGTAGTTATTTCCACTATTTTATCTTCCAGGTCACTTATCCGTTCTTCTGCCTCAGCTATTCTGCTATTGATCCCATCTAGAGTCTTTTTTATTTCATTTATTGTGTTGTTCATCATTGTTTGTTTCATCTTTAGTTCTTCTAGGTCCTTGTTAAATGTTTCTTGCATTTTGTCCATTCTATTTCCAAGATTTTGGATCATCTTTACTATCATTATTCTGAATTCTTTTGCAGGTAGACTATTTCCTCTTCATATGTTAGGTCTGGTGCGTTTTTATCTTGCTCCTTCATCTGCTGTGTGTTTTTCTGTCTTCTCATTTTGCTTATTTTACTGTGTTTGGGATCTCCTTTTTGCAGGCTGCAGGTTCATACTTCCCGTTGTTTTTGATGTCTGTCCCCAGTGGCTAAGGTTGGTTCAGTGGGTTGTGTAGGCTTCCTGGTGAAGGGGACTAATGCCTGTGTTCTGGTGGATGAGGCTGGATCTTGTCTCTCTAGTGAGCAGGTCCACATCTGGTGGTGTGTTTTGGGGTCTCTGTGGACTTATTATGATTTTAGGCAGCCTCTCTGCTAATGGGTGGGGTTGTGTTTCTGTTTTGCTAGTTGTTTGGCATAGGTTTTCCAGCACTGTAGCTTGCTGGTCGTTGAGTGAAACTGGGTGCTGGTGTTGAGATGGAGATCTCTGGGAGATTTTTGCCGTTTGATATTACGTGGACCAGGACACTGGTCATTCTTGTTGACCAGTGTCCTGAAGTTGGCTCTCCCACCTCAGAGGCACAGCACTGACTCCTGGCTGCAGCACCAAGAGCCTTTCATCCACACGGCTTTTCTTCTCATAACAGCTGCTAGGCTTCTGTGATTCTAACAGAGGATTAAAATGCTGGTGACTTCCTTTTAAAACACATCGTGACTTGGAGCCTGCTAGCAAAGAGATTTCTTTCTAGAAGAAACCCACTCGACTCTTCTTGAATTATGGTTTTCTCAGGGTATATGCCCAGTAGTGGGACTGCTAGGTTGTATGGTAGTTCTATTTTTAGTTTTTTAAGGAACCTCCACACCGTTTTCCATAGTGGCTGCATCAATTTACATTCCCACCAACAGTGCAAGAGGGTTCCCTTTTCTCCACACCCTCTCCAGCATTTATTGTTTCTAGAGTTTTTGATGATGGCCATTCTGACCAGTGGGAGATGATATCTCATTGTAGTTTTGATTTGCATTTCTCTAATGATTAGTGATGTTGAGCATTCTTTCATGTGTTTGTTGGCTGTCTGTATATCTTCTTTGGAGAAATGTCTATTTAGGCCTTCTGCCCATTTTTTGGACTAGGCTGTTTGTTTTTTTGATATTGAGTTGCATGAGCTGCTTGTAAATTTTGGAGATTTGTCCTTTGTCAGTTGCTTCATTTGCAAATATTTTCTCCCATTCTGAGGGTTGTCTTTTCATCTTGTTTATGGTGTCCTTTGCTGTGCAAATGTTTTGAAGTTTCATTAGGTCCCATTTGTTTATTTTTGTTTTTATTTCCATTTCTCTAGGAAGTGGGTCAAAAAGGATCTTGCTCTAATTTATGTCATAGAGTGTTCTGCCTATGTTTTCCTCTAAGGGTTTTATAGTGTCTGGCCTTACATTTAGGTCTTTAATCCATTTTGAGTTTATTTTTGTGTATGGTATTAGGGAGTGTTCTAATTTCATTCTTTTACATGTAGCTGCCCAGTTTTCCCAGCACTGCTTCTTGAAGAGGCTGTCTTTTCTCCATTGTATATTCTTGCCACCTTTATCAAAAATAAGGTGACCATATGTGCATGGGTTTATCTCTGGGCTTTGTATCCTGTTCCATTGATCTATATTTCTGTTTCTGTGCCAGTACCATACTGCCTTGATTACCATAGCTTTGTATTATACTCTGAAGTTTGGGAGCCTGATTCCTCCAGCTCCGTTTTTCTTTCTCAAGATTGCTTTGGCAATTTGGGTCTTTTGTGTTTCCATACAAATTGTGAAAGTTTTCGTTCTAGTTCTGTGAAAAATGCCATTGGTAGTTTGATAGGGATTGCCTTGAATCTGTAGATGCTTTGGGTAGTAGAGTCATTTTCACAATGTTGATTCTTCCAATCCAAGAACATGGTGTATCTCTCTATCTCTCTGTATCATCTTTAATTTCTTTCACCAGTGGCTTGTAGTTTTCTGCATATAGGTCTTTTGTCTCCTTAGGTAGGTTTATTCCTAGATTTTTTATTCTTTTTGTTGCAATGGCAAATGGGAGTGTTTCCTTAATTTCTCTTTCAGATTTTTCATCTTTGGGGTATAGGAATGCAAGAGATTTCTCTGCATTAATTTTGTATCCTGCTACTTTACCACATTCACTGATTAGCTCTAGTAGTTTTCTGGTAGCGTTTTTAGGATTCTCTATATATAGTATCATGTCACCTGCAAACAGTGACAGCTTTACTTCTTCTTTTCCTGTTTGGTTTCCTTTTATTTCTTTTTCGTCTCTGATTGCTGTGGCTAAAACTTCCAAAACTATGTTGAATAATAGTGGTGAGAGTGGGCAACCTTGTCTTGTTCCTGATCTTAGAGGAAATAGTTTCAGTTTTTCACCATTGAGAACAATGTTGGCTGTGAGTTTGTCATATATGGCCTTTATTATGTTGATCTTACTGTGTCTTGACTTGGCCTCTTTGTAGGCACAGAGTTTTGCCGGCACCTGTTTTTTTACCTTGGCTGAACATGTGAGATGAACTAGGCCTGTCAGGAGTCCTGTTTACATCTGTCCATTTGCTGCAAATGGGCCAATTAAAGGCAGAATCTGGATTGGAGCAAAACATCTGACTTTCACCAAAACTTTTATTTAGTTTGATTTTGGGGGGCCTACATTTATTGCCTTATTTTTTAGATTTTCAACTCCAATATTAATACTTTTACTTATTACTCTGTTCTTCTAAGGATAAAGTGTATAAGACAAGAAAACCTTTTAGTTCTTAGTCATACGGATAACACTGAATTATTTGCTATATATTATTATCTCCACATTATCTTCTTGGTCACAACTTCCTCTCAAGAACGTTTCATTGGATGAATAAAAGAATAGTGTAAAAAAATTTTTTTTAAATGTTGGATGTGAAAATTCAAGAGAAAGAGAAATTGAGGAAAATAAGTTCATTCTGCAGGATGGATGGCATAAACCAACTCTACCAGCAGTAAAACATTTCAGCGTTTTGCTAATATGGGAATCTTGATGTATGGTATTGACAGGTAAGGACATTAGAAAAATAATAATTTTAAATTAAAAATATGCAATTTTTAAATCATTGTAATTTAGGACCTAGACTATTTTCATTTAATGAACATGCAGTGTGATGTTAAAAAATCTAATTCTATTCTAACTTTTGAAGCAAATGTGCATATAGCCTAGGCACAGTATCTGAGATACAATCATTCACGCTCTGTAGAGTTTTGTCCTTTTCTTAAATGATTTTAAAGACAGAAGATCAAATACAGTTGAGTTCTAAAGTGAAGAAAACCATTTTCCTGAAATTCTCAAAGAAGCAGTGAGCAAGAATGAATTAATGAAGTAGAAAGACCAAGCTAAGAAGATGGCAGCAGACGTGGATGCTGCCGTGAAGCTAGGTCAGTCACTTCAGGAGGAGTAGACAGAAGTAGTGTGATGCCAAAACTCGGATGCTGGTACAATCACATTAGAAACAGATGGGAATTACGTTGTACCCTAAAGAAGACTTTCTACTTTATCATGATAATGTAAATAATCAAAATTACATTAGTACATAAAAATCTATTCCTTTACAATGTCAAGAATCAAGGAAAGGAGATTGTATTATGAACAGAAGCAATCCATTCGACCAACCACAGGAGAAATAGTAAAAGGGTGTTTTCACCCCATTAACCCAGGAGTAGAGGGTGGTGATCCCACAGAGCCCTGAGGGCTCTAAAGAGACTCTGGTGCCTCCGGGCAGACAGGGGCAAATTTTGCTTAAAAAAATTGAAAGCTTCAGTTACCATGATCCCTTGTTCAATGACTTTTATTTCCCCCCATCCTTGTATTCTAGGGGCCACTGGACCGAGTTTTTTCTGTTGTGCTGATAAGGAGGAAAATAGAAGCTTCTTCACCTTTGAATGCAGTCGGGTCTTCATTCAATGGCAGGTAACTTGTTTCCCAAGGGTGGTGGCCTCACTAGTGATGCTGACCTGCCAGGTCATTGGAGAATATAGGAGTGAGGGCTAGTGGGTGTCTGGGAGTTGGAAATCCCCCCAGGGAAGCAGTGAGCTCTCAACTCTGGCACAGCAGTTGCAGATAGACCATTGCAGCTCTAAGTAGTTCGTCTGGTTTTGGGAGTATCACAGGCACAGCCAGTCCCAAGGACCCCTCTTACACTTGTATGTTGAATAGGAGTAGCAGATGGAGAATTTCCCGTCTGTGTATTCGGCTGGATGGATTCAATCCAAAGGGCAAAGGCAGTCTAGCTTGGGCATGTACTGGGTGCTTTTCCTTTCTTTTCTTTTTGGGATTCCACTTCCGGAGTTGGTTGGAAATAGGGATCCTCCTAAGGACCATTTATCCAAGCTGCCTAACAAGCTGCCCCGCCCCTTAACGGGAAGCATCTGCATTAGCTCTCTGACACTGGTTTCTGGTGATCACAGAGCAGCCTCTTTTACAGAAGTACCACACACTATATTGTTATCTACCACATTTTGCCAGTGATGAACAAGGCTATAGCTTCTCCAGGCTAAACAGCTTTTCTTCAACTAAAGCATCTCCACCCTTAGATGCCATGACATGACTTGAGATTTTGAACGGAATGGTCACCAGTGTTCCCGCTAGCTCTCAAATTCTGTGTCTAAGCTTGTGACTGAAATGAAGATGAACTTCACAGTTGTTTGGAGGTCATAATTATGAATTGAAAACTGAATGTCAAGTGAAGTCTCAGTCTTCAACTACGACACCAAACTCCTCACATTAAGTTGTCCTCTATCCCTGACAACTTTCCTTTTAATTAAAATGCAGCCTGATAGGCAGAATCATGGGGCCCATAAAGCAGTTATGTGATTCACTCAACCATTTATGCATGAGTGACCTATTTAGCTTTTAAAATCCTATTTAATGCCCAAAACTGTATTAGAGAATTCAAACAAAAGCTCACAGGGAGTCCCATAATGAGACTTTTTTTAAACATCTTTATTGGAATATAAGTGCTTTACAATGGTGTGTTAGTTTCTGCTTTATAACAAAGTGAATCAGCTATACATACACATATATCCCCATATCCCCTTCCTCTTGAGCCTCCCTCGGACCCTCCCTATCCCACCCCTCTAGGTGGTCACAAAGCACCGCGCTGATCTCCCTGTGCTATGCGGCTGTTTCCCACTAGCTATCTACTTTACATGTGGTAGTGTATATATGTCCATGTCACTCTCTCACTTTGTCCCAGCGTACCCTTCCCCCTCCCCGTGTCCTCAAGTCCATTCAGTGAGACTGTTTTGATTATTCCAGTGATTAGCCCATTTCCTCCCTCTTTAATAATTTCATTTAGAAAAGTAGTCATTTTAAGAACAAGCAGATTTTCTTAACTGCTTTTCTAGTTTACTGTGAAATTGGCAAGTGGCCAACCATCTGTGAAACTGCAATTATTACTACTACTTAAAATTTATCAAACCTCTTCAGGTACTATGGAAGTAATTCTCCTCACCTACCTACAAAGACAAGGGCAAGAAAGGCAGGAATAAGACCCAACATTGCACAAAAGTAGGTATCACCCCGTGTTTCAACCTTTTAGCCCCAAATCCCAGAAATGGCATTTGTGGACACTGTTGGGGCAAATGTCAGGTGCAGGCTTTTGACCCACCGCCACGAGGCATGTGCTCTTCAGCACCTGGGGATCTACTTCTTCCTCCCACGAGGAATTCATGCATGCACACATTTGTCTGTCACTCAGCATTTCTTTTTTTTTTTTTTTTTTTTTTTTTTTAATATTGATAATGTCCAATTTATTTTTTCCATTTGTCACTTTGGCTTTTTTTTTTTTTTCTTTTTTCTTTTTGGCGGTACGCAGGCCTCTCACTGTCGTGGCCTCTCCCGTTGCGGAGCACAGGCTCCGGATGCGCAGGCTCAGTGGCCATGGCTCACGGGCCCAGCCGCTCCGCGGCACGTGGGATCCTCCCGGACCGGGGCACGAACCCGTGTCCCCTGCATCGGCAGGCGGACTCTCAACCACTGCGCCACCAGGGAAGCCCCCACTCAGCATTTCTTGAAATGGATGGGTGTGTTGCCCTCGAGTGTAATTTACTTCTGAATAATTCCAGCGATACTGCTTCCTTTAGCCTCACGTTTCTCTCTTGCTCTTTTACTTTTTTTACACATTTAGCAATGACACCGTGGTGAAGATATTCGAGATGTTACCACTGGAACTTCTCTCACTTCACCACCCCTGACCTCAGACGTTGGGAGGAGGAAGCCTGAACAGTAAGATGAGAACCTAGACCGGGGCTGCCCCCCAGGAGTGGAGAATCCAATAACAGCCTCACCACTGCAGGCAGGTGGTCATCCTGTTTTAACCTCAGACAGCGACATCTAGCGGCCCAAAGACATAGCTATCCACAGTGCTGCCAAATTCCCAGGGTCGGGGATGTGCTGGTGTAATGCCTCTTAAAGCCAGTGTGACCACACAGCCAGGCTCGCCTGCAACAGACTGAGTCTATGGACCTGTTGTCCAGGCATAATTACTGAGTGCCTGCTTGACGGACTGGATAATGAATTACACAGCCTATTTACTGCCTGATTGTAGCATTCTCATCTATGTGGTGACATAACACATTCTCAGCCAGTGCGACCACTGTGGGGTAATGAGTTCAGGAAGATTACTCCCCGTTGTGTAAAAAGTAATATTTATCTTTATCCATCCTGAAATTATCCTTCAAGCATTATGGGATGGTTCCCAGCTCTAACGCTGAGGCCTGGTGAACAAGCTCGTTTTCATGCTTTTATTGATTTAGTCATATTACACCAGGCCTTTGTCTATCCAGATGGAAGCCCCTGATTTTAGTCTATTCGCAGGGACCTCCCCACTCTGATCATTAGTTTTCCCTGTTAATCAGGTTGCAGTGTCGTTTGGAGGCGACTTGCCTGGCTGTCTAAAAAGTGACACACAATGCCTTGTCCTTTCAGGCACTAATGAAAGGCCATCTGGTAGGTGTGGGGCTTTCCAGCTGTATTATAATTTTTTTTGAATTAAACGTTTTTGACCACATAGAGAATAAAGGACAGAGACTGAGTAGGTGGCCCAGAATGAGTCCTCTGTTTATGTTCACAGAAAGAAAAAAGAAAAAGAAATTTAAAAAATCGAAGAAAAAAGGAAGAGAAGAAAGAAAAAAGAAAGATCAGTGTACATAATTAAGAAACAATGTTATGCATTCAAAAACACTATTTGTAAGTGAAAAAAGAACTTCACTGTGTTGTTTTTTATCCCAGGGTCAACCTGAAGGAGTAGACTGACATTTTAAGGGTTTGTTAAAAAATTCAAGGGTGGTTTAATTGGACCTCGTGATGCCTTTCTTTCCAAGAACAGGAATTTTACAGAAAAAAGTACTTAGTTGTAGAAGGAAAAGGGGAATATTTTGTAATAGAATATCTTAGGCTTGTACTTTGTATTTCTGATTTAGAAGTTAGATTCCATTAAAAAAAAAAGATGTGAGAGCCTTCCATGAGCAAGGTGTTTCGTGGGGCCTGAAAATAGATCAGCTGGATTTGATTTCAGTCCCTATTACTGCAGATATTCAATTTGTTTTCCTATGGAACATCAAGACAATACAGTACTTACAGCTCACTTGCTGAATTTTACTTGTTTCTCTTTTTCTTCATGCTAATAATCACAAAAACCATTCAAGTACTGCCTTAGCTTCCCTTTGCAAGAACTGCCAAGCATTTAGGAAACCCAATTCTTTCTCTTAAGAAAATGATAATTCACTGGGAAGACAAACTAAACATGACATATATGTTTATTAGGTATACTGTGTGGACTCCAATAATTTAGAATTGTTGGACACTTAGACACAGACTGAGTTGAAGTTCAACTGTATTTCATCTATGATCAAAGAGTTTACTAAAGAAAAATAAACAATACTTTAGAGAAAGAGTTACATTTCTCAAGGAAAAAACTTTTTTTAAACTGAATCACGCTGTTTAAACAAATTATTTATGTGAAGTGCAGGACTGTTCTACTTATAAAAGCAGGTCACAACGGATCTCTACTTAAGAGCCCTGTATAAAGGCTGTGTGCCACTGCTCGCTCCTTTTTTTCCTTGAAAAGTGACTGTTTTTCTTTTAAGATTTTAAATATATAACTCGGACACACAGTCTTTTTAGCTCATTTAATTTTTGAGGTCTGATTATGAACATAAATGACAAGAACATGTAAATTTATATACAATCGTTTCTCGGTACTTAAAATTACTGGGTGACTGCAGTTAGTGGAGAAGTGACCATGACAAGATGCTGTGTAAGTTCAGAGCAGAAACACAAACAGTCCTGCTTTATAAATGTTAATGCTCTTTCTTTGTGTCTGGCGTCGTGCCGAGGGCAGCTTACACAAAACTTTCTTCTTTATGAGAAATTGTTTCTTGGGGGTAAATTTATAATTGTCCTACATGTGTTTTAAATGTGGGCTTGGAGGTTGTAGCCCCAGAGCCTCCTTAAGTACCTAGATAAATAATTAATTTTGCAAATTACAAATGTGTTTAATTTGGCTTTTCAAAGCTACAGCTCTGAGACCAACTGTGCCCTTCCTAATTTGGAAATATTTTCTTTCTGGTTTTTATTTTGACACGTACCCTGCTATCTACTTTCGTTGCTATTTCTAGCATCCCACAGGAACTGCTTCCCTGGTTGTCATAGTGCAGACAAACACTCAAGAAAACCAAGAACTCTGTGCTTTCATAAAGCATTTATTTTTATTTGAAAACATTATACAGGCATTACATTGCCACAGCCAGTCCATAGGGGAGCATGCAAATATCAAAAATGGAGAGTTTGTTCAACTTATCGGTGTCAATTTCCTTTTTGGTTCATGTTTTCCATTTGCAGTGTCTGGATTAGTGTGCTTTGTTACGTGGCTTGACAGTAGAATCCTACCCATGGGGTAAAATCTGTACTGGTAGCTAGCTGGGGACTACTAAATGGTTACAAATCAAAAACAAACCCAAAACAAACAATACTACACTGCTTGTCAAAAGGTTAATAGCACAAGTTAGCAATACCTAAACTAAACATTGAAACATTTTCATGGGGCACAGTGGTGCAAATTTGTCCATTGCTTGTTCTACCTGGTTGTGTATTTCAGAGTTCGGAGCTGTGGGAAAGTGTGACCAAGGCGAGCAGTATCCCCAGTGCAAGTTGTCATTGAGTAAGTGAGGACCACCACTTAGGAGAGCTAAGGTTTGCTTACCCAACCAAATTCTAGACAAATTGCTAAAGTCTCATTTGTGGAGGAGAGAGTGGTTGGTGGTGGACTGAAAAGCTGAAATTTTTGCTGGTGTCTACTGAGGTTATGAACTTTCAGAAACTCAAACAGCTAGAGTTTATGATGTCCTACCCCCATTTCCCACCCCACTCCCAAAGGATCGATGTTTTGACACGGAAAAAGAGTTTGTTTCATGCTATTTTCTTTTTTCCCAGAAGGGTCAGTCTGGAACTCCTGATCTCAGACAATTCAGTACGTTATCAGCCTTTCTAAATGGAGAAGAACCAACACAGTGAGCTACCCCAGTGACATGAAAATCTTGTGTACAAGGACATTGGGTGGTAAAGGGTATACAGTGAATTCACCTTAACATTCACACTTGGTTTCCATACAGTGGAGTCAATTAAAATATCCTAGAAAATAATTCAGATGGCAACTTGTAGCCATCCACTGATTTGCAAACCCTTTTGAAATTTAAATTTGAAAAAAATTCCCAGTCCACCGAGTCGACTTGGAAATACTTTCATCCACTTATTTCTCATAAGACTTTACTAAGCGTCTACAAATTAGTGTCATAAAAATGAATAAAAAAGACTAAAACATTTGGCTTAAAATAAATACTAAGAATGCAATAAATCAAGCAAATTATGCAAACCAAAGGAATGTAAACACAAAAGTAAAACCACAGTCTTTAAAGGTCTTCAGATCTGAATGGACAAAATATTCAGAGAAAGGTATTTAATTGGTTTAAAAGGTAGCTGAGAGCAAACATTGGCAAAGCTCTTTTAACTTGATATAGCTTTAATGGTGATTTTTTTTTTTTTTCACTGAAAATAAAACGTGTTTCTAAGGGGATTGAACAGAGATGAGCATAAAATCTGCATGTCAGAAAAGATAGTTTGTCTGCTCCAACTCCAAGGGCAGGACTACCTGTCCTGGGGTAGAGGGCAGGCAGAAGTGTCACATGGGTGCTGGCGGACAGCATGGGATGCTTCTGCCAGCCGTATTTAGGCCTTGTTCAGGCTACTACGGAAATCCTGACTAAGCTGCGATCTGTTCTCTACCTTACAGAGACCCCTCTGATGTTTTGCTTTGCTTGCTTAAGATGTATTGATTTGAATTGCCCCAAACATTTATTTTCCCTTTACAAACCCTGTAACTCTATCGAGGATCTTTTCGAATCGTATTGAAGCCAGCCAAAGGTAAAGACTATTGCACATACTGACATGTAGAATCTATTGTAAATCATAGAGGTTTGTGGTGTTTCTTGATTTTCTGTGTTTGAAGAAAGGGCTATTTTAAGGGCAACAAAATTAGACCGGTGACACACCCCTCAAAGCCTTATCAGGACCCTGTAATATTCTCTGTACCCATAAGGATGTTGTGTGATATATTCCGCTATTGAATGGATGCCAAATATGACCACAGTGCCAGACTTTTTCATTGGTGGCATTTTTACCACTACAAAATGGCCAGTTCAATCAAACTCTCGTCAGAGACTGTTCCACACCAGCACCCTGACTTTGTTGGGAGGCCAAACAACCAATGACACTCCACAGTAAAGGTAATTTCCCATGCTGGTGTATTTCAAAAAGGGTGTCACACAAGAGGGCAGAGGACCATGGCTTTTTCCAATGCCTTGATTGATTTCCATATTATCACTAAAGGAATCTAGGGGGAAAAAGGAAAACCAATATATTTTTTGAAGAGGGAACATAGGGAGGAGCAGAAAGATTAAAAAAATGTATTGCCCTAAGCACAAATAATATTATTTCTGGGGTTTCCCATAAGCCGCAGAAACGGAACTTTCCTTATCCTGTTATTACAGGGACTTGATTAGCAGAATCTTGTGGCACAACAGAAAGGCAATGGCCTGGAGGAATCAGAGACTGAAATATAAAAAGGCTAAAATGTTTGTTTTATATCTATTCCTAGAATAGAGAATTATATGGTCTGTTGCCACTCCCCACAAGGGTCACAGCACAAAATACGTATTGAGCAGGCAATCCAACAGGTAACAGAGGAAACTGCGAGCCCCCAGGTCCCTAGGATAAGGAAGCGCCATAGGGTGGAGCTCCTGTGGCATGCAGCACTCAGAGACTGCGCACAAAAATAAAGTGTGATTCTTAAAAAGTGACTCGCCATAGAAAAGTGGGGTTGATGTTAACTACATGTGAGTGGGTCTGGTGAGAGTTCCCATCAGGAGTACAAAAGCTCCTCCTGGAAGTCGGTGTAGTAACAGTAACCGTAATAATACAAACAATAATACTTGCTTTTGATTCAAACATTTTCACAGTAATTAATGCAGGGGGGTTGTGACCCGGATACACACTAGCTAGGCATCTCCCCAGGTCAGGTGGATCAGAGCCCGTGTCTCCAGGGATGTTTAGCTTATGCCTTTTACAGGCTTTCAGATTCGCTACCTTGCAGTCCACCTGTGTAAACCGCACCTAATAAATACCTTTCTCTATGTACAAAACAGAGATGACGGGCGGACACACGGCCGCGGAGGTGTCCTCAGTGGGCTGGGAGGGTGTCGTCCTAGGCCACACGAACGTGGGGCTCGTCTTCAGTCTCCTGGCCCAGGCTGGTATAGGTGACTGAAGGCTCCACCTGAGCTGTGGCTGGTAAGTCCACGACGGGTCCCGAAGGATTGCGGAACTGCTTGTAAACGCGGGGGTCCTGGGCTATGTATGTGGAGGTGGAGGAGTAGAGCACCAGGCCGAGGAGGATGGTGAAGAAAGACAGGAGATAAAGTCCTGAAAACTAAACAACACAACAGCCAAGTCACTTAGCGGCCAGAGCAGAAGCACTTACCCATGAATGAGGCACAGAGACGGGAGCGGAGCCGTGACAGGCAGCTTGATGAGTCGGCCAAGGATCTTGATGGAAGGTGAATGTTCTCTTCTACCCTGTCTTGGTCTTACTGACTCTCCTTATCTTTTTTCTTGACTCTGTGGCTAACACAGAGGAACACTCAGCTAATATTCCCTAAAGCACCCATCTCTGAGTACCTGATGTGAGAGAGAGTTAGTTAATCACGAATTAAAATACAAGTTAAAAGCAAATACTCTCCAATATCACTCAACAAAGAGTTGGTTGTTTGTGACTTCATTAAACACGGAAGAAATAGAGATATTCCACTTAAGGTTGTAATGAAGCCATAAACACTGAGTCCCTCACTGACACAGCTGCATCAGGCACTTTTGTTTCACCTTAATCCAATTCAGACACTATTTGTCTTCTGAGTAGGAATTGTTATTGACTTTGGTAACTGTCTTTGCAAGATTAGATTATCCTTGGATAGAAAGAAATAGTATAACATTTCATTCTTGCTCCATTAATCTAAAAACAAAACCAAATAGGGATGGATATATAGTGTTCTGTTCCTAAACTACTGCTCAACAACTCATATAGAGTTTTGTGGTGAAAAAAAAAAGAAAATATTGGTGTATACAACTTCCCCGAGAATTTACATATGTTTTTGAAAAAAACTACACCTTCTGGGCCTTCTTGAGTAGTTATTCTGGAATTACTTGAGTAGTTAGTTAGTGGGGGAGAGGGAGGTAACAGTATGAGTGTTGCCATTTCTGTTGTTTCATTCATTCATTCACTCCTTCGTTCAACCAATAGTTTTCTTCTATGTCTTCTCTGTATTAAACTTTGAACTATGTGCTGGGGAAAGAGAAATGAAAACATACGGTCCTTACCATCAAGGACTTAATAGTCTCAGTGGAGAAACAGAGGTACAGATAGATTAAAACAAGGCAATGCACTTATGGCCTACCAACTCCCATTGTAGTTGACAGCTGTTGTCCCAAGTCTTGACTACATCTTGCATCCATTGGGAAAAAAGGATCAATTTGATTTTCCTATTTTATTTTTTATGCTCATACTGTCAAAGAACTAAAAACTGGTAAAAAAAAAAAAAAAGACAAAAATTAATTGGAAGCTGGAAGAAAGGAAAACAGGAAAAGGATCCAGAGAGTCTATAAAGTTAAGTTGCAATGTTATAATAAAGAGTTATAAAAGGTGGCTATTATGCTTAATAATAGGAAAGGCGGTTTTGAAAATGGCACTTAGAAAAAATATTCCTGTGGTTAAAAGTTCCTGCTATGATGTTTTGTTTTTTGTTTTTTTTACCGCTCTGTCTCTCTGTCTCTTTCTTTAGCAGCAGCAGCAAGGTAGTTAAGACTAAAGATCACTTTCTGATTTTCTACAGCACTCCTCACCCTGTCCTACAAGTCCTTTATCCTTCATACTCATATGATAATACCTTCTCAGATGGATTTGTATACTAGACTCAGCTTGTAACAGCTTCACTTAATTAGCTTGATTAATTCAGTTTTTCCCAGTGAAAATAATTTTTTTCTTTATGAATTTGTTTGTCAAACAAAATGGTAGCAAAAGAAAACCACTAACTCAGGACTGCTGTATATGATCTCAGAAAACTTATTTACCCCCAGATTTGCTTCCTGAAGTTCTACATGCAAGAGCTTCATCCTTTACCTGAAACTTTGGCAAATGAAATGAGTTTGTTCCTAACATGAGCAACATTTCAAATATTTTGTTAATGACTCTCATTTTCAAAAATCCCCTCACGCACCTCCAGTTTCCAGTGAGAACTTTTCAGGTCTTGGGTGTGAGGCCGCCCCTGTTGCAGCAGATGAAGGCCGAGAGATTAAGAATGGGGGCTCTGGGGGCTTCCCTGGTGGCGCAGTGGTTGAGAATCTGCCTACCAATGCAGGCGACACGGGTTCGAGCCCTGGTCTGGGAAGATCCCACATGCCGCAGAGCAACTAGGCCTGTGTGCCACAATTACTGAGCCTGCACATCTGGAGCCTGTGCTCCGCAACAAGAGAGGCCGCGATAGTGAGAGGCCCGCGCACCGTGATGAAGAGTGGCCCGCACTTGCCACAACTAGAGAAAGCCCTCGCAAAGAAACGAAGACCCAACATAGCCATAAATAAATAAAATTTAAAAAAAAAAAAAAAAAAGAATGGGGCTCTGAGATCAGAACTGCATTATAACCACAAACAGGATTCAAATCTAGCCCCACTCCTCTCTGGCTGTCATTGTGGACAACTTTTTTCAAGGTCCAAGTTTCCTTATCAGTACAGTGGGGATAATAATTGTACCTACTCTATAGAGTTGTTATAAAGATAAAATTAGGTAAAGCACGTGAAGCACTCATCCTACTGCCTACCTTGCAGTGAGTGTTCAACATACATTGGCTCCATTGTTATTATTATTACAGCACTATCTTATCATCAATGACCTTACATATAAGACTGTTACAATACTCTTATATAATCATTGATGAAATTGCCTTTCTCCTATAGTTCCTTGACTACGGGACTCTGTCTTTCTTGACCGGTGTCAAGTGCAGAGCCTGGCATAGTGTAGGCATCTACTAAGTGTTATTTGCTCTTTGTTTACATTTTGAATGAATTTAATTAAAGTTTCATAATAAGGAAAGAAACCATAAAAAAATCAGCCTGTACCAATAGTGTATTTCAAATGTTTTAGCTTTCAACTCAATCCAACGTCATCGCTCATACATAAAATGCTAAACAAAGACTCCTTGAAAGGGAAGTCATAGCACTGATCCTTAATCATTGACTCCAAAAGTCATCTTCAAACCTGTGATCAGTTAGAGGAGAGTGATGATGAATTGGGAGGAGCAATGTAGAAGGCAAGAGCCTGGGTAGAAGATTGTAGGCTGCTGACCAGAGGACTGGCAGAGGACGTTCCATAAACTTGGGGTGGACAGGATTTGGCAACTGAAATAATGTAGAGACAGGAAAGGATCTGATACAGGGTATGAGAAGGATTTGAATTCCCCTCAATTTCTAATTTTGGCTCCTATATTCTGACTTGATCAATATGACAAAGATTTTAATAGCCATTTTTTGTAAAGCTAATGCCTTTGTCAGTGTAAAAAATAATACCTGAATCAATCATTTTTGGGGCATGGAACTATCAAGTTGAGTGATAAAACCACTACAAACTGTTTTCCTGGGACACAGCTTTAGAATGACAACACATACCTTACGTACAATGCA
This sequence comes from Phocoena sinus, assembly GCF_008692025.1. Lineage (NCBI taxonomy): Eukaryota > Metazoa > Chordata > Mammalia > Artiodactyla > Phocoenidae > Phocoena > Phocoena sinus. Next base: position 42,481,587 of record NC_045774.1, read on the forward strand.
TTTCCATTTAATCATACAGAATTCACTCTAAAATTGTTCAAAATACAGACAGAATGGAATTTTATATGACAGAGTCATCTTGGAAGTCACCCAAGGGGTTTTATTAATAGTCGGTAGAGAAAGTTTTCATTTAACACGCAAACCCAAAATGGGAGCAGTAACGCAAGCATTAGATTAATCTGGAGAAATATTGAATGTTAAAAATAATTACAGAAAGGCTTTGTATTTTAAAAAGTAAGAAAAAGTTTCACTTTTCTCCTCTTTATAGATTGACAAGAAAAAAGAAAATTTAACAGGGGTAACTAATCGGATGACCCTCAGTTCTGGAAGCTGCACTTATCCTGACAGGGCAATTATTTAAAAAAAACAATCAATCAAACAAAAATTCTGTATATTCTAGGCTGCTTAATTTGTTTACTGCAAAGAAATACTCATGCCTAGTTCCTGGAAAGCCATCTCCCGGTGACAGATAAGGTGAGTTTCAGGTAGAGGTTTGCTGCCTCCCTTTAAGAATACGGGCTGCTGTCTGAAGTGTACTCCGTGGTCCTCACCACAGTCAACTGTAGCCCATCAGAAGATACTGTGTGTTCGGTGCTGCACTTTTGCCTGCATTTTATCTGACTTGTAATTTTGAGAAGCTGAAAAAGGATGCACCCTTTCTCACTACCCCACTGTACACACTACTGACTTTTCTCTTGCCTTTTTCCATCTTGACGGGCCTCACTGCTAGCAAGGATCAGAAAGCAGTTGCTGTACATAAGGAGAACGTCTGCGTGTTGCTTAAAGCAAAATGACTGGGACACGAGCCATTATTCAGAATGGGGTGGCTTGGAAGACTGATGATAAATCTGTACCAAGCTCTTTAACCTCCAACTAGGGATGAAACCTAGCTCTTAGCCAGCTGGCATCTCAATATAATTACTAGTTAGCTAATGGGACATTCAGCACATCAGTTAGGGACAGACCAAATTTTCATTTTAGTTTTGGTATTAAACATCTAAGTCGAGTTTTAATAAACGAATGACTTTAATGGGCCTAAATCTAGACAAGTAGAAAACCACATGGTTTGAAAGCCATTTCAAAGTATATTTATAAATATATCAACTATACTATGTGGGGAAGAGGGCAGTTTTTAAGGGAGGTATTCTTTTTTGGGTTGACTAAAAGATGGCAGGGGTAAGCAGAGGAGAACGTGGGCAACCGCAGAGAGGCGTGAGGTAGGGCATGAAGTGACTGTGGGTTAAAGCTCTACTTTCACTGAATGTGAACTGCCTCTACATGGAGGGCCTGGTTTTTCCTTCTTTCCCGGAGAGGGCACGTTAAAAGAGGCCTTTTACGGTGTATGCCTCTGTGTGACATGGCTCTTACAAGGTTCCTGATGTTAGACTGGCTGCTTTTGCTCAGTGACTCCACTTGGGCCTATTAATGACCAGAACTAATTTTGATTTAATAGGTAATGAAAAGTTAAAAGATTCTCTTAGTTCTTAAAGAGAGATGTATGGCAGTTCTGTCACCAAAAAAAACAAAGGTTCGTTGGAATCAGAAACGATGTCGCTTGTGAGAGGTGGAAGAAAGACATGGAAAAGAGCAGTTGGTGGGTTTCCTAGGAAAGTGGGGTTCAGGGGACTGAGACTTGGGTAAAGCTCCTGAAGTTGTCTGAGAAGAAGGGGAGATTTAGATTTAAATCCAATTTAGGTCTAACTTGGAGAGCTGAGGAAGCTCAGAGAAAATACAATTGGAAGGAGGGAGAAAATAAGGTCAAATTAGAAAGAAGATACAGGCAAAGAAAATTTCTCAATAGCTAGGAGGAAACAGGACTGAAAAACTTGGAGAGTCCCCTTCCCCTGTATAATTCTTTTCTAAATTTACCCAGCATGTATTTTTCTCTCTGTCTCTCTCTTTTAGTGGACACACACACACACACACACACACGTCTATGAGCTACTACTGCTGACCTGATAGGATCCGCCTTCTGAACTTTTCTTGAGAGAAGCTGAGTAGCCTGAAAGAACACCACCCCTGAAGGCTTCTCATGTATAGCAGGTGAGCAAAGGAGTTGAAACTGGTCTCTCAACTGCATAAGGAAGCTTCTCAGAAATGAATTCAAGGATATTTCTAATTTGCCTTAAGACATGGCTTTTGACGTGGAAGGATTTCACGTATACAAAGGACATGTGGCCACAATAATGATTTCCTTTCTAGTTCTTATTCAATTTTATTCTTTTAAACAGACACAGATGTAATCAAACCTTTCCACATTTTAAACTCTTTAGCAGAAAACATCTAAGAAGGTAGAGTCTGGGAGTCTACAAATTTAGCAGTTGCTTCAGAAGTCAATGCAATCATGGGTAAGAAGAACCATGAAAGCAGTGACTGGTCATTCCCAAGGTTATATGCACAGGCTGGTAAAGGTGAGGTTCAAGAGCTGCTGGGAAGAATTTCCATGTAGAGGGACTGACCTGGCAATTTCAGCAGCAAGTTATGCCTGGGAAAAATTAGACTTTTAATTAAATTTGGGAAACTGTCCTGAATACTCTGCAGTGAAAAACAAAGTATCTTCTCCCCTATACTACCACATTCCATGATATAAAATGCACGTATAAAGCCAAATCAACTGGCACATCTAACCAAGATTTCTAGACTAAAAGGGATAAATAAGCCCAATTCTGTTTCAAACAGAATCAGATTACACAGTTTGGAGATCTTAGGTACCAGGGTAATTTAAAGACACATCAGTGACAAAGTTAAGCAAAATACCAATTAAAAGAATGAATCATGGGACGTCCCTGGTGGCGCAGTGGTTAAGAATCCACCTGCCAATGCAGGCGACACGGGTTCAAGCCCTGGTCCAGGAAGATCCCACATGCCGCGGAGCAGCTAAGCCCGGGTGCCACAACTACTGAGCCTGAGCTCTAGAGCCCGCATGCCACAAGTACTGAGCCCAGGAGCCACAACTACTGAAGTCCACATGCCTACAGCCCATGCTCCGCAACAAGAGGAGCCACAGCAATGAGAAGCCCTAGCACCGCAATGAAAAGTATCCCCTGCTCACTGCAACTAGAGAAAGCCCACGCGCAGCAATGAAGACCCAACACAGCCAAAAATAAATAAATTAAAAAAAAGAATCAATCCATTAATTCTTCAAAAAAAAAGAATGAATCATAATTAAAGATAATGCTGCCATCGTGGAGTTTTTAAGTCCAAATATTATGGGTAGGTAAAATTGGATTTTGTAACTAAAAGGGGAGCCCAAGGTCTCTTGGGTCCCCAAGGTCTCTTGGGTCCCCACTTGATATGTGGGTTGAAAGGTGGACCCTGTGGATCACAGCCAGTCTGCTGAGTGTCCTGGGCCGGGAGGGAGAGGACAGCTCACCAATGAAAACACGTCTCTCAGCAGCCGTGTGAGTATAAGAGGGCTGTGGACCACACCTTGAACCTGGGAATGGAATGGTGGGGAGAAGAAGACCAGAGGAAGAAGACCAGAGGAAGCTGGTCATTGCTGGGCAGGCTGTAAGCTGTGGCCTGGGTGGGATCCTGTGACAAAAGGCTCTGCCTGGTCCTGATCTATTGCTGCTGAATCTGAGTCAATTGCTATTCAGGGCAAGGAGACTAGACAGACCTGACTCCACAGAAACATCAACATAAACAAGTTGGTACCTGACCTCCTAATTTTGGCTCTGCACTAACCTAACAAGATCATTTTTATCACTTTTAAGGGCATTAAAAATGCAAAAGTTCTGCTTCTGAGTTTACTGAACTGGAAATAAATTCCCCTCAGAGGCCCAAGCTTTTTCAAATTCTTTGGACCTGCCTCATTATTGCTTTGTCTCCTAGTCTTATCTCCTCTTATTTCTCTTCCTCCTCTTTTTTCTTCATTCTTTTTTGTTTTTAAGAAAATAAAAAGGGGCTAAATTTCTCTGGCTAAATAGTGCAATATTTCTTTTTCCTAAGTCATAGCATGGAAAATATCAAATGTGGGCATGGCACACAATCTATCGACAGACACTGAAATTGGTTGTTTTTAGGGACTAAGAATACTGACCTCCACGCCTCCTTCCACATTCTTTCTCCAATTAGGAGAGAGGAAATAATCCCAAATTCATGCTAATCTAATTGAGACAGAAAATAAATCAATGAGTACCTTAGTCCAAATGCCAAATGGTCTCTCAATCCATATCAGAAAACCAAGATATCACTAAGATTTAAAAACTTGGGAAACAACTTATCCTCCAAATATCATACTGTTAAGGAGAGAAGCAGCAACCAGGGCCTTTGCCTCTCCGTGGCCTGACACTGTCACTCGGGGCAAGGCTACGTCCCCCTTGCCATCTGAGTTCAGTTTATGAGGCCTTCTGTTTGGTTTGCAAAACCAATTCATCTGGCAGTATATTCTGTGCAGCCAATCACATCTAAGGCCAATAAGGGTTCTTTTACAGGCAAGTATCTTCCCCTGTGGTAATTTCACACATGAGTACAGCAACAAGGAGCTAAAAATGGATTCCTGCCACTATCTTTCATATGACAAACAGACCTTTTCACTTGGTTTGATGAATTGTTAGAAATCCTCGTTCATGCAGATTTCTATTCTCTGCCGTCCAGCAAAAGACCTTCATAGCCAAGCCGGAAGTGGAATAAAAGGGGGCTAGTCTGTGGGAATGTTTAATTATAGGCTCACTTACAACAAAGGCCATTCGATGGCTCATGTATGTCTCCTTCCCACGACTGGTTCTTATTATCACTAGTCAAGGAAGGATAACATCTGTGTGTGAGGTACACCGAGCAGTGGCCTTCACTCTCATGTTTGGACTCTTGCACCACATGAGATCTACTTTCTCTCTACACAACACAGGGGTACACACTGGGCTGGAGTGATTTTGCAAGGGACTGAATTTTAAAGCAGGTGAAGGATCTTAATTTATGGGAGTGATAGTATTGCAGCTCAGTACACCTCAAAGAACATCTGTTCCATTACAGTGGAATCAAGAGATGGAAACGGGAGTGGCACCATTCACTTTTTCCTAGTGATCCACTGGTAAAATTTTGCTTCCTGTCACTGCAACCTTATGCTCTGCTGATCTAAGAGTCTTAGTTCCAAAGGGAGGAACATTTTCACCAGGAGACACAGAATGATTCCACCGAAGTGAAAGTTAAGATCGGCACCCAGCCACTTTGGGCTCTTCGTGCTTCTCAATGAACAAAGAAGGGAGTTCTTGTCACTGTGCTGGGGTGGTCAGCCTCGGTTACCAAGGGGAAATTGTGCTGCTACTTCATGATGGAGGTAAGAGAACGTCTGGATTACAGATCTCCTAGGCATCTCTTTGTATTACCATGGCCTGTGATTGAAGTCAATGGAAACCTTCAACAACCCAATCCAGGCAGGAATACTAATGGCTCGGACTCTTCAGGAATGAAGGCTGGGTCACCCCACCAGGTAAAGTACCACGTGGTTGGCTGAGGTACTCGCTGACGACAAGTGGAGTAGAGAACGGGTACTGGAAGAAGGTAGTTATAAGTACCAGCTACAGCAGCATGACCAGTTACAGAAATGAGGACTGTAATTGTCACGAGTATTTACTCCTTATCTTGTTATTAATATGGTTGTCAGTGTGTGTGTATAAAATATCTTTGTTTTCTCCCTTCTCTTATCCCCTTATCAGATAAGATGTATTGATTTTACACCATAGTATTTAAGTTACAGGACATCAAGGAGAAGAGTGAACATCCCCCAAGATGTTTGCATCCTTTTCTAGGGAAAAGATTAGTGTGTTTCCAGTTGTGTGCAGGCTAGTTGTATCAGGTTGGGCAAAAGTACCATCTTGTTATTGTCTTTATTTTGAGATTAAGTATGAGTTAAGGAGATGTGTATATGGGTGCCGGGTTGAGAAGACGTAGACCTGTGACAGTCAATTTTATGTGTCAGCGTGGCTAAGTCATAGTGCCTAGATATTTGGTCAAACATCAGTCTGGAGGTTGCTGTGAAGATATTTTTTAGATGAAATTAACATTTAACTCAGTGGACTCTGAGTAAAGCAGATTACCCTCCATAATGTGGATGGGCTTCATTCAATCAGTTGATGGGCTTAAGAGAAAAAGACTGAGGTCCCCAAGGAAGAAGAAATTCTGCCTTTGGACTCAAGCTGCAACACCAATTCTTCCCTGGGACTCCAGCCTGCCAGGCTGCCCTCCAGATTTCAAGCTTGCCAGCCTCTACAATCACATGTGACACTTCCTTAAAATAAATCCATCTCTCTATCTCTCTAGCTCTAGATTGGAAGATGGATAGATAGGACTATGTAGTGATAGAGATAAAGATAGATACACACACACACACACACACACACACACACACACACACCCTATTGGTTCTATTTCTCTGGATAACCCTGACTATTAACAACACAAAAATCTGTTATATTAAAGGGCTAGATGCTGATATAAACTTTCGTAACAATTTCTCTCCATGGCAAGTTTTAGAAATGGAGTGTTTAATGATATTTTCCAGGCAATATCAAGTGGTGGGTCACAGTACAAGCTCTAGAGTCAGAATGCTGGGGTTTGCATACCTGTTTGCCACCTCCTTGCTACGGTCTTGGACAAGTTCCTTACTTCTCTATACCTCTGGTCATGTATCAGTTAACAAAGGATAATAATAGTACCTGCCATATGGGACTTTTGTGAGCATTAAATGAAATGCATGTATAAAACTTTTGGTGCAGTTCTTGGCACATAGTAAATGTTCAATAAATGTCAGCTATATTGTTATCTTTATATCACAAGAAGTAAATGCTAAAGCAAAGATAGATATAAAAAACCTTCCTCAATAGCCCTCTCTGAAAACTTCAGCATAAATCAAGTTGAACTGAAAATGCATTTATAGAACTGGCAACTTAAGAGACAATCAATCCATCTGGAGAGGAAGGCTTTTTTGGCAATGCAAATAATAACCCCCTGGCTTATAGGCTCAGTGTCTGGACATATTTATCTTGAGTTTTCTTACAATGATAATTATATAAGTCCTCATCAGTTCCTATTCTGCTTTACCTTGTTTATTAATTTTGAGCAACTGCTCCCCATTGACACAAATCACGTTTGAGCAGCCCTGAGTATATGTAAGTTTAGCAATTAATTTTGCTTCCTCATTGTGCTAAGCTTTAAAGTGGACCTCAAAGTACATTCACATCCTAATCCCTGGAACCTGTGAATGTTGGTTACCCTATTTGGAAAAAGGGTCTTTGCAGATGTGATTAAGGAGTTTGAGATGACATATTATCCTGGGTGCTATGGACTGAATTGTGTACCCCTCCCCAACAAATTTGTATATTGAAGCCATGACCCCCAATGTATCTGTATTTAGAGATGGGGCCTCCATTAAGGTAATTAAAGTTAAATGAGGTCATAAAGGTGGACTAGTGTCCTTATGAAAAGAGATCAGAGAGCTCTCTCTCCCACTGCCCTGCGCCCCCCCTCATGTGTACACACGGAGGAAAGGCCATGCGAAGATGTGAGAAGGCAGTCGTCTGCAAGCCAGGAAGAGAGCCCTCACCAGAAACTGAACCCTGCTGGACTCTGATCTGGGACTTCCAGCCTTCAAATGTGTGACAAATTTCTGTTGTCCAAGCCACCCAGCTTATGGTATTTTGTTATGGTGGCCAGAGCAGACTAATACATCTGGGTTATTCAGGTGGGCCTGAAATGCAGTCACATGTATCTTACAAGAGGGAGCAGAGGAAGGTTTTAGACTCACAGAGAAGAAGGGGATGTGAAGACAGAGAAGAGAGATTTGAAGATGCTGGCCTTAAAGACTGGAGTGATAGAGCCACAGGCCAAGGAATGCTGGCAGCAACAAAAGCTGGAAGAAAGAACAGATTCTCTAGAGCCTAGAGCCTCGAGTTGGAACATGGCTCTGCTGAACCTTAGTCTTGGCCCAGTGAAACTGATTTCGAACTTCTGACCCCAGAACTGTGAGAGAACAAATGTCTGTTTGTTTCAAGCCACCAAAGTTTGTGGTAATCTGTTACAGCAGCCCTATGAAACTAATAGACTCAGTAACTATTAGTAATAGACGCAGTAACTAATAGCTCAGTAATTATTCATTTAATAACTGAGCTTAACCATGATCTGAGACCCTATATTATCCCCCTAAATATCATATCCATCCCTTCAAGAAATGCTGACCGAGTTCCTATTATGCATAATGTGCTGGGGGTACGGTGACAAATAAAATGGATATAACTCTGTTCCCAGCTTCCAGTCTATCGTGGGAGACAGACTAAAACTAACTTGAAGAACTTAATCTGTAATACGACTTTGGGAAAGACTGCTGTTGTTGCAAAAACTCCTATATCCCCCCTTCCTCTTTGGAACAGTTTTCTCAGCATTTATCTGAGATGCTGTCTCCCAGGCTTGAAGTCCTAAGAATGTCGAATAAAATATAACTCTCAACTTTTAGGTGGTGCATTTTTTTCAGTCAATAGAGCCATAGGACATAGGCACTCAGGAAAGTTGTCAGGCCCTTAGAGGTCAGCAGGGCATCTAAATTTTGCTCAAAATGCAGTGAGAAAGAAGTTAGTAAAGGGTATTCAGAAGAAGAGAACATAATCTGATTGGTGTATTAAAAGGATCACCCGGGCTGCTGGTGGGTGATTAACTGTAGAGACTGTCAACTAAAAAAAACCAAAACACACCACCTAAAAGTTGAGAATTATGTTTCTTTGGCGGACAAAACTGAGCACTTAAACCCAGGATGCAGCCTCTCAGACAGCTCTGAGGGACTGCTCTGAAGAGCTAAGGGAAGAGCCAGGATATATAGGAGTTTTTGCAACAAAGACCAGGTAGTTGGAACATCAAAAGATTACTATTAATTACAGAAAACAGACATCTCAAGTTAAGGAATTTAGCACTTTTCTGTGTATGGAAAGATGCAAGAGTCTGGGCTCACTGAAATCGTTCCTTTGATATGCACCCCAGCTATCTGGGGCCAGTGTCCTGTACTTTCTCACCCTGGGTCTCCTCAGAGTGCACCGTGGGGGGTGGCTGCAGTGGCTGACTTCTAGGTTCATCCTGTTTCTATCCTGAGTCCCGTGGCTGTAATGTGATGACTGTGATGTGATGCAACATCCTTTGTTTTCGGATAGGGCAGGCAACATTGTTTCATTGACAAGAGGAATACGTGGAAGCAGAAAGACCAAGAGACTATTGAAGTGGTCTAAGTGAGAGATGGTTGTATTCTGAACCAAGATGATGGCAGTAGAAACAGAAGGGGATCTATTTTGTCGGAGGATGGATAGAATTTGCTGATGGAGTAAACGTGGGGAGCGAAGAAGAGAGAAATTAAGAATCTCAATTACTGAAGCTGACTGTTCTGAGAGTATGTGATTCTCTTCTAAGCATTTCTCATGGTGCGTTTATTGTCCTATTGTCACATATCATCTTTTTAATGGAGAGGATTTACTCTTAACACCTTCTATAGCACTAGCATACACTGCGTGGTGTCGTAGGTATAATTCCTGCCAATTGGTCTCCTTTCTCGCAACCTGAGAAGTGTTCTAAGATGAGAACCATATTTAGGAAGGTACATTTCATAACAATTCTAAATTAAGACTGATAATCTTAGATAGCAAACAAAGCTGTGGTCTACTTCCTCCAAAGTATTTTAATGTGTATCATCTCATTTCATTTTCAGAAAACCAGCCCCTCAGAGAAGCACGAAGCGCTGCGATGGACGACTTGGAACTGAGGACGTGGGAGGTGTGCGCAGGTCTAACAGAGAACTTAGGGCTTGTCTTGTAGTGACAGCTGACACAGCACCCAGAGGTTCCACCCAATTCTCTTCCCATCTCCTAAATGCTTGGTTAACTGCACTGCAGCGTAACTCTTTTTGTTTCTTCCATTCCCTATATTCAAGCTTCTAGGGCAATCCATATCTCTTATTGTACAGGGGTGGGTGGGGCTCAACTCTATTTAATTCCACGTATCTTGGAACAACTTTAATGGATTGTTGATGAATTTGGAAGCTGTTCTTTCTCAATTCATAGAAATGTACAATCTTCAAGAAATATTATCCCGGCTGCAGGAGGGGGAAACCCCTTGACAAAATGAAAAATGAACTCTCCTGCAACCATATTGGAATTCCTCATTTCCTTCTCTCACATGCACCTGCTGGTGGCAAGAGAGACAGAAAAATGAAATAAATGGATGAGTAATTTATTGTAAAGAATATCTTGATGTGGCAGCTTGTCAAGGAAGATAATCATATTATGGTTTCAATGGCTAATAAATTTTTCTTCTAAATAAGAAGTCTGGTCTGTAGACTGAAAAAAAATGCACTACCTAAAAGTTAAGAATTACGTTTTATTTGGAGAATTTCCTGAGGACTTAAGCCCAGGAGACAAGTTCTCAGACAGCTATAAAAGGGAGTATTCCTAACAGGTAAGGGAGGAGCCAGGATATATAGGAGTTTTGCAAAAACAAACTAGGTAGTTAAACATCAAAAGATTTCTGCTAATTAAAGAAAAACAAACATCTCAAGTTAATGAGTTTAGTGCTTTTCTATGTATGGGAAGATGCGAGAATCTGGACTCATGGAAATCGTTCCTTTGATATGCACCTTAACTATCTAGGGTCAGTACCCTGTTTTTCTCCATCCTGAATCCCCTCAGGGTGCACAGTCTTGGCTGAAGTGGCTGATGGCCTGATGGCTGCTACATCCTTTGTTTACTGGTAAGGCCAGTGACACTCTTCATCCACAGAACGTGATAAGTAGCTGCCACCTTCTTAAATAGCCCTCGACACTCACTTTTTAATTCCAGAATATCACTGAGAAGTATTGGCAGCAGGCCCAGAATATTTGGTTATTCCATCATAAAATCTTACATCATTATTATTACTTTTTCCCAGAATTGTATAATACTTGAAATCCATGAAGTGCTATAAAAAATGTGACAGACATTCAACACTGTTCATTTCTTTTTCTTTGTACCTATTATTAAAAATTAAATTATCTAATGTCTTAGGAGTTGCAAAAAATGTGAATTTTGGGTTATGTTACTATTATACAAACACATTTTTTTAAAAATAAAAATCTAGAGGTTTCCCCTAAATTTGACATCCAGGAATTGATATACCCATCTATATGTCTCTCTCAGTATATTGTCTTGAGGGAGATGGTGAGAAGTCACTTAAGCTGTGAGGACATATGTCACTTGGAAAACGACCTTCTTTATTGTCAAATTAACCCGTGCATATATACAATGGTTTTCTCCGGACACGTGATTCTGGGAAAGTTAATTGGATAGTATTATTATTATTATCTGATATTGTTGTTTCTCCTGGGGCATACAGTATGCAGAAAATCAGTTTAGGATGTGCTCCCTGTCTCCAGATGGCTTTGCTTCCTCCTTCTCTGTAAGCTATGGCTTTAATATCCATCTTAGCTCAGGACTGTTGCTTTGCATTGGCACCCCACTCATTCCTTTACGTAAAATGAAAACAATTTAACCAATAAACTGAAGACGTTTCACTGTATCGTATGCATGCCACAGATACCCTTATAACAAAGCTAACAGATGTGGCCTTAGATGCCACCAAGAACTCAAATAGGAGGCGGATACTCCACTTACTCTAAAGCTGCGTAGAAATGATTACGATTAGCTTTGAAAACAAGTCCATGCACTTGAAGTGCAAAAAAAATCTGTAGCATTCTGTGTAGAGCTTCCAGCAGCTTTGTTAATGATACACTCTGCAGAGGAAATGGTTGTTTCCTGGTGCTGAAGATTAGGGAAAAGTTTGCAAGGACAATTACAGTCCACATCAGGGGTCAGTAAACTAACAAATCTGGCAGCTGCCTGGTTTTGTAAATAAAGTTTTATTGGAAGACAGCCATGTCCATGGCAGAGTTGAGTGGCTGTAAAGACTGTCTGGCCTGCAAAGCCTGAAATATCTCTAGTCTGATCTTTTACAGAACTGTTTGTGGATCCCTGTGGATGTAGACACATCAACAAATACAGATATAGATACAGAAATACAGTATATGATAATGACATTTCACAATTTTACTGTGGGATGACTTATGAACAATAAATCTGAATATTAGATATGATTTTTTTCTGTAAATAGAATAAATGTCTTAGCCAGTTTTCAACCTTGATGTGAGTTCCATGCTTCCTGTCTCCCATGACAATGTATACAGTTATTATGGCATTGAACTGGTTTCTAATACCCATGTTCCCTTGAGATGTTCCCTAAGCAATCCATCAATGCAAAGAGTGAATCAAGGGGCTTCCCTGGTGGCGCAGTGGTTGAGAGTCCACCTGCCGATGCAGGGGACGCGGGTTCGTGCCCCGGTCCGGGAGGATCCCACATGCCGTGGAGCGGCTGGGCCCGTGAGTCATGGCCGCTGAGCCTGCGCGTCCGGAGCCTGTGCTCCGCAACGGGAGAGGCCACAGCAGTGAGAGGCCCGCGTACACCAAAAAAAAAAAAAAAAAAAAAAGAGTGAATCAAAACAGTGACTTGCTATTGTGGGATCTAAATTTTGAACTTTTCAGCAGGTTTCGTCAACTTGAGATGTAAAGAGTCCATATCAATCAAAAGCTTTCTGCATCCTATGTGAAAATTCCTAGATAACATTCAGCTTAGAAAACTGAAGTTTAACCTTTAATGTTTCTTGTAGAAATAAGCCTTTCATTGAATAAATAATTGCTGAACAACTACCATGCCAGGCCCTGTACCAGATATCAGGGATCCAGCAGAGAGGGAGACATGCATGGCCCCTGTCGTCTTGAGCTTAGAACTTACTTCGTACATAAGGTCTGTCCTTTCATTTAAAGCTGCGACTGGGTAGTGCACAAAGGCAACACCAACATAATCCCTAACTGCTGAGACTTCCAGAGCAATGGGAAATAGCTCCACTCCTGCATGAAAATGCCTGGTTCTATGGAGCATCAAGAAGGAACCGGATGTAATACTGGTAGCCAAAATTTACGTTCAAGTTGCATTGAGTTAGATTGCTAAATGAGGCCCCACAGAATGGTTTACAATGTATTTATTTAAAAAATAGAACCACATCCCAAAATATATTTAAATGAGGAAGAAACTAAGCATATGACTAAGTCGGTGCTTAGCAATGTAATGAGTGAAGAGTTTTAGTTTTGTAAAAAGAACGAGGAAAACAAACACAGAGAAACCCTTTAATTTTGGGTCCATGTTTGTCAATTAAAACCAAGAATAAACCACTTAGAAACTTCTAATCAGAGTCTCATTGCAATTGTGTCCCATTTTTCAATGGCAGAGATTCGTATTTAGATTTCCTTTGTATTGGAGGGGATTGCTAGCCGTATGTATTTCTGAACTGAAAATAATTTTTTTATGATTATAAAAATAACAAATGCTCATATAGTGTTTCAGCAATACATAATTTATCCAATACTTTTAAGTGAAGAGCATGAAATACAAGCACTCAAAAGTCTACCATCCTTGATAATGGTGCTACTTATTGAGTGGTCACTGTGCCAGCTACAGTAGGTGATTGACACACACTATTTCATTACTGTAAGGACCCCTAATGCTACCAGTTATACAGTATCCACTATTGTGACCCCCATTTTGCTGATGCGGAAACTAAGGTTGAGAGAAATTAAGTAACTTTTGCCCCTGGTAGCATCAGGGGTTCTTGTATAGAATTCAGAGGGTCTTCAAACCTGGACAAGAAACCCGGATTTTTAATTTCATTGACCTCTAGCTGACATTTAACACTTCTTTGTCATAAATGTAAGCAATGAGCTACATTAGTATTGTTGTACCATAGGCTCTTTTGCAATAGAAATCACATGTATTTTTTTTTTTTTTTTTTTTTGCCTTATGCGGGCCTCTCACTGTTGTGGCCTCTCCCCATTGCGGAGCACAGGCTCTGGACGCGCAGGCTCAGCGGCCATGGCTCATGGGCCCAGCCGCTCCGCAGCATGTGGGATCTTCCCGGACCGGGGCACGAACCCATGTCCCCTGCATCGGCAGGCGGACTCCCAACCACTGCGCCACCAGGGAAGCCCCACATGTATTTTTTTTTTTTTTTTTTTTTTTTTTTTTTTTGTGGTACGCGGGCCTCTCACTGTCGTGGCCTCTCCCGTTGCAGAGCACAGGCTCCAGACGCGCAGGCTCAGCGGCCGTGGCTCATGGGCCCAGCCGCTCCGCGGCATGTGGGATCTTCCCGGACCGGGGCATGAACCCGTGTCCCCTGCACTGGCAGGTGGACTCCCAACCACTGCGCCACCAGGGAAGCCCCCCACATGTATTTTTATATCACACTACAATTGCACAGATGTTTCCAAATATTGCTTACACTCGTCACTGCTTTGAAATGATAATAGTTATTAGATGTGCTTCCAGATCTTGTGGTTTGTATATTACTATTACATCACATTTAAAAATACTTTGATAACTTCATTTTAATACAACCAGCCTGCTTTGTAATGCTACATATTTTATTTTAGACATTTAGAAGCATTGAAAAAGCGGTCTTCAGGCTTCACCAGACTGCCAAAGGGACACATGGCACAAAAAAGGTAGGGGCCCCGGGGGCTTCCCTGGTGGCGCAGTGGTTGAGAGTCCGCCTGCCGATGCAGGGGACACGGGCTCGTGCCCCGGTCCCGGAAGATCCCACATGCCGCGGAGCGGCTGGACCCGTGAGCCATGGCCGCTGAGCCTGCCCGTCCGGAGCCTGTGCTCCGCAAGGGAGAGGCCACAGCTGTGAGAGGCCCGCGTACCGCAAAAAAAAAAAAAAAAAAAAAGGTAGGGGCCCCTTGGTAGGGAGTGAGCTGAAATGCACACACAGGTGGTCTGACTCCAGAACTTGGGCTCAGGCTTGTGACAACTCTGTCATTCTGCCTGCCCTTGGACTTGTGTTCACATTTTGGTGAAGATATTTTCAGCTCTCTCTCCAATTTGGAGAGAATTGATTAAGTGGTGATTAGGCAAACTCAGGGAAAAGTCAACGAAACATTCTTAGGGAAAAAAAACCTTTCCCTTCTTCCTCTTATTCTCAAGGAGGCAGGGGAATTGGGGCTTGCCATTATCTGGGCCTCTGGGGTGAACTGGGGGAGCAGTTTCAAGGCCACCAAGGAACTGTACCCCTGGGAGTGGGACAGGTCATGGACCAAGTTGACTTACAAGTGTAAAGACATCAGAGACATTCTCAAACAGAAGAAAACCCAGAGATACCACACTTGTGAACTCTTGGGGAAAAAATAAAACCAAATTCCTTAATGACAAAATCCAGTCACTCAAAAGATTGGAAAGGACTGGGTGCAGTGCTCAATTTTTAAAACAAAAAACCTCTCAATAGCTATAAAGCTCTGAGAAAAAGAAAGTGTTACCTAAAAAAAGTTCTCCTTTGAATACAAACATAAGACATATTTTCAAGGAAGCAGAGAATACTTCCTGACAGACCCACCACTAGCCCAGGGGCACTTTTGCAGTGACTATAAAGTCTCCCCTCTTCAAGGCACTTGACCATCTGCTGGAACATATTCCTTATAAATGGACAAATTGCACTGTGGACAGCCTGGACAACCATGCATGGCAGCCCTGCTTCCTGACGATACCAATAGTGATGAAATCCAGCCAAATAAGAGAAAAATCAAGACAAGGAATTCAGAAAAGAGCCTGGATTTCAGAGACTGGTGGTATAGCAAATGTAGTAAGTATGGAAATATAGGCTTTAAAACCATAGGGATTATACTGATAGAAATTAACTACTAAAATAATTGACAACATAAAAACAGTACAACAGAAGTCAGGAAATGAAGAAGGGATAATATCAATCATCCCTCATGGAAGGAAATAGATAAAAACTCTCAAAACTTTAAGTATAGAGTTTAAAAGAAATCTTCCATCTATAGTAGCCCCTGGAGATGTATAGAGTGATGTCTCAGCTTTAGGCAAGACAATGTTTGAGCTGATCTTTGTTCTTTATCTCAGCAAACTGATGCTCTGATTTCCATGTGCTTGGGTCATCCATGGGAGATGGATCCATACAGGTCTGCTGACAAAATTAGGTGTCTGACTGTGCAGGAGGGGGCCAGGCTATGCACCCTGATGACAAACACATCCCATGCATTCTCTTGGAAGACAGCTAGCTGTTTTTTCCTGGCTGTGTTCCAGTCCAAACACAAGCCTTTCCATATGAAACTTCTGCAACACTTCTAGCTCATTCCATTTTTCCTTACAGCTTGTCCTGATGATATGAGTTCAGAATATCTGTTTGTGATGTGGAATTTATGAATAGATTCATGTAGAAGGAATTTTGACTTCTGGCTGTAATTCTGGACCTGCCGCACAATTTATCCCCAACTTCTCTAATCCTTTCAATATTTCTGGTAAATGGAAATTGCTAATATGGCAGATACTGGCTACTCATTCACTAAACAAACCTGTTTTCTTTTCTTCCCGCACAAACAGCTTGACTACATTTCCCAGCCTCCCTTGCAATAGAATGTGGCCATGTGACTGAGTTCTGGCCAATAGAGTGAGGAGGAGGTTATATACATCACTCCAGACACAGCCATAGAAGTCTCTAGGCTGTCTTACAGCGAGCCCTGAAGAGGACTCCAAGAGCCTAGCCCAGGAGCAGGCAAACTTTTTCTTAAGGGGCTAGATAGTAAATATTTCTGGCTTGTAGGTCACACAGTCTCTGTCACAACTACTCAGTGCTGCTGTTGTAGGGCAAAAGCAGCCATGAATAACATACAAAGAAATGGACGTTGCTGTACTCTGAGAAAATTATATTTACCAAACCAGGAGGCTGGCTCACAGTTCATAGTTTGTTGATCCCTGCATCAGAGGATGGCAGAGCCACAAGATGGAAGGAGCCTGGGTTCCTGAATGGCTGCCTGGGAAGCACTCCCTTCCACCCATGAAAGCACTTACTCTAATTCTGCAAGATGGAAACTTCAAAAGACACTGTACTGAGTTTCCAGGCAGGGGGAAAGCAAGTCTAAACATTCATTGCTCTCACACCTGGGTATTTCATGTGAAATGCTTTGGGGCCTCAGTGATGCTAGTTTCTCCAATTCTCTACTCACCAGTGACAGTTTAAAAAATATGAAGAGTCACAAAAGCTGTGTCAGTTTTAAAATCTCCCATTAATAATTGCATTAGGGAGTATTATACTTAAAATTCACAGCCTTTTAAGATGCTGTTCTTACAAAAAGAAATATAACTGGTTACTTATGCAGGTATTTTTATAAATAAGATGTGAAGTATTGCTTTCTGGTCATCAGCCACCACAGGCTGGAGCTGCCCGCCTTGGCTTTTCAAGTGCAGTTCCATTACTGAAATTGCTCACTGTCGCCAAGGATCAACAGGGTTGCTTGGATGCAGATTCATATCTGTGGCTAATGAAAGATTCCACTGTTGATGCAATCTCTACAAACTCTGGCATTGAAACTCAGATGTCAAGGATGCTTGAGATTGCTGGCCTATTCAAGTTTCAGTGGTTTGGAATCTCATCCTTTGCATTAATCCGCCTGGTGATTTCTGCTGTTCTTGTCACCTTTATTTATAAATAGTTAAGAACCAAAACAGTGCTTGGAGCACAGCAGGCATAGAATACATAAACATTTGCTGAATGAAGTTCTTTTAAATTTAGTACACAACAACATATTATTAAATTAGCCCCACATCCAGAGTTGTTAAACTTTTCTCGCCAAGTCTCCTGTAACAACAATAACAACAAAACTAGTAAGAGAAACTGGTGCATGCTCGGAGGTAATTTTTAGTGGCTGACAGAGAGGGTCAGGGTGGATCATAGCATGTTATCTGGATTGCCTGAATAGGCAGTTGATGATGTAAGAAACTTTTCTGATTACTTGTTGAAAATAACTCGCAGCAATTATAAAAATTTATCTGGTATAAAAATGCGACTAAAACATACAGATGAAGTTCTCAAAAATTCACGTGAATCACATTACCCAGAATAAAGCGGCATTCTTAGACAAATGATTTTGAAATCTCTCTCCGGCTTTTTTTTTAGTAGTGAATATCTGGATGGTAAAAAGGTCTTCCTGATGTAAGTGTGTAAGTTTTATGGTGCCCTTACCTTCCTGAAATATTACTCTTTCACTAGGATCACCTGTGGTTTCAGGCTGTTCGATATGGGGGGCCAGGTAAGCCAATGGCCTAAGTGGAGTGTTTAAAGGGGACTTGGAGAGAACTTACATTGTGCATTTCTTTCTCCATCAGTTTTTTACTTATTTTGATAAGGCTATAAAAATAATCACTTCTTATGAAATTACGCTCAACTTTATTACAGCAATTCTGTGGCAATATTAAGCCTTGAAAAGGTAATAGCGAAGTATGTGAAGTAAGCCATTTTCTAGTTTAAATGTCAGGCCAAAGGGAATACCCTGCATATTCAACACTGGCACCTTTTTTCCTGAAGAATGTTCAGCACGTGACGGCCTATCTCGAAAGAATGATTGACATTTTATTTTAACAACACTTGAAATTTTAAAATTTATGGCTATCACCTAAAAATTCTATTATAAGCAATCTAATAATCAAGGAATTCAGCTAAAAATGACTGATACAATATTTTCTAAATTTTTATGCATGAAACCCCAGTTTTGCCTTTTCAAATAAGGAATAAGAGAAATCTCTAACAAAACTGTTAAAAGCTACACATCCAGTTATAAAATCTGAAAATAAGAGTAACATCTTAAAAATGGAATGAGATAGGGATTACTAATCCCGAACCACACATTCAATCAGAGAAATGCATCACCATTGGTCACCTTTCAAAAATTACACAATCCCTTCAAAAACTCCCTAAGGCAAGTCTAATCACCTTGAAGTTGGACGAGAATGAATAGCTGGTTCAAAGCCCTTAAACAGTAAACAGAAGCCACAAATTCAATCTAGGCTCCTTTGACTCTGCAGAACAGGCTCTTTTTGCCACAGCAGACTGCGGAATTCACGCTTCACACAGCAGACACTGAAGCGGTCTTCTCCCCCCAATTCATCTTCTCACCACCTGACTTAGTGTTTTCTTTGTTAAAGTGCCAGATTAGCAGGTAACATAACTACTTCAAAAAGCAGTTGGGAAATTCAACAGATCACAGTGTGTGTAAGTGGAGAGTACCTTCATTGCCCAGATTTGGCTTCCGAAGACCACATCCACATGTCCCAGTTGGTCCGGCTTGGAGACATTGTACCCTTATTTGTGTTGGTGTAAATTATTAATGGGTCTCCTGTAGTTGGCAGAATGATGGCCTCCTCAAAATGTTCACACCCTAATCCCTGGAAGCTGTGAATATGTTACCTTACATGGTAAAAGGAACTCTGCAGATGTGATTAAGTTACGCATTTTGAGATGGTGAGATTATCCTGGGTTATCTGGGTGGGCCCAATGTAATCACATGAGTCCTTACAAGGGAAGCAGGAATGGCAGTCAGATTTGAAGATGCTCTACTGCTGGCTTTGAAGATGGAAGAAGGGGCCACGAGCCAAGGAAGCAAGCAGCCTCCAGAAGCTGGAAAGGGCAAGGAAACAGTTTCTCCCCTAGAGCCTCCAGAAGCCACCCAGCTCTGCTAACACGATTTTAACCAAGTGAGACTTCTGATCTCCAATACCCTAAGGTAATAAATCTGTGTTGTTTTTAACTATTAAGTACATGGTAATTTGTTACAGTAGCCACAGGAAACCCATACCCTTTCAATTTCAAAAGTGTCCTTGTGTTCAATAAACAAGGGGATAGAGTTCATAACTGGTCAAGCTTTGACCTTGAAAAGCCAACACACCATCAACTTGAAAACTTCCTATGTGAATCTCTTCCTGGGTTTGGTTTTAAGGGGTCTCTGAGGCCCAGTAAAGCTCATCTCCTGTAATTTCCATGGATTGCTATAGATTTACTGTTCTGGATTCAATAGTGTTGTTAGGTACTAAAGAACAGAAATATATGACCACTTCTCAAAAGTCTTGTAAAACTAGAGTTTGCAAGAGCACTATACCACGTAGATAGTCCACTTCAGAATTAGGTCTTTTGCTTCCCTGGGATGTGGGGCTTTATCGCTCAGTCAGCACAAGAGGTAGAGAAGCTGCAGACAGTGGACTGATGGGTGGGGAAAGGAATGGATTTTTTCCAAGGACGGAAGGTGAGAAAAAGCAAATAATCAATGTTGGGCAGGAGAGCTTCATTTAATTATTTAGTTCTGCCTGAGTAAGCAACATCTGTGAGCAAACAGCCCTTCTCTCTCAACTTGTAGATATTTATAACCAGACCAGAAGCTTGTTTAAAGACATCATGATTAGGTGAAAGGTAAACTCTGACTGCAGACTGTAGTAAAACCAAATAAGATCAGGTCACGGGTTAATCGTCGGTACTGAAGTGTGAGTCCCCTCCCCGTTATCCCTCTCACATTCTTGCCCAGCTTCCTCCAGTGAGGGGAACCCCCAAGACAGTCTAGTCCACTTTCGAATGACTAATTGCTAACAAGGTTTCTTTCTATTTCACTATAATCTTATAACCTTCACCCTTTGGTCCTAGTGCCACCTGTTTGCAGCCACATAAATTGTCTGAACCAATGACTCAGTTCTGGCTGCACACTAGGGTCAACTGGGGAGTCTTTAAAAATCTAATGCCCAGGGCTTCCCTGGTGGTGCAGTGGTTGAGAGTCCACCTGCCGATGCAGGGGACACAGGTTCGTGCCCCGGTCCGGGAAGATCCCACATGCCGCGGAGTGGCCAGGCCCGTGAGCTATGGCCGCTGAGCCTGCGCGTCCGGAGCCTGTGCTCCGCAAAGACAAGGAAATATATACATGCTAAGTTTATTTATTTATTAATTTTTTAAAGATTTTTTTTGATGTGGACCATTTTTAAAGTCTTCATTGAATTTGTTACAATATTGCTTCTGTTTTATGTTTTGGTTTTTCGGCTGTGAGGCATGTGGGATCTTAGCTCCCTGACCAGGGATCGAACCCACACCCCCTTCACTGGAAGGCGAAGTCTTAACCACTGGACAGCCAGGGAAGTCCCTACATGCTAAGTTTAAATAAAGCATGTAACAAAGCAGTATGCATGGTGTAATTAAATTTTAAAATATATATGAACTGCAAATATGTGTACTACAAAAGTAATATGCCCTGTAAATGGTACCAATGTATAACAATACGTATCTGTATTTTCTGACTTTCTCACAACTGATATGTATTTCTTTGTAACAAAAGATAACAGGTCACTCAAGAAAACATTTTGGAAGTTTCTTATAAAACTAAACATGCTACAACCATAAGTCCAGCAATTGTACTCTTGGTTGTTTATTTCAGAGAAATGAAAAATCTGTTCACACAAGAACGTGTACGTGAATGTTCATAACAGTTTTACATGTAATAGCCTCAAACAGAAACAACCCAGAGCCCTTCACTGAGTGCGTGGTTAAGTAAATCGTGGTACATCCATACTGTGGAATAGTACTCAGCAATAAAAAAGGAGCTACTAATATATAAAACAATATGGATGATTCTCCAGAGATTTACGCTGAGAAACTATGCTGTGAAAAATGTCGATCCCAAAAGGTTACATACTGTATAATTCCATTTACATGGAAGTGACAAATTTAGAGAAATGGAGAATAAATTAGTGGTTTCAAGGGGTTAAGGAGGTGGGTGAGAGACAAGTAAGCATGGCTATAAAAAGGCAACAAGAACAACCCTTGTAGGGATGGAAATATTCTGCATGTTAACTGTGTCGATGTTAATATCCTGATATTATACCACAGGTTTGCAAGACGTCACCAATGGGGGAAACTAGGTAAAGGGTAATTGGGAACTCTGTATATTTCTTAAAACTGCATATGTATCCACAATTATCTTGAAAGTTTGATTTAAAGAAAGACAATAGGAATGAATTCTAACTAGAGAAAACACCTATTGTGTTTTCTTACCTTAAGGAAATTTATCTGTTAAATGGTGACAGTGAAAATCATTGCTTTAACAGTGAAATATATAGTGAAAAGCATTGCTTTAAGAATTAAAAAACATCTATGACACCTCCAAATAGGTGAGTACAGGAATGTAAGTTTTGGATAACACAGGTTCCCTTCTGATGGCACGATGGCAGGGTACTACACGGTTTCCTCCTCCCCAAAGTTACTTATCCTAAGTTAGCAGTAACATACAAATGATGAGAGAAGAAGATGAATTTGGGAGAATTAGAATTTACCTGGTTCATCAGCCTTCCCAGTTTCTGATGCTTGTTTATGTAGAGAGCCCCAGGTCTAACCAAAAGTCAGTGGAAGTATGAGGAGTGACAGACTCAAATATGAACAAGCACTGCTCAGGGACCCCTTTTCAGGTGTTTGTTCTCAAATTCAGAGAACATCAGCCTCACGGAGGAGCAGACTCCCCCAGGTGCATCCCCAGATGCTGATTCTGTGGCTCAGGGGTGTGGCCCGGGAATCTGCATTTTTAGCAAGTACCCCTGGTGAAAGCAGACTTTCCAGAACACTGCTATGGAGGATGCTGAGAGCCAAACTGGATCCGGACTGCCCAAGAAGTGACCATAGTCCTTCCTCAAAACAATAGGTTTCAGGGCTTCCCTGGTGGCGCAATGGTTGAGAGTCCACCTGCCGATGCAGGGGACGTGGGTTCGTGCCCCGGTCTGGGAGGATCCCACGTGCCACAGAGCGGCTGGGCCTGTGAGCCATGGCCACTGAGCCTGGTGCGTCTGGAGCCTGTACTCCGCAACAGGAGAGGCCACAACAGTGAGAGGCCCACGTACCGCAAAAAAAAAAAAAAAAAAAAAACAATAGGTTTCAGTCATCTTTCCTCAAGGACGATTAAAGGGATTCTTCTAGCTGGACCTTATAAAGACAATTACAGGAGGAAGTGCTGAGAACAGAACTCATCCACAACAGATGTGGATGCTTAGCTGTAGAGGAGAGACAGAAAAATGGCAGCTACTGTGCTATACTGATGAGACCCCGGCTGAGCAGTCCCCAGGGCTCTGGAAAAGAATCGGGTGTGTTTGGAGGGGGATTCTGAGGGAAGGTAGTCCTCCTAACACTGGTGGGGAGCAATGGGGGGAACACGCTGAGACTTTACTTTTTACCCTTATGAGGACCAGGGTGCACTCAGGAAACAGACTGTACCAACTAGACAAAACAAATCACCAACAATGTACAAATGCTGTCCAGCAATAGACAATTTCTTTAAGCTGCCATTTTTGCCACCACGCTTGGCAGAAGTTTCCACGTAGAACAGGGACTCAGCACTTTACCCCTATCTGCTGCCATGGTTGCTTTCGTCACCTCTCATCTTCCAGATCTGTTTCTGGTCCTCCCAGCTGCCAACCTTGTCTGTGACCTCTTTTCCACCCGTGTCTGCTCTTCTTGGTCTGTTCCTTGGCTATGATTTTGGCTTAGCACAGGAATATATCTGACCATTCACTTCTGCTGCTTGGCCTCTGGTCATCATCTCAAGTACTTACTCCCTCCAGCTCAGCACTTCTCCGGGAACCTCCAAACCTAGTGTGACCTGGTTGAACATGCCCTGCCCACCAAGATGCCCTATCAACTGGCCACATCCGTGAGATGATGACATTACCTGTAAAACTGCTGGTGGAGCACTTGGCTAGAAGTGGCCCAGAGCAGCGCCTCTGTTCTTCTGTCTCTTCTTCTTTGGCCTGTCCTAATTCGGTCTTATCTGTTTGGGTATCCCTTACTTGTCCTTTTTCACACTGACCTTTTTCATAGTCCCCACTGACCCTTATCTTATAGGACTAGTTAAGGAATGGCAAGCGGGTCTCTTCTCACATACCAACTCTAGTCAATTGTTAATGAATCAGTGAGTGCAGTGTTTAAAAAATAGCCTCTCATAGCACACCTCAGTGGGCCATAACCGATGTCATGCCTGCCTTGGGTGAGGATGTGGGTAGAGTCTTACACTTGAAGAGACTGCCATCTTTGTACTGAATAGTTTCTTCTTTAGGGCTGATATAATAAAAACTATTTTGAATGCATTAGCATTTTCCATTCACATTTGCTATAAAAATACATGCAAAACAGAAACTGCAGGAACTGTGTCTTTTCTCCAATGAGAATACACTCTTCTGGTGCCTTTGGCAGAAACCATTTGGCAGTTATAGCTTGAGAATTGTACAAGTCTCCCTAGCTTTAGGCTGGAAAAAGAGTAGCTTCTGGGGTGAATGATGTCAGAAAAACTGTCCCCCATTATTTGAAAGCCTTTCCCTCTAGAGCTGTTTCTTTTTTTTTTTTTAATGATTTTTTTTTTTTTTTTTTTTTGTGTGTGTGTGTGGTACGCGGGCCTCTCACTGCTGCGGCCTCTCCCGCCACGGAGCACAGGCTCCGGACGCGCAGGCCCAGCGGCCATGGGTCACGGGCCCAGCCACTCCGCGGCATGTGGGATCCTCCCGGACCAGGGCACGAACCCGCGTCCCCTGCATCGGCAGGCGGACTCTCAACCACTGCGCCACCAGGGAAGCCCTAGAGCTGTTTCTTATCTTTCACTATCAAATGTCTGTAGTGACTAGTCTCTTACGACAAAATGTTGCTTCAGTCTTGTAGTTGGAATGTGAATACCCAGGTCATGGGGGTTAGCACACAGAGGTACATTCCTGCTTCTCAATGCAAAATCACAAAATTGGGGCAATTCCACAGCAGAGTATTCCTACCTATATGCATTCCTTCCTACAAAGTATCATCTTCAGAAAGGAGCACTGACTCCACTTACCTTGTAGTGGAAGAGAAACAATCCACAGAACAAGCTGTACAGATCTGCGGTGAGCAGGGAGAGGTTGACCGAAGTGGCGCTGGTTTTCTTTATGACCACTGGCATGAAGCTGTAGAGACCAAACATGCAGGCACTAAAGCCAACGTACAGCAGTCCTGATGGGGAGAGGAAAGAGAGGCGACGTCACAGCCTCCTCCAGGGCCTCTGTGGATCCACAGTGGGTGGAGGAAGGGGAATGGTGCCCCCGACTTATCCTTCACTCTATTAACGGATGTTTATTATTGGGTGATACACAGCTAAAACATAAAGTAAAAAGTGAAAATCTGCACGTGGAACAAAACCCACACGCTTCTCACACATATATGATGTTTTGCTTCTTCCGGGAAGGAGTACCTCTTAGTGGCCACAGTCAGAACATAGGGTCAAGTTTTCTAAATTCTATTTCTGGTTGTGCTGTAAGTAGTTTCTAGTACCCATGTCTTTTAAAACTTTTTTCATTTCTTTTTTATTTGCAACATAGGAACAAAACTACTTGGTGTCATGTATTGTTCACAATGGTGAATAACTACACAGTCCTTAAAACGGAAGGGCTTACATGACAAAGAGATGTGCACTAAGTCCGAGTACTGCACTGGAGTCCTAACTGTGTGACCTTGGGCAAATCACTTCATTGCTTTGACACAAGATGATCTGTCAGTTTCTTCCAGATCTGTGAATCCTGCTCAGCCCTACCGCCAACACCAGAGTCCTATTCCACCATCACTCTTCCTAGCATACCGTGGGCTCTCACATGCAGGCTCTGCTGTTTTAGAAATAGATAGGTAAATGCTTTGTAGACCATCAAAGAACGAAGTTTTGCAAAACAGAAAGATAAAAAAGAAGAAAAAAATGCCCTTAAAATGCTATGTGATCAGTCCCTCATCCTCTGAAATTCTCTCTCTCTTTCCCTCTCATTATAACTAAATACACAATTGTTAATACTAATTCCATACGTACATAATTTTGTTGAGTCCCAAACAGAAGATTACGGCTAAATCTAGAGTTTGGTTCATCACTTCCTAGATGTTGATGCAACACAAGTGTAGAAAAATTAGGCTCATTTCTCTACCTTGAAAGAATAAGGCATAGAATAAGCATAAGTAACGCGATTCGGTGGATCTCTGGGCATTTTTATATAATAAAATATCCAACATTTCCAAAGGAACCTTGACTACATGTGTCTGCTTTAGGCTGTGGGCAGATTACTTCTCTTGAGCCCTATGAATTTTGGAGGATTTGGTAGGTACTAGACATCCAGTCCCTGTGACTGAGAAGAATAGGGATCCCTCCATAGAGAAATTTGGTTTTTCCATATGAAAAGCATTTCAGGGCATGAATCATTATTCTATATGTTTCTGATATTTAAGGAAAGTTTAAGGAAAGCCATGCCAAATCTATATAAGAATTTTATTTTGAACACTAAGTAAGCAAACTCAGTACAACAGCCCCCTCTAGTGTGGTGGAAATGCCCTGAGGGGAAACTGGAATAATCACTTTTCTCGTTCAGTAAATTATACAAGTCCTCTCGTGGATATTCTATCATAGTAATGTCAGATGGCTTTTGGCTCTCCATCAAAGTTTTAATTCTCTAAAAATGTTCAATTTTCCTGTACTTGGGTTTCATGCTACTTATAATTCATTTCCCTTTTAACCAAGTTACTAAAAATGCAATATTAAATAACCTATGATTAATACATGAAAAGACATAAAAATTAATTCAGTATTCCTTTAAGGAATCTTGAGATGAACAGACTAGGGATAAAATATATCCTAAATTAATCCACTAAAAGTAATCAAACTTGACCAGAACATAGTCCAGGAATCAGAGCCTTAAATTTTTTTTTTTTTTCCAATTATACGTGACTGGGCTAGGAAGTTCCACAATCCTACCCTCCCATCACCTTACCTAGCACACTATGGACTCTCACATGTGAGATCTGATGTTTTATATTCACTCAATTATTCACCCATGTATTCACTGAGTACCTACTATGCTCTAGGGACTCTGCTATGGGTTAGCAATGGAAAACAGGATAGACAGGAAGCTTAGAGTTGGTATTAGTACTATGAAGGAAGAAAAGGGTTGCTATGAGGAATGACAGGGGGCTTGCTTTAGGAGGGGTGGAGGTGGCACTTACCTTGAATGCTGAAGGACTAAAGGAGATTGCCAGGGGGAAAATAATTTAGGCAGGAGGACCTACAAATGAAAAGACCCTGATGGGTTCCAGGAGCTGCCAGAGGCCAGAATATCTGAGCAGGATGAACAGAGTGAGGCAGTGATAAGAGAGGAGGTTGGAAAATTAGGCAGGGGCTGGATTACATGGGGCTTTGTAGGTCTTAGAAAGAAATCGGTCTTATTCTAGTTGTAATGGGAAGCCACTGAGGAGTTTATAGCAGGTGGCTACCGTCTGATCTACATTTCTAAAAGATGACTTTGGTTACTGTGAAGGAGAAAAGCACGGAGGAGACCAGTGAGGAGTGCAGGGTCTCAGTCCAGGCAAGAGATGCTGGTGGCTTTGCTGGGAGTGGCAGTGGAGATGAAGGGAAGTGGCTGGTCTGTGAAGGCTCAACACGCCCTGCTGGTAGACTGGATGTGGGTAGTGAGGAAAAGGACAGCATAAAAGACACCTATGGGTTCACATTGGCTCTGGCTAATTTAGAAACTGGGTGAATCAAGATGCCATTTACTGGGCTTCCCTGGTGGTGCAGTGACTGAGAGTCCGCCTGCCGATGCGGGGGACGCGGAAAAGCTCTATTTTGAACACGTTAGGTGTTAGATGCTTACGCATCATCCAAAAGAATCTGTCCAGTAGCGAGTGGATATACAATTGGCAGCTCAGAGAAGAGGTGTGACTTTACAAGCAAATCGGTGAGCCAAGGAGTGTAAGAAAATAGATACGCAGCAGAGTTTCACGCTACTCATCAGGCTACCTTGAGATGCTCCAAGCTTAACCACTCTGGACCTGTTCTTAAAAACTGCAGAAATTAAATTTAGAGGGATAGGAGTGAAATATATACACCATCATAGTTAATCACTTTGCTGGGTCAACCAATGTTTTTGCGTGTGAATATCCTGTTTTGTGAGCAAAGCATGGTCAGCCAAATGAACACACGATTAAGTGGAGAGTGGGAATGCAGTATTGCTGCAATTTACTGCTTTGTTGTTCTTAGAGGGACATTAGCTAGTTAATGGATGTAAGTGATGCATCTGAAGGCCCGACTTGCTGTGCATGTGGGGTTTTCAAACAATCGACTGACATGATCAAACAAACGGACTGAATTACTTTTTGACTGACAACCGCATGATGGGTGCAATAACTACATTTACAAAGTATATGTATAACCATTTCTTATTTGAAATGATTTCCCTCTCACTCAAGACAGAATTTGGTAGCTCTTGTCCTCACGTACTAAAGAGATTTAAGCTAAAGAAATTGGAAAGAATACTACCAGCTAATACTGATTGAGCACCTGCTATGTGTCATGTACTTTATGTACATTAATTAATCTCCCTAACAGTATAATGCCATTGCTATCCTCTTTACACACGTGAGGAAATAGGCTTATAGAGTGTATCAGTCAAAAAACACAGTCCATACCATGTTCAAAAGAGGAAATATAATATGGGGCACAAGTTAAAAAGGTGTTTGAACGGGTGATGGGGAAACAGGGATGGTGAGGCAACCCGGACATTAGCAATAGCGGTAAATTATTCACACCCCTGGAGCCAGAGGGATCCAGGGAGGAGGCCATGTTACCAGAGGTCAGAAGTCAGGGAAGCCCAGGAGAGGAATAATCAGAGGACACTCAGTCATTTCTAGAGACCTGACCTAAAAGAAGGAGACACACCATGGTTTCTTTCTTCCTCCCACCCTCCAGTCCCCTTCTACTGCTTCCCATTGGCCAAATCTAACTGAAAGCCAGTTAACAAAGCAGCTGGGAAGCATTGTTTGTTTTGCACGAGCCAGTTGTCAGCCTCTGCAATGCAGAGCAGAGTAACGGTAAGAAACAGATCTGTGAGCAAACAGGCAGAAGACAAGCTTATAGAGGTTGAGTAGCTTGCCCTCAGGTCACTCAGGCTGCCTGAATTTAAATTCTGAGCACATACTACTAACCTATGTTGTCTAATTATTATGAAGAGAAATGGGGCTTGGATGAGGCATCCTATTTGACGGTAATGAGCATCTCATTTTATATATGATATATACACAACACATCATATATACATGATACATCATGTGATATGCGCTATATATGCTTATATATGATGGATGTATATAGTACGTGCCTGTGTATGCTGCATATATTTTATCTCATCACTTTCTTTGGGATCCCACTGGTGTCACTGGATCCCACTGGTGTCACTGGTGTTCTTTTACTTCCCTTTGACTAGACTAGATTTTTAAAACATTATTTTTAATTCTTAAAAATAAAGGCAAGGTAAGATGTTTTCTCAGGACATATGCACTAAGGCACCAGGATGGGGGGATGACTCAGAGTGCAAATTAGTCCCACCACAGGCAGCCGTGAGCCCAGAGAAGCAGCCTCCATTCCCCAGGCCTCCAGTTCGGCATCGGTAAAAAGAAAGGCTGTATTTGTAATGATCTTTAAGGTCTTTCCTGCTCTGTGGTCTCATTACTGCATCTTCAGGGAAAGGTCAAATCTCTTGTTTTGGCCTCTAGGACAAAACCGAAATCAAAACCAAAGAAAGCATCACCCCCGGCAAGAAAAGTGAAGCCCCAGCACACCACGAACTGGCGTTGGCTGACCCAACGCACACTTTTTCTTCCTCTGACACTGGACTTGCACGTCAGCTAACACTTGTTCACATGTCCTTCAACACAATATGGCAAAACTGGATAAAGGGAACGCTTAAGCTAGTTATTAGATTTCTGTCTAATCTGTCCACCTGCTCCACAGGAGGACATTTTAGCTCTGTTAGGTCCTACATTTCACTTGAGTTTCATGATTACATAACCAGACCCAGTCGTTCTGTTCAGTAGAGTAAAACAAAGATACAAAAACAAACAGCATCAATAAATGAATGCTATCTTCTTGCTTTTAATTACTCTTTGCATCTTGCAATTGGCCAATATTATTAGAAAATAACAGAATCTGTTAAAAAATGCTTTCCAAATCCAGAAAATATGAAACACGTTTATCACCCCACTTGCTCCATTGAAAAAAAGTCTTTTTACTTTGATAAAATGGCAACCATAGGAGCTGTCCAAGAGACTATATGATGGGGATTACTGATGTGGAGAGAGGGAAGGGAGAGAAACGCATCGACAGATACTGGGAGATACAGTCTTGGATTTTAGTCTCTTAGCTAAGACACTTGGAGCGCTCCACCAAGACACAGTGATCAGAGCTTGGGTGATTTCCCATGGAGCATGGGGAGGCCTTGATGGGAGGCTGATCCCCTTGATGTCTCCTTGCCTCTAGGGTCCATGAGTTCCAGTAGCTGCTATACCATCTCCTGGTTTCCCAGAAAGAAAGGGCAATGCCAAGCCCAAGCCTCCTGCTCTGTCTCCACCGCTTCCCTTTTGTCTATATTTTTGTAAGATGAGACAGGGCAGGACAGCCCGTCTCCTTTGCTCGTCATTCATCTGCTCACTTAACAAACATTTATTCACTGAATTTTATGTGCCTAGAACTGAACCAAGCAGTAGAACATTGTAGTAGGTCAGGATGAGGTAGGAGGACAAAGATGGCCATGGTGTAAAAACACTCAACCCGTACCCGTGCTTCAGAAAGAAAAGATGAAGATTTGGTTCCTTTTCTAGACCATCTGAGCCTCATTTCCAGTCAGAAATTAAACGAATGGTTTTATGATGCGTTCCCTTCATCATCTTGGACCACAGGAGATTGACATTTTAATGGCAATACGAGGGCTCAGAATAAAACTACCTTTTGATGACATATTCAACTAACGCTGAATTATAACAGAACCTTGGTGGACATGCATGTGACATCCACATAATTAGAGGACAAATTATTTTTTATTAGTGCTACTACTATTAATATAAAATTAATTTATACTCATGGACCACTGCATGTGAAGCGTTACCAAGCACAGGTAACATCCTGGCTCTGAGAATCACAAAGGCCAATGCAGCTGTAACCTGCAGCTGGCTTCCTTTCCCAGCCGCCTTCCTCTCCTCCCTACAATCCCTTCTTTCTATTGCTTTTCATTTAATTGTATCAACTCGGGAGAAATTAAACGGCAGGACTCTGTGACAGACACAAGGGCTGGGGAGCCCTTGAAGTCACTAGAGATAACCCCAGGGGCAGCTGTGCATAATTCTGTAGCACCTGGTGTGCCTTCAGGGGCAATTCTGTCAGCAGCAAGTCAACCCTGGATGCTTCAGGGTCAAGGGTAGGTAAAGTGGTGCAGGGAGTTTTATGTCACTGCTGTCCTTGTTCGGAGAAGCAGAATTTGACTGAAGCTGTCAGTTCCATGAAAGCTCATATAAGCTGGAGATGGCTCAAACGGCCAGCTTCAGAGTGGGGAATCACCTGTATTTTCACCCGGGCACACACTTCCCAAGCATACCCATAAGCCAAGCTCTGTGCTCACTGCTGGAACCCAGGCGTCTTGGTGTAGACACTGAGGGGATTTCAGGGCTGAGGGTAGGTCAGTCCCATCTAGGGCTGGCTGAGTGATCATTATTAGAGCATCACCTGGGATCTTAAATCCTTGTCCTAAATTTTTTTTTAGAGAAAAGGGACTTTAGAAACAGGTGGCATCTAGATGCCCTGGCTATTAAGTAGCTCAAAGTCTGTCTGGTATTTTCCACCAAGTCCAGATCAATTAACCATGTCTTTTGTACAAACTGCTCCCTTCTGAAAAGGTTTTTATGGGTTCAGAATGCCCATTACCTTGTTTTCTTTTGTGCCTTTTTGTTAAGTTCAGTTTTTTTCCTTTACTAAAGTGCCACTTTTTAATGATCACATCAGTTTGGTGTTTCTCAGCTGGAGCAAATTGCTGTCATTTGTGTCCCACCACTGCCTCAGGGCATTTTTTCTTTCCAGTTGGTCTTTAACCTAATAACATACTTCTGTGTCTACCCTAATGGCAACTTGGTGATGATAATGGGCAGAGGCTTAATTAAAAAACATTATGAATCATACAGTTCAGTCTCTTCTAGTGTGTACGAATCCCTAAAGTGACAAGGGGGTTTCCTTTTCTTTTGTCCCTTGCAGTCTAAGTCCTTCCCTTGTTTGTGCCTCACCGCCACCAACGTCACTCTCCATACGTTATTTCTCAGGTTTACTAAAAACAGCATCTTAGGTGAGCAAAGCCCTTACCTATTTGCCAATCCCAGGGCACCTTCAACAGCTCCTTGTGCTCCATTATAGCTCTGCGAATTGAAAGAAAGCACACCTGATAAGCAACGCGTCCTACTTCTTTTTTCACTTACCAGATTTATACAAATCATGAAGCAATCAATTGAATTTCAAAAATTACTCTGGATCACACAGAGGCAAGTCTCATTAGGCAGCCCAGCCCAAGGTTTATCCCTGTAGGATCTTGTTTGGTGAGTGAGCCAGTGGGCATGGTGGAGCACAGACCCTCCGCAGCCCTTCTCACCCAGTCTGCCTCTAGCCTCTGCTTCTTCTTGTTTAGATGCTTTCTCAAAAGTATATGGCGAGGTTGCAGGTTTAATCAGTTTTCTGATTGAGCACTCCTCAGGGCAGTGGTTCTCAAACTTAAATGTATAAAACCGCCACCTGGAGAGCACGTTAAAACAGTTTCCTGGGCTTCCCAGGTGGCGCAGTGGTTGAGAGTCCGCCTGCTGATGCAGGGGACGCGGGTTCGTGACCCGGTCCAGGAAGATCCCACATGCCGCGGAGTGGCTGGGCCCGTGAGCCGTGGCCGCTGAGCCTGCGCGTCCGGAGCCTGTGCTCCGCAATGGGAGAGGCCACAGCGGTGAGAGGCCCGCGTACCGCAAAAAAAAAAAAAACAACCAAAAAAACAGTTTCCTGGGCCCCATCCCTTGAAAGTCTGATTCAGTAGATCTGGGTGGGGCTCATGGATGTGTGTTTCTGACAAGTTTTCATGAGGTGCCAGTGCTGTTGGTCAGAGAACTACACTCTGAGAACCACTGTTCTGGAAGAGGGCCAGGAGGGGAGGCGCACGGCTCCACCGGTGTCCCTCTGGTTTCAGTGTGCCCTCAATGTATCCCGTTGGCCAAACACTCATATGCCACTTCCACTATTTTGGCAGCTGTGTTTCTGAAGGGCTCTGTCAGCTCTAATGGCCTATGGCTGAAGCAGATGAGCGCTAGATCTCTGAAGATATTTTTTTGGATCCAAGAATAATAATCCTTAAAATGAGCCATCCATCTACAAAATGTTGGTTAGGAACAGTTGAACTAGGCTATTTCTTTTCCTCTTACAAGCTGACGCACCAAATTTAGGAACTTTAAAATGCCAGCATGCTTTCAAAATGAACCAAAAATAAATCTTTCTTAGAAAGTCTTCCCATGTCCTTGCCTTGTTTGCTATGGAGTTTTTCACCTGCATCTCAGGATACCGAAGTTTGGAGGATTCTTGGAAACAGCCTATTTGCAAAACCAGTTTAAAGTGATACCAAAATAGCTTCCATAAATAATTTCAGACACTGCCCCAGTACAAAGAACTTACTTTGTAGAAAGTGATTTGGTGAAATCAGAATCACTCGCTTTGCAGAGAGGGATTTGTTGAAATTAGTCTGGAGGTTATACTATCCTTCTTTATCTCTTATGTGAAACTAGAATCCACGGCCTTTATTGATGGAAAATTATGCTTTGTTTGACATTTATTCTTGCAACAACTTCTGAGGCCTAGTCAGTGATGACTTATATGTTCCAATGCCAGAATTATTGCAAAATTGTTGTTTCTGACTTTTTGATGCTTAGTGAATGCCTGTGTTATATCTTCACTCATTTAAGGAAAATGGAAACACTAAATTTCTAAGAGATGAATTTGTTTTTCGTTTTTGTTTGGTTTTTTTTTTGGCCGTGCGTACTGCTTGTGGGATCTTAGTTCTCCTACCAGGGATTGAACCTGAGCCATGGCAGTGAAAGTGCTGAGTCCTAACCACTGGGATGCCAGGGAATTCCCTAAGAGATGAATTTGAAATATGGTTCACTTGTGCAAATCCATGGGCAATAAAAGAAAAAAATTTATAAAAGGAAAATTTAAACTATGAGTTTTCTAGTGGTGGTTACTAGTAAGACTAGTTTACTGGTTGTCAGTAGTAAACAGAATTGCCCCTTTTTGGAAGTGCATCAAATCATGGCATTTACACTTAGTTTGTCTGTTTCTCTAAGTAAAACCTCCTTGTCTGGTTTGGGAGAATCAATGTACTTCTCATGTATTCTTGTAAATTATCTTCAAAGTCCATTAAATACATCCATTAAAAATTCATTTAGTTTGGGGATAATGCGGCTTCCGAGTAGCAAACTTTGGTCTCTCTTGCCTCGCGGCCTCGGGGTTTGGGGCCCCGGGGAGGGGACCGCGAAGGTCATGCTGGGGCGGTTCCGCGCGCCGCCAGAGGAGGCGTGGCGGGCCTTGGGGCTCGTTGGCAGCTGCCTGCGGTGCCGGCTCCTCAGCACGGCGAGGCAGCCCCCGCCCGGGTCGTCAGGACCAGAGCCAAAGGGCGGCGGAGACCCCACGCGCCCCTCGCAGCCCCGGGTGAGTGCACACCTGGAGCCCTGCCTTTGCTCGCCAGTCAACCCTGCGTGCCCTTCCCATCCCACTTGGTCATAACCTCAGAAACCACTCGGCCTCAAGTTGTCCTCCACTCCGCCGGTTGACCTCCCTGGGTCACAGAATCTCATCCCGCATTTTCCTCCGGTTTGCACGGACCCTCAGCGGTAAAGAGAACCTCAGAACCGACACCCTCTCCACGTGGTTAGATACCCGGGCTTGGATTTTAGTTAGCTTTTGCGCCAAGAAAATAAGTTTCAGGTATTCTAAGCTTGGGGGCTGGGTCTCAACCTTAAGTTTCCCATGATTGAAGCGCGTCAGAGCATTTTTATTATTTATCACTTGGCTCTCCCTTCGGAGGTCTGGTGTGTATATGCTGAAATTGAGCACATGTGGGTCGTAGTGGCGTGCTGGATATGCCTTTTTTCTTTGGTTTCTCCCGGGTTCTAGTTCTGACCCCAAAAGAACTTAAGAGCCATTAGGCTCTAGTGATAGGCAAGAGAAGTGGTCTTCGGAGCTGGGGGAAGGTTAATGAGTTATTTTATCTTGGGACTTGGAAAAAGTACAAAGAAATAATGATGCAGTTTGCAAGACGTTCCACTTTTAGCTGTCTTCTACTTTGGCTTTGTTACTTTTGGAAGCCAGAGTTAGGTTGACCTCCTAAATTTATTTGGTTTATTTCTATGTATTCTCAATATCAGCACAAGCAGGTGATGCCTTGGGGTTTTTAAATCAGCATTGGGATCTAGGTCACACGTGGTAACGATCATGGTGCTTGAGCCTTGGGGTTTTTATATCAGCAGTTGGGATCTGGGTCACACGTGGTAACGATCGTGGTGCTTGAGCCTTGGGGTTTTTAAATCAGCATTGGGATCTGGGTCACACGTGGTAACGATCGTGGTGCTTGAGCCTTGGGGTTTTTAAATCAGCATTGGGATCTGGGTCACACGTGGTAACGATCGTGGTGCTTGAGCCTTGGGGCTTTTAAATCAGCATTGGGATCTGGGTCACACGTGGTAACGATCGTGGTGCTTGAGCCTTGGGGCTTTTAAATCAGCATTGGGATCTGGGTCACACATGGTAACGATCATGGTGCTTGAGCCTTGGGTCTTTTTTTTCCACATGAAAAGATATCGACTTAGGGAACCTTCCCTTGGAAAGAAGCACCTTTGTAATTGTGTTAGGAGCCCAAATGCAACTGCATCCCCAGAAACTTTCAGTATTTTCTCATCCCAAAGTAACGTGAAACATGCTGTCCGTTTAACAAGATCGAGGCCTGTGTGTAGGTATCTTCAAAAATACTGTAATAAATTTAGTGTAATTAAAAAAAAATTCATTTAGTTTGGAAGAAATTTACTAATAAAGATATTGAGTTTTTCAGATTTCATGTGGGAGGTTGGTGACAGGTTTCTACCTTTGAGTTTTGTAAAATAAAGCAAACAGCCATACCCCAAATGAAAAAAAAATTGTAAGAATAAGCTCTAAGAGTATCGACTGCCTGAATTTCTAATTTTTACTCACAACTGAATTCCACTGAAAAATGCCCCGAAGAGTCCAATCATTCCCAGGAATTCCACTCGGCTCAGGGTTCGGATGATGTATTCTTCCCAGACGTTAGAGATACCGTAGAGCGTGGCTCCCCCTAAGACCAGAAGGTCCCCTACCAGCTTATTTTCCCCTAGGAACCAAAAAAAAAAAAAAAAAAAAAAAAGAGGAAGCTTTATTAAAATTTTCCTAACAAGAATTTGGCATCGGCAAAATCAGCTTCCTATGCCTA
Organism: Phocoena sinus; assembly: GCF_008692025.1. Lineage (NCBI taxonomy): Eukaryota > Metazoa > Chordata > Mammalia > Artiodactyla > Phocoenidae > Phocoena > Phocoena sinus. The sequence continues at coordinate 42,517,833 of NC_045774.1, forward strand.
TTCTTTTCTGACATTTTTATAGACGTTCTGTATTTTGCCAACTGAGATTTAGTAAAGTCCATTTGTGTGTGCTCCAGTTACGCTGTGATATAAAAAGTTTGCCTATGTCCGCAACAAGAAGTCTTCCCTAGCTAAGAAAGGGACCAGTTTCTTCTAGACTGTACCCTCTCCATAAAGCACCATGTCTTCTGTCTGAGCGAAAGGGATTATGGGTTGAAAATTTCAACTCCCCTAAAGTAAGTAACATAAGGGTGAAAATATATGTCATTCATTATCACATTAGTATTTTTCTTCTTTCATAAAAATATCTATTTGTTCTAAATTCAATTTTGGTTTCTGTCCAATCTCATAAATTCTGTACCTAGCTATTTCCTATACTTAGGCCAACTCTTTCCACTCCAGGAAGTGTGAAGCTAGGGAAGGACAGTGGGAATCAGCAGCCAGTGGCCTCACAGTGGGCTTGTACCCAAGAAGCCTCCAGCTGTGTCCTGTGTAGTTGGCTCATGGGAGCTCAGCAGACATGCAGCTCTGGGGCAGAAGAAGGCGGGATTGGGAGGGCTCTCTCTCCAGCGTGATTCTAAGGGAGAGACCCACCTTAGAGTAGCCTTGGATTTCCAGATTAGCTGGAACAACCTAAAACTGCAGAGCCAGATGTTCACTGTACAGTTGGGAGGGAGCACTGCACATTCTCTAGGAAGAGGTTTCACGTAAAAGAATCTGGGCTGGGCTTGGGGAGAGACCTCTTCACTCACGTCTTTGTGGTCGCCCCTGGAGACACATTTACTCTAATTAGTGTCACTTTTTCTAAGACAGCTTCCCACTGCTGGTAAGAATCAGAGAGAGAAAAGGTACCCTGAAAGGCAGGAGAGCTTGCTGGAGTTCAAGGGAATGGAGCTGAGAGTCTGGAACTGCGAGGTCTGGGAACCCTCCCGGGGCTCATGGGGAGTGGGTGGCCCAAGAACATGAGGAGGCTCTGATAAGGAACCAGACCTCATGGCTGTGTCCCTGGGTGTGTCTTCCAGGGAAATGAAGGTTGCTGTTACAGAGCAACCTGATGAATCTTTTTTTATGTGTCAGCTAGAAAATCATGACAAAGCTTCTAATTTTAAGGAGTTCATTTGTGGAATAACCCATAAAGTAAAAAGTATCTATTACTAAGACTATAAAATTATAATGAACATGATTCAGTCACTTTTCAATAAGGACCCATTTCAGAATCTTGTGATGACATGGGGTCATTATTATGAATATCAATTATTGTTGTATTAGTGAAGTGTGGAAGTGCTGCTCGATAGAATTCTTGGTTACATGAAATTAATTTTATATGAATGGATTCAGGAAAGTTAAATATAATAAACTATTTTAATAGAACTTAGGGAAACATCAGTCCATCTTTTAAAAGTCCTAAAAAGAGGCCACACTGTTTCAATGAATAGTCTCAACAATATTTTTCAAACTCCACATTTATATCATTATGGTCTATTCTGTTAAGCCTTTGACTATATGGAATCTACTCCCGAGTACTTTGAATTTTCACCAATGCAGTGATAATTATTGTTAATAATGATACAATTTTGTGTAACTGCAAGTTTAGAAGTATTTCCTAAGTTATCGGTAACAAAGTGATTAAATATTACTTATTAAAATTTTACTAATAAGTGTATTTATCAGTTTTAAATCATTTGAAAGTGGGTACCTATACATATAGCATGTATGAAATCTTAGATGATTAAATATAGTTAAATTAACTAGGACATGATTTTATCCAACCATACTGTATAATGCAGTGTTTGATATAATATTTTGTACCTACAATTTGTATCTAGTTGACTGGAAATTACAACATATTACTCTATGTTTCGTGCCCTATTAATGCTATAGATATCCGACATGGTAGAGTCAATTTCTCTGAAAGTTCACGGGGAAAATTATATCTAGCAAGTGTGTCATTTACATATGATTGAAACCACAGTGAGTGATAATGATTTGCAAATTTGGGGCAAATGTACACATCTGAAGTTATAAGAAGTTCATTCAACCCAGTGCCTTCTTTCTCTCCTCTGAATTTCACACCATTGTCACTGCGTATGGCCCCCACTGCACTTTGCTCCACGTCTATTATTTGTTAACTTGCCTGTCTTCCCCTTCCTGTTTTCTTATACAGTAGGGTTGAAGGGCCTACTGTGACTTACTTCGCTTTATATTCTCTGCGGTCCCTAGCACAGATCCTGGCACATTATAAGTTCTCAATAAGTGTTTAAATGAGTTGAGCCAATGGAACAGGTCTTAATACATGTCATGGTAAAGATTTTGAATGGTGACATCTTTCAATTCAGGTAGATGTGGGTTCTAATCACATCTCTGTCACTTATTAGTTGTTAAACATTGGGCAAGCTATAGAGTCTTTCTGACTTGTGTTTTCTTAATTTAAAATGAGGTTATGGCGAGGATACTGTAAAAAATAGTGTCAATAAGATTTAAAAATGCAAAATAATGTAAAATGCTTAACATAGCATCTGGCACTTATTAAGTGTTCAGGAAATGGTGGTTAAAAAAGAGTGAATCAATCGTTCCCTTTGAATCACCACCTGTCTGTTTGGGTTGGCCATTTCTCATTTTGGATTGCTTCTTAGTTCTAAACAACCCAGTCATGACTGCTTTGCAAGAATTGGTTTTCCTTATTAGATTTTTGATGAAGTACTAGAAACACCATGTTTGGAGGGATACTTCTGTCTGTGTGGTTGTGGGAGGAGAAGAGGGAATATTATTTCAAATCATTACTTACCACTATTTCAAGAATAAATGGTGAATTATAGTATTCTAGAGTGTTGAAAGACTGCTAATGCAATTTATGAAAATGAACCCAACTCACTGAATATTTTTGAGTTTTAAATACGACCAACTGCTTTGTTTTCCTGGGACTCTCTTGGTTTTAGCACAGAAAGTCCCACTTCTGGGGAAACCCTTCCATTCTGGCCTATCTGGGACAGTCATTCATCCTAATTTACTGCAACTGAACAATGGTACCTTTCTTACATGAGTCACAATTATGGAAGAATAAGTATTAAGTGGTGTAGCAGAAAGATTTCACATCTAGGCCACACCATTTAGTACTGGTGTGTACTTGCACGTTTCTTATCTTCCCTGAGCCTTGATTTCTTCAGCTGTAACGATGAGAAAATACTTTCTTTGCATAATTAGGAGGATTAAATGAGATGATATACAGGAACGTGCCTGGCACCAATAAAATTGTCACTTTAAAAAATTATGTTTAATTATCTAATTCTTTGAAGATGTTTTCTCTCTTTTGAAATAAATATAAAATTATGTCTGGTAGTAAAGAAAATGTCATTATGGTTATCTAACATCTTTGATAAGTGAACTATAAGATGCAATAAATGTATTATGGTAGAAAGAAGATACTTTGAAGAGCAAGAAATACATTTTATGATAAGGATCTATTTTAATTGAGTTTTATCTTAATCTTATTATTTTCTTACCTCCCCTTTTATATCTATAAGTTTTCCAAGGAGAGTAGAAATGTCATGGAGAAATCTCTTTGGCCTTATTAAGTCATTTTTACACCCTCCAACCTCTATCATATTCTCAGGAGCCACTTTATTGCACGCCTTTCCCCCATGCATCAATAAATGCAGAGCTGGTCTCTCAGAGGAGACTTATAATGCTGGAGGAAGGTGGCAAAGAGGGAATACACATATTAGTCCCACCGATTTTCACTTGGAAAAAGACAGCTCCTTTCAGCTGAGCTCAAAGGCATGGGAGCACCTATAGTGGATGACCCGTTGTTCCTGAGACAAGCACAGAATTGGAATGTAAGTGTTTTTGTGTCTGTCCCACTTTGTAGACCATTCCACAGGCTCCAAGGCAGAGTCTCCACGGCTGATATCAAAAATGCTTGAGGACAGAATTTTCAAAATCCTAAGCTAAGAAGAACCGTGGACTAAGCAATATAAAAGGGACTAGGTCGGTCATCTTTTCCTGATACAGTGATGACGATTTAAATCGGGCTGAATGCCTGCTTAAAGTTCTGGTGAGTGCCTGAAGGATTTTAGAAAAGTTCCGTCCCTGGCGAATTAATGCAATTGAACCAGCTCTACGGTAAGAGTGGTAACAAATGGAACATTTTTGATAGGGATGCACACAAAGATTATATTGTCCTCAAAATCAGTGTTATTTTCTTTTTTCAGGACATTTTATAAGATAGCTTAAATTGCTGCCTAATTTAATATTTTTGTAGCTGTAAAGCATGCCCAATCATTATTTTGTAAAATGAGCCCTTGGATCCTAAATTTGGGCTGCTGTCAGGACATTATGCCATGTAGTTAGGCACCATCAGGTGAGCACGGAAGGTACTCAACAGTGATAAGACTTAATTCTGTTAACACTGGTACTTCATATGTTACAACAGGAAAGATGCTGTGGGCCTTAAACAGATTCACACGGACAGATAAAACACCACTCCAGCATGTTTCAGCTGCCCTGCACTCTTTTTAAAAATGACCACTTTTGAAAGACTCCCAAATGGACTTATTTTCTTTTTCTTAAATAGTACTAGTACCCCTTTCCTAACGTTTCAATTGAAATCAAGAAAACATTTTTTACAGGATTAGTGAATACAACCTAGTGAAATCAATTCAAATTTGTTTAACATTTTGGGTGTAAATATTTAGATTTATAATGACAATTGTCTTCCTTGACTATGGATACAAAATGATGGCCAGGGTGAATGGCTAGAGCTCAGCAAAGCAAAATTTTCATAAATAAGGGTACATGTTGCTGTATTTACACAGTTCAAGCAAAGCTGAGAAAGTGTAATTAAATTATGACTTTATAACAATTGGGCATGTTGTATCAGACAAAAATATTGTCTGATTGGTCCAAAGAGATGATCTATATTGGGATCATGATGGGTATAGAGCAAAAACTAGCCTTTTCATGTAATATATATCAATATCACATGGAACCACTATTTCGTAGAACAGAATTTGGGAAAAGCTGGCATAGGTATTTTTAGTCCATCTGTTGTGTTGGGGACTGATTACGTTGTGTAGGCAGCATATGGAGAGGACAGAGGCTGTCTCTCTTTTGCTGTGTTGTATCTTCAGCTCCCAGCAATGTGGGAGAGGAAAGGAAGCCTGCCCAGGAGGTCAGGAGACTTGGGTTCTAGTCTCAGCTCTGTGACCTTGGGCAGCTCACTTAGCTTCCCTGTGTCTTGGAGTTTTTGTGTGTCAAATACAAAGGAGCCGAACAAGGTCCCTTTCAGTCATAAAGTTCTGTGGTGCAACTTAAAAATATAAATAAGTTTCATTTCAGGTATTTCTTATGACCTAGTCTCAAAGAGATATGCCCCAATTTTAACTTTTTACCTCTAACTCCCTAGAAGAAAAGGCAATTCCAAAACTACAGGAGAGTAGGTACCTTCTATCCTATTCCTGATGTTAACAAAGAACGTCATTTTTTTCTTGCCCTGAAACCTCTGTAACTCAAGGATTTTTGGTACATTTTAAAGAATTACAATGCTTTAAATGTGGTCCTCTGGAAAGCATTCTGGATTAGGGCTCTTCGGAAGATTGATAGCAATTTAATGAGTAAACCTTGAAGCCTTGTAGGTCTACAAGATAATGACCTGTGACTGTTACCTAAAACTTCCCCACAAATACACCAACAAAAAACATGCATGAGGAGACTGCATTTAGCTCTCCCTCATAAAAGTATCGAGAATTCCTAATCCAGGCTCCAAAGTTTAAATATCCACTCTTAAGCCTGTATATCTACCTTCACCCAGTAGTCTGAAAGCTCAGTCTTTCTCTGACGCGGGAGAGAAGGCGTTGGCGGGTGGGGTGTGGGGAAGGTCCCTGTGGCTCGGGAGTGGCCTGACCCACTGACACCGTCTCTAACCAGCTGGTCTGGATCAGGCAGCTTTGACCCCCAACACATCCTCCAAGTGGGTCCTGACTTTCAGCTTTAAACACCATCTGAATGTTTCTGAGTTCCTGTAGAATGGGCATGAAAGCTGTATTTTGCTTCCTTTGTTCACTAAAGAAATATGTATGGGGCTTCCCTGGTGGCGCAGTGGTTGAGAGTCCGCCTGCCGATGCAGGGGACACGGGTTCGTGCCCCGGTCTGGGAGGATCCCACATGCCGCGGAGCGGCTGGGCCCGTGAGCCATGGCCGCTGAGCCTGCGCGTCCGGAGCCTGTCCTCCGCAACGGGAGAGGCCACAACAGTGAGAGGCCCGCGTAACCCATAAAAAAAAAAAAAAAAAAAAAAAAAAAAAGAAATATGTATGAACACCTCCTATGTGCCACTGTCCTAGGTGTAGGGGAACAAACACGAGTTAAGACACAGACAGTAGGAAGCCCAGGTTCCTTGTTTCCACCATGAACCATGAACATTCCACGTCTTGCCTTGGTCTCACCCACAGAGTCAAGTAACCCGGTGAACACGGAGACTCACCTGCTCCCTGATGCCTTCCCACAAGCACATCTGCGCCCGCCATGCATCCCATTCCCAGGATGCAGACGATGATGCCGAGGAAATGCACAGCCTTGTACCGGATCAGCAGGAAGAACCAGGAGAGCAAAATCACAACCGGGATCACAAAACAGTCCAGGAGCTACAGGGAGGGAAGGAGGGAAGCAACAATAGGGAGTTCAGAGGGAAACTTTCCATATAATGGAAACTGTCAGAAAAAGAAGTTTGCTCTGTAGAAAGGGCATTTCCCCTGGATCTGTGTTTTTGGGTCGACCCAGAATTGATGCAATTAAAACGACTCTGAAACAAATGCACATGAACTTTACTTAAACACCCCCCAGCTGTGAAGAAAAGGGGAGAAGGCGAATCAATAAGACAGGCTGGTGGTGAAGATTCTCCTGCCCCTGTGGTGTCAGGGCAGCTTGGCATCCACCTTCCTCAGCACCCTGGCCGACTCCACAGGGACACTCAGATGTGGGGAGAATAGACGGAACCATTTTAGATGGTCCCAGCACTCTGGGAGTAGATCTGGGAATGGGAGGTGAGGGGGCAGAGGTCTTCTAATAGTTTATAAATTATTAGAATCTAGGCAAAAGTTGCACTTAATTTCTCCCAGAACTTTCTCCCCCCTACCAATAAAAGTTACCTTAATCTCTCTTTGAAATTTCACTCTTTATAGGAAAAAAACTGCTCTAAATGTAAATGCAAATATTAATCTCAAAAGTTTATAAATACTTTAAAAATACTGTATAAAAAAAGGTAAAAAGGAGGGAGAGAAAAGAATGAACAGAGTATTTAAAAAATCTTTGACTTCATTTCCTATATATTTTGTGCAAATAGTGAGATTCCACCTGAAATGGAAGCCCCAAGAGATGGTGGAAAGTTTGTCCCGGTCATGCAGCTAGACAACATAATGAAATGGGAAGACCTTGTGTGAGGAGCCAGGAGATCTGAATGTGAGTACTAGACCCTTACTTAGAGCAGTGTGACCTTGGGCAACCCACAAACTCAGGAAGCCTCAATTTCCTGTTAGTATAATGAAGATAATAATTCCTACTGACTTTCTCTAAAGATCACTGTGAAGCTCGAAGATACCACATGTGGAAGCATTTTGTAAATTACGAGGACCTCAATGCCAGTCTATACCCTGCTTCCAAACACACGCTCTGGACTCCACAGAACTGGTTGTCTCTACCACACCTCGGTAAGATGCAGTGACTTGTGGTTACTCCATGTGAGGCAGGGTCTCCACTAGACACATGGGTGGCCCCCAGGACTCCAGACTCTATGTACCAAATGAGAAACTGGTGATCTGGTCCCACTGCACAGTACAGCTCCTCTGCTAGAATGCTAAACAGGTGGCCCTACCAGCCAGTAGCCAGATGCAGGGCAGTGATCCCTAACACTCCTTCACTCTTACTGTCTATATCCTATGGGCCACTAAATCCTGCCAGTTCACCTTCTAAACACTTGTTAAATCTACTCACGCCACTTCCGCCACCTAGACCGAACTGGCATCATCTCCTACCTGGAGCAAGCCCTTCCTTCCTGCCTCGGGTCTTCATGCATCCCCCTCCTTCTGGAATGCTCCATCTGATTCTTGAAGTCCTGCCTCCTTCTTCAGGCTCGCACCTATATTCTGCCTCCTTAAGAGAGCCTCTAGGGTCCCTAGGCTAGGTCAGGTCCTCTTCGATGATTTCCTTGTATCCTATACCTCTCCTTTATAGTGTCAATTATAATAATTCTCAATTAATATGGAATTATTGGCATAATGTCTGACTTCCCACTTGTCTGGAGTTCCATGAGAGCAGGACTATATTCCCAGCACCCAGAGTCCTGATGGGCTTATGAGAAGTATCCAAGAATAGTTATTGAACAAATACATACAAGGATTTTTAATAATCAGTAACAGCAAAATAGAGTCACCAACATTCACCAAAGGCTGAAAAATGTTTGTATATTTGCAAAGCATCAGAATGGCTTTTGGTACTGTAAACAGCACTTAGGATCCTCACCATCCCAAAAGCTGTTGGTGACCTGGACAGACCCTCATGCTTCTCCGTGCCTCGGTCTTCCCTTTTGCAGAATGGAGCAAGCAATCAGAAGAGTAAGCTGTCCCCGAGGTTACTGGGGAATGATAACGCTGATGACATCGTTAACCCTAACACAGTGATGGGCTGGGGGCTAAGCCCACGTGTCACAGCGCTCCGGGAGGGGCTAAGTTCGGGGGTGACGGCTGGTAGGACTGCACTACAGCATATGTTCACTCACTGCACAGCTAATTAGCAAGTTAATGATCCTACTTGATGTGGTAAAACGCTCTAAAGCAGGTTTTACAGCTGGCCTCAAATGCCATTTAAGTATATTAGGAAATTTGTGTTTGCCAGTGAAAACTCTTCACTGGGCATAAGACAGTTGGTGTTTTGCTTTAAAAATTAGAAATGATTGAATCAACAGATAGAATATTTACCTACAGGCTCCACAATTGGGATTTCATTATCTGGCTGGAAGCCCTCGGTCAGTGAAGCTGAAGGCCTCTATGCCTGAATTACTGAAGGCAAACCAGGCCTTCATCCAATCTTTGAGGAGGGCTCAAGTGAGCTTTTGTGGTTCTCAGTGTCATTAGAAACCCCAAAGCACTTGATGAGTCCTGGGATCTGTTCTCTTAATAGATTGAGCTGAAAAATCCTTATTTGTGAGTGCCAGTTGGCCCTTTGGGTAGGGAGGACTTTTAGAAAGAAGAGAAGGAGAAAGAAGGCTACAGTACAAACCAGGGTTTCTGGGACATTTCAGCTGGGAAGCGTGGCACCCAGCATACAGTAGGGAATCAACAATGGGTGACTAAATGAATAAAAGAATGGAGGGGCGCTTGGTATCACTGACTGTCAGAAGGGAAATTAGAGGTAATCTAGGCTGCTTCCAGCATTTATTTGGTCTGGGATGATTCTTCATTTTGCAGGACTGCCCCAGGCTCTCTGCAGGGCACTTAGCACCACTGGGCCCTGACCACTAAAAAAAATGCTCCTACACATTTACAAGTGCCCCTCGGGGGCAGTATCTCCCCAATTTAGAATCACAGAGCCCTTTATTTAAAAACTGAGGATTCAGAAGTTTCAAGAGGTGAAGTGATGTGCTCCCTGTTGCTATCAGCCACAGTCCTGTCCTGATTTTTTTTTTTTTTGCGGTACGTAGGCCTCTCACTGTTGTGGCCTCTCCCGTTGCGGAGCCCAGGCTCCGGACGCGCAGGCTCAGCGGCCATGGCTCACGGGCCCAGCCGCTCTGCGGCATGTGGGATCTTCCCAGACCGGGGCATCAGCAGATGGACTCTCAACCACTGCGCCACCAGGGAAGCCCCCTGATTTTTTTAAAATCATATTTTAATGAAGGTCAGTAACAGGAATTGCTACAGGTGGAGGTCTCACCACGATTTTTGTAATTAGAGACAAAAAAACTCAAAAAACAAAAAACATTTGGGAGTTGCTGTTAGTAAACAGGCTATTATTTTTTAGCGATTTTTGGCTCCAGCTTTTCCCCTGCGGTCATATAGTATAAAACATACTGACAAAATAATTTTCCAATAATTTTCTGGTAGGTTAACCCCTTAGCAAAGAGGTTGTTAGAGTAATAAAAGAGAGCAGCATTATAATAGATGCCCATGACTGGGGCTGTGAAAGCAGAAAATGAACTGAAAAACTTTCGGGTTCTGTCATTAACTTTTAAGATGTATTTACCTTTCTTTGCATACATTTCTATATCCAAAAGGAGATTATAAAATATCAATACCCAAAAACGAAACAAATGAATATTATTTCATAATCATCTTATACTCTGAAACATCTCCAAGAACATGAAGAACTTCAGAAAGAAAAGTTCATTACCTCTTAGATTTACCTGGCATCATTCCCCTCTAAAGATATAAGCTAATTTTAGTCTTCTATATCATTCATCCTTAAGTAACACCTGCCAGTGAGGTCTACGAGCCCAGGTTATCTGATTTGATTGATGGAGGTGCTGAGGCACACCATGCTCAAAGACTGGGGGCAAAGCCTCTGAAGTCATCATGATAACACCAGGATAATGATCTGAACTTGGTAGTGTTAAATATTTCCTCAGGATAGATTCTTGGCCTGAAATTACAGAGTTAAACTCTTGATGCATATTGCCATTTTTTTCCAGGAAGTTAGTGGCTATTTACTGGTCCACCATTAGCGGGCAAATGTGAACTAAGATGAGAGAATTGCTTTGCAAATTAAAACTAGGTATTTCAGGGAAGGAACCTTCAAGACAGTGGAGGAGTAAGACGTGGAGATCAACCTCCTCCCCATAAATACATCAGAAATACATATGGCACATATATACAATGGAATATTACTCAGCCATAAAAAGAAACGAAATTGAGCTATTTGTAATGAGGTGGATAGACCTAGAGTCTGTCATACAGAGTGAAGTAAGTCAGAAAGAGAAAGACAAATACCGTATGCTAACACATACATATGGAATTTAAGAAAAAAAATGTCATCAAGAACCTAGGGGTGAGACAGGAATAAAGACACAGACCTACTAGAGAATGGACTTGAGGATATGGGGAGGGGGAAAGGTAAGCTGTGACAAAGCGAGAGAGAGGCATGGACATATATACACTACCAAACGTAAAACAGATAGCTAGTGGGAAGCAGCCGCATAGCACAGGGAGATCAGCTCCGTGCTTTGTGACTGCCTGGAGGGGTGGGATAAGGAGGGTGGGAGGGAGGGAGACGCAAGAGGGAAGAGATATGGGAACATATGTATAACTGATTCACTTTGTTATAAAGCAGAAACTAATACACCATTGTAAAGCAATTATACTCCAATAAAGACGTAAAAAAAAAAAAATCTACATTTGGAACAACTCCTACAGAACACCTACTGAATGCTGGCAAAAGACCTCAGACTTCCCAATAGGCAAGAAACTCCCCAAGTACCTGGGTAGGGCAAAAGAAAAAAGAAAAAACAGAGACAAAAGAATAGGGACGGGACCTGCACCAGTGGGAGGGAGCTGTGAAGGAGGAAAGGTTTCCACACACTAGGAAGCCCCTTCGCAGGCGGAGACTGCGGGTGGCAGAGGGCAGAAGCTTCAGAGCCACGGAGGAGAGCGCAGCAACAGGGGTGCGGAGGGCAAAGCAGAGAGATTCCTGCACAGAGGATCGGTGCCGACCAGCATTCACCAGCTTGAGAGGCTTGTCTGCTCACCCGCCGGGGCGAGTGGGGCTGGGAGCTGAGGCTTGGGTTTCGGAGGTCAGATCCCAGGGAGAGGATTGGGGTTGGCTGCGTGAACACAGCCTGAAGGGGACTAATGCACCACAGCTAGTCGGGAGGGAGTCTGGGGAAAAGTCTGGCACTGCCTAAAAGGCAAGAGACCATTGTTTCGGGGTGCATGAGGGGAGGGAATTCAGAGCACTGCCTAAATGAGCTCCAGAGACGGGCGTGAGTCATGGCTATCAGCACAGACACCAGAAACGGGCATGAGACGCTAAGGCTGCTGCTGCCGCCACCAAGAAGCCTGTGTGCAAGCACAGGTCACTATCCACACCTCCCCTCCCAGGAGCCTGTGCAGCCCGCCACTGCCAGGATCCTGTGATCCAGGGACAACTTCCCTGGGAGAACACATGGCGTGCCTCAGGCTGTTGCATGTCATGCTGGCCTCTGCCACCGCAGGCTTGCCCCGCATTCCATACCCCTCCCTCCCCCTGGCCTGAGTGACGCAGAGCCCCCTAATCAGCCGCTGCTTTAACTCCGTCCGGTCTGGGCGAAGAACAGACGCCAGAGGGCGACCTACACTCAGAGGTGGGGCCAAATCCAAAGCTGAACCCCGGGAGCTGGGCGAACAAAGAGAAAGGGAAATCTCTCCCAGCAGCCTCAGGAGCAGTGGAATAAATCTCCACAATCAACTTGATGTACCCTGCATCTGAGGAATACCTGAATAGGCAATGAATCATCCCAAAATTGAGGAAGTGGGTTTTGGGAGCAATTGTAGACTTGTGGTTGGCTGTGACTGACTAGTTTCTCATTTATATGTTTATCTTAGTTTAGTTTTCAGCGCTTTGTTATCATTGGTGGATTGGTTTATTGGTTTGATTGCTCTCTTCTTTTCTTTTATTAGTTTTTTTAAAATAATATATTAAAATAATTTTTAATTTAATAACTTTATTTTTCATTCTTTCTTTTCTCCCTTTTCTTCTGAGCTGTGTGGCTGACAGGGTCCTGGTGCTCTGGCTGGGTGTCAGGCCTGTGCCTCTGAGGTGGGAGAGCCAAGTTCAGGGCATTGGACCAGAAGAGACCTCTTGGCCCCACATAATATCAATTGGCGAGAGCTCTCCCAGAGACCTCTGTCTCAACGCTAAGACCCAGCTCCACTAAATGGCCAGCAAGCTCGAGTGCTGGCCACCCCATGACAGACAGCTAGCAAGACAGGAAAACAACCCCACCCTTTAGCAGAGAGGCTGCCTAAAATCATACTAAGTTCACAGAAACCCCAAAACACACCACCAGACACGGTCCTGCCCATCAGAAAGACAACATCCAGCTCCATCCACCAGAACACAGGCACCGTCCCTTCCACCAGGAAGCCTTCAAAACCCATTGAACCAACCTTACCCACTGGGAGCAGAAACCAAAAACAATGGGAACTACAACCTGCAGCCTGAGAAAAGGAGACCCCAAACACAGTAAGGTAAGCAAAATGAGAAGACAGAAAAACACACAGCAGATGAAGGAGCAAGGTAAAAATCCACCAGACCTAACAAATGAAGAGGAAATAGCAGTCTACATGAAAAAGAATTCAGAGTAATGATAGTAAAGATGATCCAAAATCTTGGAAATAGAATGGACAAAATATAAGTAACATTTAACAAGGACCTAGAAGAACTAAACAGCAAACCAACAATAATGAACAACACAATAAATGAAATTAAAAATTCACTAGAGCAGAATAAAGAAAAAAGAATGAAAAGAATTGAGTACAGTCTCAGAGACCTCTGGGACAACATTAAACGCACCAACATTCAAATTATAGGGGTCCCAGAAGACGAACAGAAAAAGAAATGGCCTGAGAAAATATCTGAAATGATTACAGTTGAAAACTTCCCTAATATGGGAAAGGAAATAGTCAATCAAGTCCAGGAAGCACAGAAAGTACCAAACAGGATAAATCCAAGGAGAAACAGGCCAAGACCCATATTAATCAAACTATCAAAAATTAAATACAAGGAAAAAATATTAAAAGCAGCAAGGGAAAAACAACAAATAAAATACAAGGGAATCCCCATAAGGTTAACAGCTGATCTTTCAGCAGAAACTCTGGAAGGCAGTATGGAGTGGCAGAACATATTTAAAGTGATGAAAGGGAAAAATCTACAACCAAGACTCTACTCAGCAAGGATCTCATTCAGATTTGATGGAGAAATTAAAACCTTTACTGACAAGCAAAAGCTAAGAGATTTCAGCACCACCAAACCAGCTTTACAAAAAATGCTAAAGGAACTTCTCTAGGCAGGAAACACAAGAGAAGGAAAAGACCTACAATAACATACCCAAAACAGTTAAGAAAATGATAATAGGAACATACATAATGATAATTACCTTAAATGTAAATGGATTAAATACTCCAACCAAAAGACATAGACTGGCTGAATGGATACAAAACCAAGATCTGTATATATGCTGTCTACAAGACACCCACTTCAGATCTAGGGACACCTACAGACTGAAAGTGAGGGGATGGAAAAAGATATTCCATGCAAATGGAAATCAAAAGAAAGCTGGAGTAGCAATTCTCATATCAGACAAGATAGACTTTAAAATAAAGACTATTGGAAGAGACAAAGAAGGACATTATAATGATCAAGGGATCAATCCACGAAGAAGATATAATGACCGTAAATATTTATGCACCCAACATAGGAGCACCTCAATACATAAGGCAAATGCTAACAGCCATAAAAGGGAAAATCAACAGTAACATAATAATAGTAGGGGACTTTAACATCCCACTTTCACCAATGGACAGATCAACCACAATGAAAATAAATAAGGAAACACAAGCTTTAAATGACACATTAAACAAGATGGACTTAATTGATATTTACAGGACATTCCATCCAAAAACAACAGAATAAACATTCTTCTCAAGTGCTCATGGAACATTCTCCAGGATAGATCATATCTTGGGTTACATAATCAAGCCTTGGTAAATTTAAGAAAATTGAAATAGTATCAGGTATCTTTTCTGACCACAACGTTATCAGACTAGATATCAATTACAGGTAAAAAACTGTAAAAAATACTAACACATGGAGGCTAAACACTACATTACGAACTAACCAAGAGATCACTGAAGAAATCAAAGAGGAAATCAAAAAATACCTAGAACCAAATGACAACAAAAACATGATGGCCTAAAACCTATGGGATGCAGCAAAAGCAGTTCTAAGAGGGAAGTTTATAGCAATATAATCCTACCTCAAGAAACAAGAAAATTCTCAAATAAACAACCTAACCTTACATCTAAAGCAATTAGAGAAAGAAGAACCAACAAACCCCAAAGTTAGCAGAAGGAAAGAAATCATAAAGATCAGATCAGAAATAAATGAAAAAGAAGAAGGAAATGATAGCAAAGATCAATAAAACTAAAAGCTGGTTCTTTGAGAAAATAAACAAAATTGATCAACCACTAGCCAGACTCATCAAGAAAAAAAGGGAGAAGACTCAAAACAACAGAACTAGAAATGAAAAAGGAGAAGTAACAACTGACACTCAGAAATACAAAGGATCATGAGAGATTATTACAAGCAACTATATGCCAATAAAATGGACACCCTGGAAGAAATGGAAAAATTCTTAGAAAAGCATAACCTTCTGAGACTGAACCAGGAAAATAGAAAATATAAACAGACTAATCATAAGCACTGAAATTGAAACTGATTAAAAATCTTCCAAAAAACAAAAGCCCAGGACCAGATAGATTTACAGATGGATTCTATCAAACATTTAGAGAAGAGCTAACACCTATCCTTCTCAAACTCTTCCAAAATATAGCAGAGGAGGAACACTCCCAAACTCATTCTATGAGGCCACCAACACCCTGATACCAAAACCAAACAAAGATGTCACACAAAAAAAGAAAACTACAGGCCAATATCACTGATGAACATAGATGCAAAAATCCTCAACAAAATACTAGCAAACAGAATCCAGCAGCACATTAAAAGGATCATACACCATGATCAAGTGGGGTTTATCCCAGGAATACAAGGATTCTTCAATATATGCAAATTAATCAATGTGATACACCATATTAACAAATTGAAGGAGAAAAATCATATGATCAACTCAATAGCTGCAGAAAAAATTTTCAACAAAATTCAACACCCATTTATGATAAAAACCCTCCAGAAAGTAGGCATAGAGGGAACTTACCTCAACATAATAAAGGCCATATACGACAAACCGATAGCCAACATCATTCTCAATGGTGAAAAACTGAAACCATTTCCACTAAGATCAGGAACAAGATAAGGTTGCCCACTCTCACCACTATTATTCAATATAGTTTTGGAAGTTTTAGCCACAGCAATCAGAGAAGAAAAAGAAATAAAAGGAATCCAAATCACAAAAGGAGAAGTAAAACTGTCACTGTTTGCAACTGACATGATACTATACATAGAGAATCCTAAAGATGCTATCAGAAAACTACTAGAGCTAATCACTGAATTTGGAAAAGGAGCAGGATACAAAATTAATGCACAGAAATCTCTTGCATTTCTATAACTAATGATGAAAAATCTGAAAGGGAAATTAAGGAAACACTCCCATTTACCACTGCAACAAAAAGAATAAAATACCTAGGAATAAACCTGCCTATGGAGACAAAAGACCTGTATGGAGAAAACTATAAGCCACTGATGAAAGAAATTAAAGATGATACCAACAGATGGAGAGATATACCATATTCTTGGATTGGAAGACTCAACATTGTGAAAATGATTGTACTACCCAAAGCAATCTACAGATTCAACGCAATCCCTATCAAACTACCACTGCATTTTTCACAGAACTAGAACAAAAAAATTCACAATTTTTATGGAAACACAAAAGATCCCGAATAGCCAAAGCAATCTTGAGAAAGAAAAATGGAGCTGGAGGAATCAGGTTCCCTGACTTCAGACTATACTACAAAGCTATGTTAATCAAGGCAGTATGGTACTGGCACAAAAACTGAAATACAGATCAATGGAATAGGATAGAAAGCCCAGAGATAAACCCACACACATATGGTCACCTTATCTTTGATAGAGGAGGCAAGAATATACAATGGAGAAAAGACAGCCTCTTCAATAAGTTGTGCTGGGAAAACTGGACAGCTACATGTAAAAGAATGAAATCAGAACACTCCCTAACACCATACACAAAAATAAATTCAATATGAATTAAAGACCTAAATGTAAGGCCAGACATTATAAAACTCTTAGAGGGAAACATAGGCAGAACACTCTATGACATAAATCACAGCAAAATCCTTTTTGACCCACCCCCTAGAGAAATGGAAATAAAAACAAAAATAAACAAATGCGACCTAATGAAACAAAAGCTTTTGCACAGCAAAGGAAACCATAAACAAGACCAAAAGACAACCCTGAGAATGGGAGAAAATATTTGCAAACAAATCAACAGACAAAGGATTAATCTCCAAAATATACAAGCAGCTCATGCAGCTCAATATCAGAAAAACAAACAACCCAATCCAAAAATGGGCAGAAGACCTAAATAGACATTTCTCCAAAGAAGATATACAGTTTGTCAACAAACACATGAAAGAATGCTCAACATCACTAATCATTAGAGAAATGCAAATCAAAACTACAATGAGGTATCACCTCACACTGGTCAGAATGGCCATCATCAAAAAATCTACGAACAATAAATGCTGGAGATGGTGTGGAGAAAAGGGAACGCTCTTGCACTGTTGGTGGGAATGTAAATTGATACAGCCACTATGGAGAACAGTATGGAGGTTCCTTAAAAAACTAAAAATTGAATTACCATATGACCCAGCAGTCCCAGTCCTGGGCATATACCATGAGAAAACCATAATTCAAAAAGAGTTATGTACCACCATGTTCATTGCAACACTATTTACAATAGCCAGGACATGGAAGCAACCTAAGTGTCCATCGACAGATGAATGGATAAAGAAGATATGGCACATATATGCAATGAAATATTACTTAGCCATTAAAAGAAATGAAATTGAGTTATTTGTAGTGAGGTTGAGGTACTTGGTGTCTGTCATACAGAGTGAAGTAAGTCAGAAAGAGAAAAACAAATACCATAAGCAAGCACATATATATGCAATCTAAAAAAAAAAAGAAGAACCTAGGGGTAGGACAGGAATAAAGACGCAGACGTAGAGAATGGACTTGAGGACATGCGGAGGGGGAAATGTAAGCTGGGACGAAGTGAGAGAGTGGCATGGACATATATACACTACCAAATGTAAAATAGATAGCTAGTGGGAAGCAGCTGCATAGCACAGGGAGATCAGCTCAGTGCTTTGTGACCACCTAGAGAGGTGGGATAGGGAGTGTGGGAGGGAGGGAGATGCAAGAGGGAGGGGATATGGGGATATATATGTATGTATAGTTGATTCAGTTTGTTATACAGCAGCAATTAACACAACAATGTAAAGCAATTATACTCCAATAAAGATGTTTAAAAAATTAAAATTAAAAGAAATAAAAATAGGTATTTCAGGAAATGTCCATGGTATTCCCATTTTATACTTATAGACTTAAAAATCCAACATGTCCTTTATCTTCAAATTATGACCCTTAAATACCTTCAGAAAAGCTGAAAATAGCATTATGTTTTCACTCTGATAAAATGTCTAGATTTAGAGGCTGTCCTTTGGGTCTAAATTGCTACATGTACTGTTTTCTTCTTTAATGTTGGATGCTTGTGGTTACGTCTCCTCTCCTCTGGATTCTATCTGGCAGAAAATAATAGCTTGATCCATTTGGAATGGCCATTTTTGTAGGTCAATTATGACAATTTCAATGTTGACAATTTCACATAGTACACCTAACAGACCCAGGGAACCAAACGGAGATCCGACCCCCACTGTATTAACTTTAGACTTGGATTCCAGAAGCAGTGTTGCCTCCTAACTCCCACTCCAATTTTAACTTAGCCTAAACTTTCTTAGGCAGATATACTGGGGTAAATGGTCCTCAAACCTTGGACCATGTCTCAGGGATCCTTCCAGCAAGGAACAGTTCTTACCAGTCCATAAAGCAGAGAGAAATGAAACACTCTGAAGACAGCTTCTTTCCTCCTTTTCGTTTACTTTTAAGGCGTAACAACCCCACTGAGTGGTAAAGTCCCCTACTGGATACTTAATTAGTTATTTCCCCTTTGGGTTGGAGCAAGAAGGAATGGAGGGAGAGGAAGAGTTTTCTTCCACTCTCCCAGTGTCAGAAGGGAATGGATGTCTCCCCTGGCCTGGGTGGTATCATGGGGAGAACAGAAAAGTCCCTTGACATTCCTTCCCTACCATAACTGGTTTGGATGACACGTATCTCCACGTGAAGGTTCATTTCTTCATTGAGAATCTACATATCATAGTATTAGGCATAGATATCTCCGGAAGGAGAAAATCAGAATTTATAAAAATAAAATGTTAATAATGGTTATCTTTGAACGGGTTCACTGAGTCTTCACAACCCCACTCCCCAAATTCTCTGTGGTTTCCAAATTTCCTCTCTTGAGCATATACTGCTTTCAAAATATATAAAACAACACCTGTTATGAGAGTGTAAAAAATCTAGAAGAGTCAGATCAGTCTTTCTCTAGGGAAGTGAACAGTTTGTAAAAAAAAGTAAAACACAACAAAAAACCTGCTACCCAACTGCTTCCATTCCAGGAGAGCATAATGAGGAGGTGACCTCATCCCTCTTTCTAATTCTCTGCCCAAAAGAGACTCCTCCGCCAGCCTTCAGCTCCTCATTAACGCTCCCCTCCGGCTATTCACAGGGCTCCGCTCCCCTCACGCAGCCCAGCTGTCAGAGGCTAAACCTGAGGCAACTGGTAGGTGATTCCAGGAAAGAGAACATTTCCCCCTCCATCCTTCCTCTGCTTCTAATTGGCAATTCTCCCGTGTTTCTAAAAGTGATATATATTATAAATTCATCTCCCGTGAGTAAAACTGAATCGTTAACAGGGAAGGATCTTAAAAAAGACAAACTTCACTAACACAGAGACAACAAAAGTCCTCTTTTAGCTGACAGTCCAGCTGAAGAGAGTGACACATAATTTAGGAAAGGTACCTTCACATGCAATCATGAACCATTTAATTGATTGGCCTTGACAAGCAGCCATCCCAGAGGCATTTGAAAACCCAATCAGGAGTATAATTTCAGGAGCAGTGTCTTTCACTTGGAACAGACTTTTCTGGTAGACACCCTGACCCCCTCCACCCCTCCAGGTTTTTTCTTCTCAGGGCTATTGTATTCATAACACCTAGACCCCCACTAACCCAATATCTTAGGACTTAATGTTTAGGTTTTACTTTCTTAAAATGTTCATATTGGATGAAGCCATGTTTCCATCATGTTGCCCAGGAGATCCGAACTACTAAAATGTGTCATTATGATGACTATATGACAGCCATTTTCCAGAAAATGTCCTATTTTCAGAATTTAGAAAAAGATTTTCACCAGACTATCTTTCTTGTTTCTACTGATAAGGATTTAAATGTGTGAATTTTATATGTTCCCTTGTGCCAGTTCATCAGAACTTCCTAGTTGTTAAAGTATCTTCTCTTACTTTTTTGGCTTCAACTCTTAAAGACAGAAAGAAAGAAACAAAGACACTACCATGCACTAAAAATCTGGGACAAGCACCTAGAAATCTAGGTGACCACCGGAAGATACAGGTAATTTGGAAGACACACACTCTCTAGCTCTGCTGCAGGGAAATCTGCTTTGGGTGAGAGCAGAGCTGTCCCGGGGACACATTCCTACTGGGTGAGCATCAGTGGAGCTCTAATCACATTTAAAAACAAGCTCTGATTGTCAGCAAACTAGATTCAAAAAGTAGAAAGCAAGGAATTAACATTTACTGAGTGTCTACCATACACCAGGTGCAATGCCTGGTTCTTATTTTTCCCGTTTTACAGATGAGTGCTAAAGATAACAGGGAATTTACTTGAAGTCACGTAGTAGAGTCAGAGCCAGGATGTGGTCCCAGGCCTGCCATTCTCCTCACATAAGGTGAGCTTAAGCAGTCAAGGTCCAGGTGCAGTAGAAAGTGTAAGAATCCAGTTATAATAACAGTGGTCTAGGCGGGGTCAGCCTTAACGCAATCTAGCGGGACTGTGCACTCTCTTTTACATTGAGAGCACTCTTAGAGAGAGGCAGACTCTGAGAGAAGTGAAAAAATAATTACTGGTTGTCTGCATTTTTCATATGAAAGAAGGTGAAAGGTATAAAAAAAGTGTGTGAGAATTACAATTGTTTCTTTTTAGTGATGGGTCTCTGATACTGTGTAGCTATCTTGAATGCTTTTGGAGAAGTACTTGCCTTAAGTCATCCCAAGCACTACGAACTTGTATTTCTTATTTATGGAATTCATGAACATAATAAGAACATTAAAGAAAGTACATGTTTCAAAGCACATATTGAAGGAAATGAACATTTTCTGATAAAATATTAATTTTACATTAATTTTGCATTACTTGTGATTCCTCCCAACATTAAAACTGCAAGGAGAAACAATTTCAAAAGCTAGAGGAAAACATCATGTACCTTTTGGGGTCTATCTCTAGGTCTAATTCAACTATCCAGGTTTTATTAAAAAAGGTAAAGTCAGATTTTCACCACCTTGTACTCGTCATTTATTTCTTCAGTCAGCAGATGTCTATTGAATGCCTACTGCATGCTCAGCATTGCTACAGGTGCTGAGCACGACCCAAACACTCTACATCTAGTTTCAAGTGGACAGTTGTCAATGAACACACGTCTTTCCTCCAGTTCACAGCCAGTGTCTTCTCCTAAGGATTTGTCTGGCACTGAAGGAGATTCTGCCCTCTGTTCTTTGGGACCCTCTCCTCCTGCTCCCCGAGGGACCTTGCTCCAGCAGCCATCCTGTGTCCCTCCCAGATATTCGTCCCTCCCTCTTTGCTGGCTGTTTTCCTTCATCATGTAGACATGCCCTGATCTCACCCTTGATGCCCAATTGCTCTGTAGCTATTTATCTTTGCCTCTTCACAGCCAGGCTTCCTGAAAAATTCATCTACAGTCTGCTTCTCGTATCTTGGCCCCATTCACCCCTCAAGCTGCATTGATACTGACAGCTCCCTTTGCCATGGTGACCAAAGCTACATTGCACAGCCACTTTTGACTAAAGCTTTCTGCAGCATTTGTCATGATTAACCACTGTGTCCTTACATTCCCTTCTTTCTTGTCTGTCTCTTTTTCCTCATACCTCTCTGGCACTTCCTTCTGTCTTTTCATGGACTCATTTTGTTCTTTCTGTCCCTCACAGTTGGTGTGTTTGAGGTTCAGTCCTTAGCTCTCCCATTTCCACACTCGACATATGCACCCTTTGGCTCTCACCCAACTCTTACTTCCTTTCCTGCCAAACTTCTTGGGAAGAGTTGCATTCAGCCCCGCTCTCCATCTCTTCAACATCCGTTCACCCCTCAACTCAGTGCAATCTGGGTTCTGTTCTCCAAACACCATCAAAATCGCTCAAAAACACATCCCACTTCTGAACCGAGCAGAGCCACTGCAGTCCTTTCCTTAGCACAGCATCTGACATTCTCTCCTCCCATTGGCTCTTTCCTGCCAGGCCTGCCTCTGCCCCGCATTTCATCTCTCATGCCTCCTTCACAGACTCCTTTCTGGGTTCCTGGTCTGAGGGCCCCTAGATCTACTCTCATCTCCCAAACGCTGTGCTTTCAGGACTCTGCCACAGTGTCTCTTCTCAACTCTCCTCATTCACTCTGGAAGATTTCACCTACTGTTCTGGCTTGAAAAGTCATCTCTATTGGTGACTCCCAAATCTGCATCTCCAATCTGGATTCAGCTCTGCACTCCAGAGCAACGCAACTCCCTTCTGACCTGGCATGGAGGTACCAAAAATGTCTACAGTTCAGCGTGGATCAACCATGTCCGCAGTTGTGCTCCCTCACGTAATTCTTCCCTCAGTGAATGGGACCACTAGTAACTTAGTTGCTCAGGTCTGAACCCTGCATGTCTGGCATCTAGGGGTCACTCCTTCTCTCTTGAAACAATTTCTTGACTTGCTTTCAGATTCTCCTCTTACCACACTGGCCCCTTCTCAGCCTACTTTCCTACATTTATACTCTCCACTGGTGATTTCATTTGACTATGACTTTCAGCACCTTCTATAGGAAATGACTTCAGATTCATAATTCTAATCCCACCACTCTCCTGAACCAGAGACATATACCCAGCCGCCTTGACTGAGCTCTGCCTGGATGGCTCACAGGAAGCTCAGACCTACACAGCCAGACAGAACCCTTGATTTTCTGCTTCACATCTGCTCTTCTCCAGTTCTCCTCATCTCACCACATGACACAATCCAGCGGCTAAGGCCAATAACTAAGGAATCATTCTCGACTCTTCTTTTTCTCTCAAACTTCCTCAACCACCCCCATTCAAACACTCAGAAAATCCTGTTGGTTTTATCCTATAAATGTACCCAACCACCCCAAAACACCTCCACAGTTGGCACCTGGCTTCAAGTCCCCATCACCCTTCTTTTTTTTTTTTTTTTTTGGCCACAACACGTGACATGTGGGATCTTAGTTCCCCAACCAGGGATTGAACCCATGCCTCCTGCCGTGGAAGCCTGGAGTCCTAACCACTGGACTACCAGGGAAGTCCCCACATAAGCTTTCAGCTGTGGCCTCCTGACTGTCTAAGCATGTCCACTCTTCGTCCTATGTAATCAACCCTCCATGAGCGGCCATAGCCACAGTGATCTCAAAATACAAACTAGGTCGCATCAATCCCCTGCTCTGAACACTCTAATGATTTTCCTCAGAACAAAGTCAAACTCCTTTCCTTGACTTACATAGTCTTCTAGCATCTGGCCCCTCTCTCCTTCTCAATGTCATCTCTAACTACTAGTAACTGCATTCACTCTTTCCATTTCTTGAACATGCATGCTCAGGGCTGTCACTCTTGCACTGTTCCCTTTGCTTAGAACTCTCTTCCCCATATCTTTGCATCTCTCACTCCCTTGTGCCCTAGTAGGAGAGACAGAGAATAAAAACCAAGTGTCACTTGGAAGGGAGGCTTCATGAGGGAAAGAGCACTATCTTCTTCATGCTATATGTCTAACACCATGGAAAAGTATGTAAAATATAGGCTCAACAAACATTTGCAGAGCACGTGAGTGACTGAAACACAGACTGATCCTTCTTCTTCACCCACCCATCAAATAAGTCACCAAGTCCTGTCTGTCTAGCCCCCTAAATATCTTTAGAATCTCTTCACTTGTCCCATCCTGTCTGTCCCTTCTTCATTAGATCACGTGACTCTTTCTAAACTGCAAATCTCATCATGGCATTCCTACACTAGCAACCCTCAGGATTAAACCCAAACTCACTAATGTGGCTTATAAGTCCCTTGGTGATCTGTCACCAGCTACCCCTTAATTCTCTTCTTTGACCATGTCCTTCTTCAAACTCCATGCTGAAGCATTTTTAGTTCTTTAATGTGCTATGGTCTTTCTTGGCTCATTTCTTTACACATGCTGTTCCCCTGCCTGGAGTTCTCATGTCCATCTCTCCTTAGCCCACTCAGTCTTATCTTTCAGAGCTCAGTTTTGGACAATACTTCCTCCAGGAAGCCCTCTCTGATTTCCTAAGTAGGGATTAGGTGCCCTCCTCATGGTCTCCCACTGGTCTCTGTATTTTCGAATTGTACTTACCATGCTAAAACACAATACCTTCCATAAGGAGAGGACATTTCCTCTCTTGCACTCAGTGTTACCTCCTACAACTGAGATGGTGCTTGGTACACACTAGGGACCCTTAAGTATTTTGTTAATTCCTTCCAAAATATATATGGGGCATCTACCAGATGCCAGCTACTATCCTAGGAAATAAAAAATCTAGGTAATAAAAAAAATTCCCCCCTTATGGGGGTTTGTAATCTTGTGTAAGAAGAGACAGACAACGAATATATATAGTATGCCAATGATAATAAGGACTATGTAGAAAAAGAAAGCAGGGGAGAGGGTAGGGAGTGTTGAATGGGGTAGGAGATTGTGATTTTAAACTGAGTGGTTGGGGAAGAACTCACTGACACCTGAGCAAAGTCCAGAGGTGCTTATCTCACTTGGAGACAGCAAAGGTTGAATGAATGAATAAGTTGAATGAATAATTTTGAGTTCTCTGAGCCATTTGGGGGAGATTTGTTGTCTCTGAGGAAACTGGTACTGTCTAAAGCTGTGATTTGAGATGATTTCAGTCAAGAGGAGCTGAAGCTGAGCGTCCTGTGCAGTTGCTAGTTCCTGTCATTCTCTGGCTCACATGGTGTCACAACTCCTAATCTGATCACGGAGCCTCTAACTTGATGGCCCCAGAAAGTGCACAGGCACACTCTGTCTCCCCGTACAAGGGCTTTTGAATTGGAAATGGCCCCAACCCAGAAGATACAAACAAGAGGGAGGACATAAAGAAGAGGGACAAAAATAACTCCTGCTTTTTTCCTCATATGTTGTTTTTTTTTTAATGAACTCTCATTGTCTGAGTCTTAAAACGTCTCACAGCTTTAAGACTGTATTCTTCAGTCTGAAAGCGGCTCACATGCTTTTATTGACTGATGATTTACAAACAAACACATCCCTTCAAATGCATTGCCAAGGGAAGCAGGCTATGCATGCTTTTTCTTTAAGTGCAAGGTCACCCTCTCACTTTAACCATTTATTACAGGTAAATTTTGTACAGTGATTGAGTCAAAATGAGCACTTCTCTAAAAGCAACCAGTCACAGCATGGAAATGTTTTCACGTGCATCTATCCATGGCAGACAGCACCAAAGTGCTCTTCCAAGGAGCCCATCTAGCTGGCATTGAGAGGATCCTTTTCTCAAAGAATGAAAACACCAACACAGCTGGGAAAAAGAAACCTGCTCTGGCATCCAAGCTTCTGGTTCTTTTGGGAGAAAGCCGTCCAAAGGTCAGTACCTTCAAATCCGCTTGAGAGTGGGAGTGGGGGGGAGAATTAAATATTGTCTCCAACTGTATTTGTTTCTTATTGTTGCTGTAACAAATGACCGCAAACTTAGTGGCTTAAAACAATACAAATTCATTATCTTACACTTTTGGAGGTCAAAAATCTTAAAATGAAGGTAATGCTTGCCCTGTGTTCCCTCTGGAGGGAAGGGAAGAATTCCTCTCCTTGCCTCTATTCGGCTTCTAGGGGCTGCCTGCATTCCGTGGTTTCTGGCTCCTTCCTCCACCTCTGACCCTTACCGTGCTTTTCAAAGGAATTTTGTGATTACACTGGGGCACGCAGATAACCTGTAATAATCACATCAATTCAATTTCATAATTTAATCACATCTGTAGAGTCCCTTTTGCCTTAAAACAACATGACAGAGGCAGAAGAACGGATCAGTGACCTGGAAGATAAAATAGTGGAAATAACTACTGCAGAGGAGAATAAAGAAAAAAGAATGAAAAGAACTGAGGACAGTCTCAGAGACCTCTGGGACAACATTAAACGCACCAACATCTGAATTATAGGGGTGCCAGAAGAAAGAGAGAAAAAGAAAGGGACTGAGAAAATATTTGAAGAGATTATAGTTGAAAACTTCCCTAATATGGGAAAGGAAATACTTAATCAAGTCCAGGAAGCACACAGAGTCCCATATAGGATAAATCCAAGGAGAAACAGGCCAAGACACATATTAATCAAACTATCAAAAATTAAATACAAAGAACAAATATTGAAAGCAGCAAGGGGATTTCCCTGGTGGCGCAGTGGTTGAGAGTCGGCCTGCCAATGCAGGGGACATGGGTTCGTGCCCCTGTCTGGGAAGATCCCACATGCCACGGAGCGGCTGGGCCCGTGAGCCATGGCCGCTGAGCCTGTGCATCCGGAGCCTGTGCTCCACAACGGGAGAGGCCAAAACAGTGAGAGGCCCGTGTACCGCAAAAAAAAAAAAAAAAAAAAAAGCAGCAAGGGAAAAACAACAAGTAACACATAAGGGATTCCCCATAAGGTTAACAGCTGATCTTTCAGCAGAAGCTCTGCAAGCCAAAAGGGAGTGGCAGGACATATTTAAAGTGATAAAGGAGAAAAACCTACAACCAAGATTATTCTACCCAGCAAGGATCTCATTCAGATGTGACAGAGAAATTAAAAGTTTTACAGACAAGCATAAGCTAAGAGAATTCAGCACCACCAAAACAACTTTACAACAAATGCTAAAGGAACTTCTCTAGGTAGGAAACACAAGAGAAGGAAAAGACCTACAATAATAAACTCAAAACAATTACGAAAATAGTAATAGGAACATACATATCGATAATTACCTTAAATGTAAATGGATTAAATGCTCCAACCAAAAGGCACAGACTGGCTGAATGGATACAAACACAAGACCTGTATATACCCTGTCTACAAGAGACCCACTTCAGACCTAGGGACACATACAGACTGAAAGGAAGGGGATGGAAAAAGATATTCCATGCAAATGGAAACCAAAAGAAAGCTGGAGTAGCAATTCTCATATCAGACAAAACAGACGTTAAAGCAAAGACTATTACCAGAGACAAATAAGGACACTACATAGTGCTCAAGGGATCAATCCAGGAAGAAGATATAACAATTGTAAATATTTATGCACCCAACATAGGAGCACCTCAATACATAAGGCAAATACTAACAGCCATAAAAGGGGAAATCGACAGTAACACAATCATAGTAGGGGACTTTAAACACCCCACTTTCACCAATGGACAGATAATCCAAAAGGAAAATAAATAAGGAAACACAAGCTTTAAAAGATACATTAAACAAGATGGACTTAATTGATATTTATAGGACATTCCATCCAAAAACAACAGAATAAACATTCTTCTCAAGTGCTCATGGAACATTCTCCAGGATAGATCATATCTTGGGTCACAAATCAAGCTTTGGTAAATTTAAGAAAATTGAAATCGTATCAAGTATCTTTTACGTTATCTTCCACAATGCTTTGAGACTAGATATCAATTACAGGAAAAAATCTGTAAGAAATACAAACACATGGAGGCTAAACAACACACTACTTAATAACCAAGAGATCACTGAATAAATCAAAGAGGAAATCAAGAAATACCTAGAGACAAATGACAATGAAAACACAATGACCCAAAACGTATGGGATGCAGCAAAAGCAGTTCTAAGAGGGAAGTTTATAGCTATACAAGCCTACCTTAAGAAACATCTAAATAAAAAACCTAACCTTCCACCCAAAGCAATTAGAAAGAAGAACAAAAAAACCTCAGTTAGCAGAAGGAAAGAAATCATAAAGATCAGATCAGAAATAAATGAAAAAGAAATGAAGGAAACGAGAGCAAAGATCAATAAAACTAAAAGCTGGTTCTTTGAGAAAATAAACAAAATTGATGAACTATTAGCCAGACTCATAAAGAAAAAAAGGGAAAACACTCAAATCAATAGAATTAGAAATGAAAAGGAGAAGTAACAACTGACACTGCAGAAATACAAAGGATCATGAGAGATTACTACAAGCAACTCTATGCCAATA
The DNA here is from genome assembly GCF_008692025.1 of Phocoena sinus. Taxonomy (NCBI): domain Eukaryota; kingdom Metazoa; phylum Chordata; class Mammalia; order Artiodactyla; family Phocoenidae; genus Phocoena; species Phocoena sinus. The sequence continues at coordinate 42,546,156 of NC_045774.1, forward strand.
AAATGGACAACCTGGAAGAAATGGACAAATTCTTAGAAATGCACAACCTCCTGAGACTGAACCAGGAAGAAAGAGAAAATACAAACAGACCAATCACAAGCACTGAAATTGAAACTGTGATTAAAAATCTTCCAAAAAACAAAAGCCCAGGACCAGATGGCTTCACAGGCGAATTCTATCAAACATTTAGAGAACAGCTAACACCTATCCTTCTCAAACTCTTCCAATATAGCAGAGGGAGGAACACTCCCAAGCTCATACTACAAGGCCACCATCACTCTGATACCAAAACCAGACAAAGATGTTACAAAGAAAGAAAACTACAGGCCAATATCACTGATGAACATAGATGCAAAAATCCTCAACAAAATACTAGCAAAAAAAATCAAACAGCACATTAAAAGGATCATACATTATGACCAAGTGGGGTTTATCCCAGGAATGCAAAGATTTTTCAATATAATCAAATAAATTAATGTGATACACTATATTAACAAATTGAAGGAGAAAAACCATATGATCATCTCAATAGATGCAGAGAAAGCTTTCAAAAAAATTCAACACCCATTTATGATAAAAACCCTCCAGAAAGTAGGCACAGAGGGAACTTTCTTCAATATAATAAAGGCCATATATGACAAACCCACAGCCAACATCGTCCTCAATGGTGAAAACTGAAACCATTTCCACGAACATCAGGAACAAGACAAGGTTGCCCACTCTCACCACTCTTATTCAACATAGTTTTGGAAGTTTTAGCCACAGCAATCAGAGAAGAAAAAGAAATAAAAGGAATCCAAATTGGAAAAGAAGAAGTAAAGCTGTCACTGTTTGCAGATGACATGGTACTATACATAGAGAATCCTAAAGATGCTACCAGAAAACTACTAGAGCTAATCAATGAGTATGGAGCAGGATACAAAATTAATGCACAGAAATCTTGCATTCCTATACACTAATGATGAAATCTTGCATTCCTATACACTAGTGATGAAAATTCTGAAAGTGAAATTAAGAAAACACTCTCATTTACCATTGCAACAAAAAGAAGAAAATATCTAGGAATAAACCTACCTAAGGAGAGAAAAGACCTGTATGCAGAAAATTATAAGACACTGATGAAAGAAATTAAAGATGATACAAATAGATGGAGAGATATACCAAGCTCTTGGAGTGTTAAAATCAACATTGTGAAAATAACTCTACTACCCAAAACAATCTACAGATTCAATGCAATACCTATCCAAACTACCACTGGCATTTTTCACAGAGCTAAAGCAAAATATTTCCCAATTTATATGGAAATGCAAAAGACCCCGAATAACCAAAGTAATCTTGAGAAAGAAAAACGGAGCTGGAGGAATCAGGCTCCCTGACTTCAGACTATACTACAAAGCTACAGAAATCCAGACAATATGGTACTGGCACAAAAACAGAAAGCTAGATCAATGGAACAGGATAGAAAGCCCAGAGATAAACCCACGCACATATGGTCACCTTATCTTTGATAAAGGAGGCAAGAATATACAATGGAGAAAAGACAGCCTCTTCAATAAGTGGTGCTGGGAAAACTGGACAGGTACATGGAAAAGTATGAAATTAGAACACTCCCTAACACCATACACAAAAATAAACTCAAAATGGATTAAAGACCTAAATGTAATGCCAGACACTATCAAACTCTTAGAGGAAAACATAGGCAGGAGACTCTATGACATAAATCACAGCAAGATCCTTTTTGACCCACCTCCTAGAGAAATGGAAATAAAAACAAAAATAAACAAATGGGACCTAATGAAACTTCAAAGCTTTTGCACAGCGAAGGAAACTATAAACAAGATGAAAAGACAACCCTCAGAATGGGAGAAAATATTTGCAAATGAAGCAACTGACAAAGGATTAATCTCCAAAATTTACAAGCAGCTCATGCAGCTCAAGAACAAAAAAACAAACAACCCAATCCAAAAATGGGCAGAAGACCTAAATAGACATTTCTCCAAAGAAAATATATAGGTTGCCAACAAACACATGAAAGAATGCTCATCATTAATCATTAGATAAATGCAAATCAAAACTACAATGAGATACCATCTCACACCGGTCAGAATGGCCATCATCAAAAAATGTAGAAACAATAAATGCTGGAGAGGGTGTGGAGGAAAGGGAAACCTCTTGCACTGGTGGTGGGAATGTAAATTGATACAGCCTCTATGGAGAACAGTATAGAGGTTCCTTAAAAAACTATACATAGAACTACCATACAACCCAGCAATCCCACTACTGGGCATATACCCTGAGAAAACTATAGTTCAAAAGAGTCATGTACCAAAATGTTCACTGCAGCTCTATTTACAGTAGCCAGGACATGGAAGCAACCTAAGTGTCCATCAACAGAAGAATGGATAAAGAAGATGTGGCTCATATATACAATAGAATATTACTCATCCATAAAAATAAACAAAATTGAGTTATTTGTAGTGAGGTGGATCGACCTAGAGTCTGTCATACAGAGTGAAGTCAGAAAGAGAAAAACAAATACCGTATGCTAACACATATATATGGAATCTAAGAAAAAGAAAAACAAAGGTCATGAAGAACCTAGGGGCAAGATGGGAATAAAGACACAGACCTACTAGAGAATGGACTTGAGGATATGGGGAGGGGGAAGGGTAAGCTGTGACAAAGTGAGAGAGTGGCATGGATATATATACACTACCAAACGTAAAATACATAGCTAGTGGGAAGCAGCCGCATAGCGCAGGGAGATTAGCTTGTTGCTTTGTGACTACCTAGAGGGGTGGGATAGGGAGCGTGGGAGGGAGGGAGATGAAAGAGAGAAGAGATATGGGAACATATGTATATGTATAATTGATTCACTTTGTTATAGAGCAGAAATTAACACACCACTGTAAAGCAATTATACTCCAATAAAGATGTTAAAAAAAAATAAAGTAAGAAAATAAAAGGGGGGCTTCCCTGGTGGCGCAGTGGTTGAGAGTCCGCCTGCCCATGCAGGGGACATGGGTTCGTGCCCCGGTCCACGAAGATCCCACATGCCTCGGAGCGGCTAGGCCCGTGAGCCATGGCCGCTGAGCCTGCGCGTCCGGAGCCTGTGCTCTGCAACGGGAGAGGCCACAACAGTGAGAGGCCCGCGTACCGCAAAAAAATAAAATAAAATAAAAAATAAAACAAAAGGGAACAAAAGGAAACAAAACAACACAGAAAAAAAATAAAAATGGGCAGAAGACCTAAAGAAACATTTCTCCAAAGAAGATATACAGATTTCCAACAAACACATGAAAGAATGCTCAACAACATTAATGATTAGAGAGATGCAAATTGAAACTACAATGAGATATCATCTCACACCAGTCAGAATGGCCATCATCAAAAAATCTAGAAACAGTAAATGCTGGAGAGGGTGTGGAGGAAAGGGAACCCTCTTGCACTGGTGGTGGGAATGTAAATTGATACAGCGAATATGGAGAACAGTATGGAGGTCCCTTAATAAACTACAAATAGAAATACCATACCACCCAGCAATCCCACTGCTGAGCATATACCCTGAGAAAACCATAATTCAAAAAGAGTCATATACCAAAATGTTCATTTCAGCTCTATTTACAATAGCCAGGACATGGAAGCAAGCTAAGTGTCCATCAGGAGATGAATGGATAAAGAAGATGTGGCACATATACACAATGGAATATTACTCAGCCATAAAAAGGAATGAACCTGAGTTATTTGTAGTGAGATGGATGGACTTAGTGACTGTCATACAGAGTGAAGTAAGTAGAAAGAGATAAACAAATACTGCATGCTAACACATATATATGGAATCTAAAAAAAAGGAAAAAAAAAAAGGAAATGGTCAGAAGAACCTAGGGGCAAGATGGGAATAAAGATGCAGTCCTACTAGAGAATGGACTTGAGGATACAGGGAGGGGGAAGGGTAAGCTGGGACAAAGTGAGAGGGAGGCATGGACATATATACACTACCAACTGTAAAATAGATAGCTAGTGGGAAGCAGCCACATAGCTCAGGGAGATCAGCTCCGTGCTTTGTGACCACCTAGAGGGGTGGGATAGGGAGGTTGGGAGTGAGGGAGACGCAAGAGGGAAGAGATATGGGGACATATGTATATGTATAACTGATTCACTTTGTTATAAAGCAGAAACTGACAGACCATTGTAAAGCAATTATACTCTAATAAAGATGTTAAAAAAAAATAACAACAACAAAAGAATCCCAACAACAAAAACAATATGACATATTGTAAAATAAAGTAACAAATTTATGTACTACAGGGATTAGAACGTTGACATCTTTGTGGGGCCGTTATTCTTCCACTGTAGCAGCTATGTTCATGCATAATGAAAAGTGTGCCTTGAAAATTTTTTTTAAGGGGAAAAAAATTGTTGCTTATTGAGCAGGGTGTGCAGGTGTTTACATACCTAATCTTTAACAAACTGGAATTCATTCATCTGAACATGGTTGTCTTTCAGTGTAGTCACTCTGAAGGTCATGGGTGTACTTTAATGAAGCTCTCATTGCTCAAGAACAATTTGAACGCTGAAATTGTCTTCAGAGCACTCATTAGAATATCCTTAATGGAAGCAAATGCTCATTCTTTGAGAGTAAGATTTATTTTTTGGAAAGAAGCAAAATGCTGGATTAAGCTAGATAATACTTTCTGGATCCAAAAGAAGGATAAATTATAAAGAAACTTTCATGACTTAAAATTGGCTCTGAAGATTTTAAAAGAGAAATTCTAACAGATTTTGAACAATGATAGTCACATCAGAATAAGTGTATAATAATAAAAGATAAGCACTTTGAATATTGATTTGAATGTATAAAGTTCGCTATTTATTTTACTAAGCTACTTTGTTTACATCGTATATAGCAAAACATCATTATTACTTCACGGATATTTTGATTTGTAAAGTAAAGAGAATTCTTATATAAAAAGATGTTTCTAATGAAACTATTTGACATTTGCTCACTCTTAATTCTCATGTTATGTTGCCTAATTATGGAAGCGATTTGTTACAAACTAGCTCTTTTCAAGTCCATTATCTTTCATATTGTGTCCTCTAACTAAATCCTTTATAAGATGTAGTATTGTTTTTTAAAATGAGCCGAAACTAGATCATTGGTTTAAAAAAAATCCTCAAGTCCTGTATCCAACCCAGAAAATCATTGACTTTCTCTTTCATCTTATTAATGATCTTTAAAGTTTCAGGAACCAAGTAGTAATTATCTGGAGAAAACTATGAGAAATTTTCAGTGATGCTATTTATAGAACTTTGCTTCAAGAAAGTCAGGAAGGATGACTTGAAATAAAAACATGATTCTAAATTTCTATGAAAAAAGTTCTTATCTATAAAAATCACTTAAAAGGCCAAATGAACACTTTCAGCCAATGAGCATACCCTAATTGGCAAGATCGTAAAGCATGACTAATTGGAACACTCTGACTTTAGAAAATTTTAAATTAGTTTGTATCAAGGCTTATGTCATAAGTTTCTGAAGTAAAGAAAAATTTGAGTTTTAAAATTTTATTTACTTTGCCATTAGAAAACTTTTGTTTTCAACGCTGTGCTTTCTTTCCTTCTGTCTCTGTCTTGGTTTCTCTTTGTCTCTCTCTCTCTTACACACACACACACACACACACACACACACACACACACACACAGACACAGAGAGATTCCTTACCATTGACTAAAACTGTCCATTTGTACAATCATCTGCCCACAAGTCCACTAACTGTATGCTGTAGAGACTGTTCATGTCAATGGTTAACAGGTTAATCTGAGTGAGCAGATTAATAGCTCACTTAATCTTGGGGATAGCCAAGGCTGGGCTTCCTGTGTGTTCCCATCTGCCCTATTCACCCTTATCTACCAAAGATGCCAGGCGAGGCAATTTGGCCAGTAACTCTGAAAAATATGAATCTTTGTGTGTGGTGTAATATTGGACTATAGGAGTGTTTCACTTTTCACAAACTCTGTATATGGAAAGAATACCTAAGGAAACAAATGTGAGTTATTATTCATAGTACAAAATGATTTTTCAATTTACAAGAAATACTCTGCGCATTTCCCAGTATTTTAAAAATATAAATTATTTATAAAAATTTATTTGGAAGTATTATTTCAGGAACATGTTCACTGCAAAAAAGGTGGTACAGTTGTACCATAGGAGAAATTTTTCTTGATTTTACATGTCAAGCAACAGCATTCCAGGGCTTTAAGGTTTGTTTAGCCTCTGGTACTGTGAAAATATTCCAAATAGGATATTACCATATTTTCTTTTTTTTTTTTTTTTTTTTGCGGTACACGGGCCTCTCACTGTTGTGGCCTCTCCCGTTGCAGAGCACAGGCTCCAGATGCGCAGGCTCAGCGGCCATGGCTCACGGGCCCAGCTGCTCCACGGCATGTGGGATCTTCCCGGACCAGGTCACGAACTAATGTCCCCTGCATCGGCAGGCGGACTCTCAACCACTGAGTCACCAGGGAAGCCCAATATTTTCTTGTACAATTTCCCTTGATATTTTCACTCTCAAACAGAGTGGGTGGGAGAATTTTGTTCATACCTAGCAGCAATCTCATTAATTTTTATGAGATTTCACGTCTATTGACTGGCAAATGGTCCTACCTGAGGTAACACAGTAATCCATCAGTGGCAAAGCTAACTGGAATGTGGGTTTCCATAACCTTCTCCTTGTGTCTCAAGCAGATTCTTTCACCTAGATCGCTTTGCATGCAATTGTGAATTTTTTTCATCGCTCTTTTTAAATTTGCTGTCCAAGAGTGAGAGTATATGAGAGGATGTAGTGGTTTAGGCAACATGTCTATTTTTAGGTTTTCTTCCCCTTAAATTGGATCAATGGAAAGAATATGTGAAGTGGAAAATATGTGAGTAAAAGGAGCTGGCATTTAATGAGCAGCTACTACATTAAGGAGACGTTGCTAAAGCAGTGTGCATCACAGGTTGGCTGACTGGTTGCCACGTGGATCTCAGACAATTCTGAGAACGTCAGAAGACCAGAGACAGGTCTGTTTGTAGGAAGAACAGAGGAACTTCACTGAGGAAGGTGCTAAAGTCTGCAGTAAGAGATGGTGGCAGGATCAGAACAACATAAAGTGTTATTGTTTGTTGCATTATTTTTGCCTTAGACCTGGTGGAGGAACCTGGACCATTGGATGCAGTGTTACATTTGCATATCCACAACCACAGCAGGAGGCAGGTTTTTATATTCTTACTTATAAGAGGGGAAACTGATGCTCACAGAGAGAGAAAACAAACACATAAAGGCATCTCACTTTTTTAGAACTTGTCTACATGAGCCAGTGGAGCTGATGGTCACCAGGGAACCAAGCTGTCTAGTTTTACTGTCAGATTCATGTTGTCAGTGTCCTCGAGAATCTTCCCTGTCATGGGTGGATCCAGTCACTCCACTTCTGTAATCCCATAGTATTTTGTGTATGGATACATTTCACTGCCTTTCATGCTGCATTGTAATTTGTTTACAGATCTTCCTTCCAGGAAAATAGGATAAAATTCTTGGAAATTTAATTTTCCCCCTTAAATCACACGCCATCCAGCCTTCTACCCATAAAACTGAGCCATGAGGAAAACAAGAGCAGGTCCTTTATAGAACAGAGAGGTCATTGATGAGCTTTCAAACATAAAGCTGAGTTTCCTGACTTCTTTTTAAGGGTCTAGAGGGTCATGTTTGTGGAAAGAGAAGAGATTCAAAGTTCTGTAATCTCCCTCCAACATATCAAGAATCGATATTGCCAACCCCAGCAGAATTTCCTCCAGAATGTAGAAGATTGCCTCTTCCTCCCTTAGGGCCAAGCCAGGAGGACTGGTGTCCCAAAAGGAGGATCTGAGATGAGGAAGTCCATGCTAGAGAGGATGAGGGAGGGAGCACTTTTCCCCCACCGTGGACATGGCCAGAGGAAAGGAAATTGACAGAGGACAAAACCGGCTGTTGAATCATATGTGCACAGAGGGGCCCTCTCCGAACTGAAGTCCCAAGGGGAGAAAGAAAGCTAGACAGTTTGAAAGGAAACTGAAAGCAAAGCATCTTTCCTTTTGGACAGCACCACACTAACCCGAGGTCACATCAGACAACAAGCAGAGGTGAAGTGTCGTTAGTTAGAACACTCTCGTTCCCCAGCATCCTTCTTAGCTCCTGTTTTGCCAGAAGTCAGAGTGCTCTGCAAAGGGGTGCAGGCTGGTTGACCTGGGGCAGGACAGGGGGTTCTATGTGTCACAGCCAGATACCTGGAGGTCCACATCATCAGTGAGAATCGGGGGACTCAGCAAGGGGGGAGGAGCAGCAGAGGCCAGCAGAGTGCCAGGCACAGAACTGAGCCACAGATCCACCCCAACCCAGTGAGTGCACGCTCAACAGCTGGCCGACTGCCCAACGGTGGACAGCAGCCAAAGGACCAATGTGAGGCCAAAGGTCATGCTAGAGACCCACGTGCCTTCTCGGAAACGCCTATGGGAGAGAGGCATTTTGAGAGGCTGGGCATTTGTCCAAAAGCAACTGAACTATCCAAAGAAAGATTTTAAACCAGAAGAAATTAGTAAGTTTTACATCTAACCAGACTTTTCCCTCCAGCCACTGCTATTTAGCTACCTTGGGGATATTTGGAGGAGGTTCACTATGAAGATTAGATCAATTGTAGGATATAAAGAAGGTACAATTGCTTTGGACATCTAAGCATAGCATGAGTGAATCTGCATCCAGGCTTTGCCTGCAACACTTGAGAGCTAGGACAATTTTTTCATCATCTTTATATCCCCAGAGCATAGTAGACTACTTAAAGGGGTTTAGAGTTCCACACTTGGGTCCTGCAGGAATAAATGCACTTACCGATGATAAAACTATTAAAGATCATTTGTGTTGCCTTGCCCAATAACTGGCCCTTAGAAATTCATCCTTTCATTCATTAACTTTTTTTTCATTAACTTTTTTATTCAAATATTTCATATATGTTTGACATCTATATGTACCTGATCTTGTGAAGGAGACAAAGATGAATTGTTTCCACATTTATTCAAACATCAGACATTTTTTCAGTGCTTATTGTGTATCAGGTACACAGGTCTCACCTCAAGGACCTTACAGACTTAAAGGAGAGAGGAAATATGTAAACAGCCATCATATAAAGTAGAAAGTGACAGTTACAGCAAGGAAGGTGAAGAGGAAGAAACAGAGTCAAGACACGATCAAATGCATGTTTTCCTGGCTGCTGTGGAGTGTAGTGGGAGGAATGAAGAGAGACACTCCTCTTACTTTCCAGTGGAATTACCTGATGGCATCAGGGCACCAGCCCGCGGGACCAGAGTCAACGGAGGTAGAGTATGAAAGCTCCCTTTTGTAGAAGGTGGTTTGACAGAACACATTTAAAAACAGGTTTAGGGATAGGCATCATCTGGAACTAAAGAAAGACTGAAGATAGTCTTAGTGTGTCCTTCGATGATATGCAAGGGTCTCTCCCCTACATCAGGACAAAAGGCTGACCAAAAACTGTGCTGCATCCAATCAAATATTTGGATTTAGACTGCTACACATTTAAGTTATTTTCACAATCATGAGAACAGGAAGTCCAGATTTGAGAAATCTGAGAGTCAGAATATCACGTTCCCTTTAGGGGTAAGAACATTGCTTTTGAATACTTTGCCTTTAAATGTACTTTAAAATAGCTCTTGAATAGTCATTAAACTGCCACAGTCCTATACCAGGGACAGGTAAAAACAGTGAGGATAAAGAAGGAAATACAGTCTTAAAAGCTGAGCTCATAATCGTAAACTCAAGCCCACGGGACACGTTTCTCATGTGCACAGGCGTGCTTTCTCTCTGCTCATCCATGGAGGTGGAAATTCAGGTTGGCTACAAATAAAAAGTCTGCTTAGTGACTTTCTCTCATGTGTCACAACTTCTTGACTATAGGACCTCTGTTACATAAATCTTCAGGCTGAGAAGTACCTCTTCCCATGTCTCCACCGAGCTGAATGCATATTTTTCCCACCACACTGCCACACTGTATTCTAATTGTTAGGGTAGCTGTCTATCATCCCATGGTATGGCTCTGGTCTGATCAGTAGCTGTGTCCCCATCATCTAGCCACAGTGTTGGCATTTTTTAATCAATAAAGGAATCTGGATGCCAAGTCTATTCATATGACTTAAACTTTAGACTCCAGAGAGACATAAGAAGGTACAAATTACCCAGCCTTTCTCTGTATCTTATACAACTTAATTCCTAGCCTACTGAAAATTCAGAAAGAGTGGACCTAGAAAGTACTGAGAGTTACAAAAAGCCATCACTTTGGTAAAAAACTATTGCATGTGTATGTTACACATGTATGTCGCATGTGTGTACCTTGTAGAATTAGTCTGTATGTCGCATGTGTGTACCTTGTAGAATTAGTCTCAGGGTCAGATATCACACTGCATATTAGGGAGGCTGGCTTTCATTCTGTATTAACCTCTGCTAACATACCCAAGGAGAGGAGTGGGCTGAAGGAAAACAATCAGGGCTAGAGGGTTTTCTTTCTCGTTCTTTGCTCCTGGGAAACTGCTTAGAAAATGGGAAGAGCTCGGACACATGCACTGTGTGAAGGAGGGGATGTGTTAAAGGTACAGTCTCCTCAGTATGGTTAGCAAGAGAACTGGAAATTGTTTCCCATGTGAGTTCATTTTAATTACCAAACTATACTGTTTGAAGAGATCTGCTTTTTTCTTATTTCACAGATGTACTAGTTTCACCTGTTTGCATTTTAGTACTACATGGCTGAAGAAAGATGAATAAACTTTGGGTGAGAAGTTGTAAAGCTGGTATTTCTACTGATATGGTTCATATAGCAGTTATAAAAATAGCACAGCTTTTAGAATTTATCCAAATGTCACTGCTAATCTGTCTCAAAGTCACAGACACAATCTATTCATTCTCTACAAGTCAAGAGATACAAACCCACAAATGTGCCTATAAAATAAAATCCTTATAAATCCAACATGGTGGTGTTACAATCTCTCCTTTGACTTTCTAATAAAAAAAACAGCTGGGTTTTTTCACTTCCATGTCTGTCTTTCATCATCTTTTTCCTGAATAAATGTTATCTTTTGCCTTTGTTAACTTTCTTTAGCTCCCTACTACAAAGGCAAAGTTAAAATTTTTTTTCCAAAAGATGTTTGACATTGTTAGCCATTAAACAACTGCAAATTAAACCCACAATGAATTATCACTGCACACCTTTTAGAATGGCTAACATAAAAAATAGTGATAACACCAAATGCTGGTGAGGGCAGGGAGAACGGGACCTCTCATACATTGCTGGTGGGAATGTAAAGTTGTACAACCACTCTGGACAGTTGTTTGACTGTTTCTGAAATCTGGATCATTTTCCACATGATCCAGAAACTGTAGCTTTGAGCATTTATCTCAGAGAGATGAGGTCTTACGTTAATATAAAACCTCCACATGAATGTCATAGCAGTTTTGTTTTTTTTAATTTTATTTATTTTTTTATACAGCAGGTTCTTATTAGTCATCAATTTTATACACATCAGTGTAGACATGTAAATTCCAATTGCCCAATTCATCACACCACCACCCCCATCCCCCCATGGCTTTCCCCACTTGGGGTATACATTAGTTGTCTACATCTGTGTCTCAATTTCTGCCCTGCAAACCAGTTCATCTGTACCATTTTTCTAGGTTCCACATATATGCGTTAATATACGATATTTGTCTTTCTCTTTCTGACTTACTTCACTCTGTATGACAGTCTCTAGATACATCCACATCTCTACAAATGACCCAATTTCGTTCCTTTTTATGGCTGAGTAATATTCCATTGTATATATGTATCACATCTTCTTTATCCATCTGTCTGTTGATAGGCATTTAGGTTGCTTCCATAACCTAGCTACTGTGAACAGTGCTGCAATGAACATTGGGGTACATGTGTCTTTTTGAATTATGGTTTTCTCTGGGTATATGCCCAGTAGTGGGATTGCTGGATCATGTGGTAATTCTATTTTTAGTATTTTAAGGAAACTCCATACTGTTCTCCATAGTGGCTATATCAATTTACATTCCCACCAACAGTGCAAGAGGGTTCCCTTTTCTCCACACCCTCTCCAGCATTTGTTGTTTGTAGATTTTCTGATGATGCCCATTCTAACTGGTGTGAGGTGATACCTCATTGTAGTTTTGATTTGCATTTCTCTAATAATTAGTGATGTTGAGCATCCTTGAATGTGTTTGTTGTCAATCTGTATATCTTCTTTGGAGAAATGTCTATTTAGGTCTTCTGCCCATTTTTGGATTGGGTTGTTTGTTTTTTTAACATTGAGCTGCATGAGCTGTTTATATATTTTGGAGATTAATCCTTTGTCCGTTGATTTGTTTGCAAATATTTTCTCCCATTCTGAGGGTTGTCGTTTCGTCTCGTTTATGGTTTCCTTTGCTATGCAAAAGCTTTGAAGTTTCATTAGGTCCCATTTGTTTATTTTTGTTTTTATTTCCATTTCTCTAGGAGGTGGATCAAAAAAGATCTTGCTGTAATTAATGTCAAACAGTGTTCTTCCTATGTTTTCCTCTAAGAGTTTTATAGTGTCTGGTCTTACATTTAGGTCTCAAATTCATTTTGAGTTTATTTTTGTGTATGGTGTTAGGGAATGTTCTAATTTCATTCTTTTACATGTGGCTGTCCAGTTTTCCCAGCACCACTTATTGAAGGGACTGTCTTTTCTACATTGTATATCCTTGGCTCCTTTGTCATAGATTAGCTGACCATAGGCGCATGGGTTTATCTCTGGGCTTTCTATCTTGTTCCATTGATCTGTGTTTCTGTTTCTGTGCCAGTAACATACTGTCTTGATTACTGTAGCTTTGTAGTATAGTCTGAAGTCAGGGAGTCTGATTCCTCCAGCTCTGTTTTTTTCCCTCAAGACTGCTTTGGCTATTCGGGGTCTTTTGTGTCTCCATACAAATTTTAAGACTTTTTGCTCTAGTTCCGTAAAAATGCCATTGGAAACTTGATAGGAATTGCACTGAATCTGTAGATTGCTTTGGGTAGTATAGCCATCTCCACAGTATTAATTCTTCCAATCCAAGAACATGGTATATCTCTCCATCTGTTGGTATCATCTTTAATTTCTTTCATCAGTATCTTATAGTTTTCTGCATACAGGTCTTTTGTCTCCCTAGGTAGGTTTATTCCTAGGTATTTTATTCTTTTTCTTGCAATGGTAAATGAGAGTGTTTTCTTGATTTCATTTTCAGATTTTTCATCATTAGTGTATAGGAATGCCAGAGATTTCTGTGCATTAATTTTGTATCCTTCAACTTTACCAAATTCCTTGATTAGCTCTAGTAGTTTTCTGCTGGCATCTTTAGGATGCTCTATGTATAGTATCATGTCATCTGCAAACAGTGAGAGTTTTACTTCTTCTTTTCCAATTTGTATTCCTTTTATTTCTTTTTCTTCTCTGATTGCTGTGGCTAGGACTTCCAAAAGTATGTTGAATAATAGTGGTGAGAGTGGACATCCTTAACTTGTTCCTGATCTTAGAGGAAATGCTTTCAGTTTTTCACCATTGAGAATGATGTTTGCTGTGGGTTTGTCGTATATGGCCTTTATTATGTTGAGGTAGGCTCCCTCTGTGCCCACTTTCTGGAGAGTTTTTAATATAAACTGGTGTTGAACTTTTTCAAAAGCTTTTTCTGCATCTATTGAGATGAACATATGGTTTTTATTCTTCAATTTGTTAATATGGTTTATCACATTGATTGACTTGTGTATATTGAAGAATCCTTGCATCCCTTAGATAAATCCCACTTGATCATGGTGTGTGACCCTTTTAATGTGTCGTTGGATTCTGTTTGCTAGTATTTTGTTGAGGATTTTTGCATCTATATTCATCAGTGATATTGGTCTGTAATTTTCTTTTTTTGTAGTATCTTTGTTTGGTTTTGGTATCAGGGTGATGGTGGCCTCATAGAATGAGTTTGGGAGTGTTCCTTCCTCTGCAATTTTTGGGAAGAGTTCGAGAAGGATGGGTGTTAGCTCTTCTCTAAATGTTTGATAGAATTCACCTGTGAAGCCATCTGGTCCTGGACTTTTGTTTGTTGGAAGATTTTTAATCACAGTTTCAATTTCATTACTTGTGATTGGTCTGTTCACATTTTCTATTTCTTCCTGGTTCAGTCTTGGAAGGTTATACCTTTCTAAGAATTTGTCCATTTCTTCCAGGTTGTCCACTTTATTGGCATAGAGTTGCTTGTAGTAGTCTCTTAGGATGCTTTGTATTTCTGCGGTGTCTGTTGTAACTTCTCCTTTTTCACTTCTAATTTTATTGATGTGAGTCCTCTCCCTCTTTTTCTTGATGAGTCTGGCTAATGGTTTATCAGTTTTGTTTATCTTCTCAAAGAATGAGCTTTTATTTTTATTGATCTTTGCTACTGTTTTCTTTGTTTCTATTTCATTTATTTCTTCTCTGATCTTTATGATTTCTTTCCTTCTGCTAACTTTGGGTTTTGTTTGTTCTTCTTTCTCTAGTTCTTTTCAGTGTAAGGTTAGATTTCTTATTTGAGATTCTTCTTGTTTCTTGAGGTAGGCTTGTATAGCTATAAACTTCCCTCTTAGAAATGCTTTTGCTGCATCCCATAGGTTTTGGATCATCGTGATTTCATTGTCTTTTGTCTCCACGTATTTTTTGATTTTCTCTTTGATTTCTTCAGTGATCTCTTGGTTATTTAGTAACGTATTGTTTAGCCTCCATGTGTTTATGTTTTTTACGTTTTTTCCCCGTAATTCATTTCTAATCTCACAGCATTGTGGTCAGAAAAGACGCTTGATATGATTTCAATTTTCTTATATTTACTGAGGCTTGATTTATGACCCAAGATGTGATCTATCCTGGAAAATGTTCTGTGCACACTTGACAAGAAAGTGTAATCTGCTGTTTTTGGATGGAATGTCCTATAAATATCAATTAAGTCTATCTGGTCTATTGTGTCATTTAAAGCTTCTGCTTCCTTATTTATTTTCATTATGGATGATCTGTCCATTGGTGTAAGTGAGGTGTTAATGTCCCCTACTATTATTGTGTTACTGTCGATTTCCTATTTTATAGCTGTTAGCAGTTGCCTTATGTATTGAGGTGCTCCTATGTTGGGTGCATATATATTTATAATTGTTATATCTTCTTCTTGGATTGATCCCTTGATCATTATGTAGTGTCCTTCCTTGTCTCTTGTAACATTCTTTATTTTAAAGTCTATTTTATCTAATATGAGTATTGCTACTCCAGCTTTCTTTTGACTTCCATTTGCTTGGAATATATTTTTCCATCCCCTCACTTTCAGTCTGTATGTGTCCCTAGGTCTGAAGTAGACAGCATATAGATGGGTCTTGTTTTTGTATCCATTCAGCAAGCCTGTGTCTTTAGGTTGGAATATTTAATCCATTCATGTTTAAGGTAATTTTCGATATGTATGTTCCTATGACCATTTTCTTAATTGCTTTGGGTTTGTTTTTGTAGGTCCTTTTCTTCTCTTGTGTTTCCCACTTTGAGAAGTTCCTTTAGCATTTGTTGTAGAGCTGGTTTGGTGGTGCTGAATTCTCTCAGCTTTTGCTTGTCTCTAAAGCTTTTGATTTCTCTGTTGAATCTGAATGAGATCCTTGCTGGGTAGAGTAATCTTGGCTGTAGGTTCTTCCCTTTCATCACTTTAAATATATCATGCCACTGCCTTCTCGCTTGTAGAGTTTCTGCTGAGAAATCAGCTGTTAACCTTATGAGAGTTCCCTTGTATGTTATTTGTCATTTGTCCCTTGCTGCTTTCAATAATATTTCTTTGTCTTTAATTTTTGCCAGTTTGATTATGTGTCTTAGCATGTTTCTCTTTGGGTTTATCCTGTATGGGACTCTCTGAGCTTCCTGGAGTTGGGTGGCTATTTCCTTTCCCATGTTAGGGAAGTTTTTGAGTATAATCTCTTCAAATATTTTCTCGGGTCCTTTCTCTCTCTCTTCTCCTTCTGGGACCCCTATAATGCAAATGTTGTTGCATGTAATGTTGTCCCAGAGGTCTCTTAGGCTGTCTTCATTTCTTTTCATTCTTTTTTCTTTATTCTGTTCTGCAGCAGTGAATTCCACCAATCTGTCTTCCAGGTCACTTATCCGTTCTTCTGCCTCAGTTATTCTGCTACTGATTCCTTCTAGTGTAGTTTTCTTTTCAGTTATTGTATTGTTCATCTCTGTTTGTTTGTTCTTTAATTCTTCTAGGTCTTTGTTAAACATTTCTTGCATCTTCTCAATCTTTGCCTCCATTCTTTTGCCAAGGTCCTGGATCATCTTTGCTATCATTATTCTGAATTCTTTTTCTGGAAGGTTGCCTATCTCCACTTCTTTAATTCTTTTGTGGGGGTTTATCTTGTTCCTTCATCTGGTACATAGCCCTCTGCCTTTTCCTCTTGTCTGTCTTTCTGTGAATGTGGTTTTTGTTCCACATGCTGCAGGATTGTAGTTCTTCTTGCTTCTGCTGTCTGCCCTCTGGTGGATGAGGCTATCTAAGAGGCTTGTGCAAGTTTCCTGATGGGGGGCACTGGTGGTGGGTAGAGCTGCCTGTTGCTCTGGTGTGCAGAGCTCAGTAAAACTTTAAGCCGCTTGACTGCTGATAGGTGGGGTTGGGTTCCCTCCCTGTTGGTTGTTTGGCCTGAGGCAACCCAACACTGGAGCCTACCTGGGCTCTTTGGTGGGGCTAAATAGGGACTCTGCGAGGGCTCACGCCAAGGAGCACTTCCCAGAACCTCTGCTGCCAGTGTCCTTGTCTCCACGGTGAGCCACAGCCACCCCCCCCCTCTACAGGTGACCCTCCAACACTAGCAGGTAGGTCTGGTTCAGTCTTCCCCGGGGTCACTGCTCCTTCCCCTGGGTCCTGATGTGCACACTACTTTGTGTGTGCCTTCCAAGAGTGGAGTCTCTGTTTTCCCTACTCCTGTCTAAGTCCTGCAATCAAATCGCACTCACCCTCAATGTCTGATTCTCTAGGAATTCCTCCTCCCGTTGCCAGACCCCCAGGTTGGGAAGCTGACATGGGGCTAAGAACCTTCAATCCAGTGGGTGGACTTCTGTGGTATAAGTGTTCTCCAGTCTGTGAGTCACCCACCCAGCAGTTGTGGGATTTGATTTTACTGTGATTGCGCCCCTCCCACCGTCTCATTGTAGCTTCTCCTTTGTCTTTGGATGTGGGGTATCTTTTTTGGTGAGTTCCAGTGTCTTCCTGTGGATGACTGTCCAGCAGCTAGTTGTGATTCTGGTGTTCTTGCAAGAGGGAGTGAGAGCACATCCTTCTACTCCGCCATCTTGGTTCTTGTCTCAGAAGATCTCTCAGACAATCAACGAGATTGATTTCAAGTCTGTCTCATCTACATGGATGTTAGAGCTGATATAATTCTGTGGTCAGAACATCAAAAGAATAGACTCCTTTTCCACCTTCTACAGGCTACACACATACCTTGGCTTGTGGCCTCTTCCTCTTTCAAAGATAGCAATGATGGGTTGAGTCCTTACATCACAAAGACAATGACCTTCTCCTGTAGTCACACCTCCCTCTAACTCCTCATAGCAGTTTTATTTGTAAAAAACCAAAGCTGGAAATAATCCAAATGTCCTTCAGCAGGTGATGGCTAAACAAACCCTGATATGTTAATACTATGGCATACTACTCAGCAATAAAAAGACCAAACTATTGATACATGCAACAATTTGGGTGGACTTAAGGGTATTATGCTTAGTGAAAAAAGCCAATCTCAAAAGGTTAAACACTGTGTGATTCCATTTTATATAGCATTCTCCAGCTGACAAAATCATAGAGATGGAGAATAGAGTAGTCGTTGCTAGGGATAGGAATGAGGGTGGTGGAATGGGTGTGACTTCATAGGGGTTGTATGAGGGAGTTTCTTTGTGGTGATAGTATAGTTCTGTATCCTGACTGTGGTCGTAGTTACACAAACCTATACATGGATCAAATTGTGTAGAGCTACACACACACACCAACAAACGAGTGAAAGAAAAGGGATGAAAACTGAATCAGGTCTGTGGCTTAGTTAACAGTATTGTACCAATGTCAGTATCCTAGTCATATAAAATGTCACCATTGGGGAAAAGCTGTGTGGACAGGTCATAGAATCCTATATAGTTTTGCAATTCCTTGTGAGTCTATAATCATTCCAGAAATATATATTTTCCTCTCACACTTCATGCATTAATTGTTTGTGACATTTAACCATGAGTTTAAGGAATTAACTGAAAGAGCAAGAGGATAAAGCACAGAGAGCCTCTTCATGTCTTTTTGTTCTATATCACTGTTCTTAAGAGAATCAGAAGACAAAAGTACTTGGTCGTTTGCCAACTAGTAATGAGGACTGTCTTGTTAAAACAGAAGTGCCTTTGCAAAAGGGCTGTTGGGCTACATCCTATCATTCCTTTCCTCAGAAACCTTCACAGCTCTCTTTTATTTACAAAATTAAGCCACACTTTTCATCCTGACCTTGAAGACCTCCTATGACATGACCCCAGCTTAACTTTTTGGCTCTATCTTACTTTATTCCATAATGAGCACCCATTGCTTCAATCTGTTCTCTGCACCACAGCCTGCCTGCCTTCAAAACTCAAATGTGGCTTCCCACGGCACTTAGCCTAAAGACTCAAACTCTTGACCTGGCTGTCAAGACTTGTTGAGTCTAGCACTTGCCTCCTTCCCCAGCCCATCTTGCACCACTCTTTTCTTCACTCTCCTTGCCTAGTCACAAGCCCTTGCTCACAACCTCATCCTTGTCATGGTCCTTCCCACCACAGAGCCTTGAGCACGCTGTCTTCTTTGCTTGGACCTCTTTCTTTCTCAACTAATCTTCCACTTCTCTTATAGGTCTCAGCTCTACCACTAGTCTTTTAGGAAAATCTTCCCCAACTTTCCAGTTTAGGCCAAGTTGTTTTGACAAATGTTCTCGTAGAACTGTGTTGCTTTCTTTTAGAACACTCATCTCTGACTATAATGATGCAGCCATTCATTTGGTTATTTGGCTGCCCTTCCCATTTGCCTGGAAGTGCCAAAGAATACAGAAAGTATCTTTTTTTTACTATTTCCTCACTGTTCACTACCTAATACACTGACTTGAACAGAGAAGTATTCAGTAGTTATTTTTGAAGTGACTGGATGAATCAAACTGGAATAATTGTTCTCCAATCATATTCCTCAGGTTTTCTGCCCCTAAGCTTTTGCCATGATTTTCTTTCTGGGTTCAAAGCTATACCTAAATTTTATTCAATCTTATAGACTCCTCTGAATGGGTACTTTCTTGCCTCTGCAAATAAACATCATCTCTGGCTCCTGTGAAAACTATAGCACTTTGGCATCCGTTCCCTTGCTGTACATGATGTTACTATCAATAGACTGTGCCTCCTGTCCCCTTTATAAGTTCAGAAGCTCCTGGAGGGTAAGGTTGATTCATTTCCTTTGTTCTTTTCTTTTTTTTTTAACTCTGTAGAAGCTTTGTCATTCTTTTTTTTTCTGTTAATGTTTTTATTCTTTAATTTTATTTTATTAAAAATTTTTTTATTTTATATTGGAGTATAGTTGATTAACAATGTTGTGTTAGTTTCAAGTGTACAGCAAAGGTTGATTCATTTCTATTTACATCACTTGCAATAACTAGTACATTTCTCAGATGTATAATTAGTGTATTTTCCTTATTGATTAATATATGAATAAAAGCTAAACACTTAGCACATATTATGTTCTCAATTAGTAATTATAGAAACAAGGGAAAATCATTATAGGTCCTTGTTAGTTCCAGTGATTTGCAATGAGTAAACAGAATTGAATTACAAAACAGCGGTACCGACATGGTTCCCAGAGCAAATGCCTTCTATTCTGACCATTTATTATTATTTAAGAAGTTTAGGGGCTTCCCTGGTGGCGCAGTGGTTAAGAATCTGCCTGTCAATGCAAGGGACACGGGTTTGAGCCCTGGCCCGGGAAGATCCCACATGCCGTGGAGCAACTAAGCCCGTGCACCACAACTACTGAGCCTGCGCTCTAGAGCCCGCGAGCCACAACTACTGAAGCCTGTGCGCCTAGAGCCCGTGCTCCACACAAGAGAAGCCACTGCAATGAGAAGCCCACGCACCACAATGAAGAGTAGCCCCTGCTCACCGCGACTAGAGAAAGCCTGCCCACAGCCATGACGACCCAACACAGCCAAAAAAAAAAAATTAAAATAAATAAATTTATTAAAAAAAAAGAACCAAAAAAAAAAAAAAAAAAGAAGTTTATTTTTTGTAGGTAGCAAAATGGTTCTAGAATTGTTTGATTCAACTTGCTTTTTTACTTCCCCCTATCCCTTGCTCAGTAAGTTATAATGAAGACAAACTGATATTTCAGTAGAATTACTTTTTGACTTTCTACAGAATTAAAATAAATTTTGCATAGAATGCAGCATTAAATGCAGTGTCAAACAGCTAATTTGAGAGAGGTGGAAGGATGGATTAATGGTGGTGCATAACATGGGTTGAACAAAACACCTGAGGACAAGGGGAAAGTTATTAAAACCTTGTCACTGGGCTTCTCTGGTGGCATAGTGGTTGAGAGTCCCCCTGCTGATGCAGGGGACACGGGTTTGTGCCCCGGTCCAGGAAGATCCCACATGCTGCGGAGCGGCTAGGCCCGTGAGCCATGGCCGCTGAGCCTGCGCGCCCGGAGCCTGTGCTCCGCAACGGGAGAGGCCACAACAGTGAGAGGCCCGGTACCGCAAAAAAAAAAAGAAAGAAAAAAAACCTTGTCACTGTCTACAAAAAGGAATTGAAAAACTGAAAAAATTTTTTTATAAATCCCCATAGAACTTAAGCAACCAGTAATTGGTTGTGACTTTTCAATGCTTAACAAAAGAAAACAAAAGTCAAATGGATTTCCAAAGGGGTAAGTTTCCTCTTCATGCTCCCCAGGAGGCCCATTAATAATTTTTGACTCTGCACTAATGGGCCCAGTTCTGCTATGAAGCCAGCATTCCCCTTTCTTCTCCCACATACCGGTATAGACATTCCAGGGGCCTCTGCATGTGGGTAGAGAACTGCTGGCAATTTCTGTGTCCCCAAATACTGGAAATCAATGCAATTTAATTAACCTCTTTAAACACTTTTGAGCGCCTATTATGTGCTGGGTTTCCTACCAGGTACTAGCGATTCAAAAGTGAACAAGAAATCCTCTTTGCTGTGAAAAGCTTACAGCTTGGTGGAGTAGGTGGAAATATTCAAACACCATTCTTAGGTAAGACAGACTGTGAAGACAGAGCTATAAAACAAAGTGCCTGGGAGCACAGGAGAGAGAGAGCATGAGAGAGAGAGAGAGAGAGAGAGACAGAGACAGAGACAGAGAGAGAAATTTGTTGTCATTGTGGGGCTTGTGGAAGTGAATAGGAGCTAGGCTGAGTTTGGAGCACTGTGGTTGTTCTCCCAGCATCCATCCACCTCATCTCTCCCTTAATGGGTGACAGATATGTGATTGGGTGAGATTGATCCTGCCCTGACTCCAGGAGTGAGTGCTGATTGGTGAGCCAGTGATTCTCAACTAGAGATGGTACCTGCTAGAGGGCATTTGGAAATCCATGAGGACACTTTTAGTTGTTACAAAGGCTGAAAGACGCTATGGGCATTTGATGGGTAGGGACCAGAAATCTTAAATGACCTATAAAGTAGGAAAATGACTCACATCATGAAAAACTGTCCTACCCAAAATGCCAGTAGTACTCCTACTGAGAAACATTTGTCTAAACAAATCAGAGAAATCTCCTCCTGTATTGGTTCAGAGAGTCCAGGTCTAGGTCAGTTAGCTCACACTGTTCCCCTGCCATCAGTGTGGTCCAATCAAATAGAGCTCTGGACTTTTCTTAAGTGGTTGTAGGGAAGCATCCTTTCTGTCCCTTATTGGGTATGCAGGAGGAAGCATGTAGACCCTACCTAATTCTGATTTAGATAGATTCCCATTCAATCTATATAATCTGAATTTATTCAAGTGGTTTGTTCGCTTGTTTGTTTCTTCATTTTTGTTATTGTTTCTAAGCAAATTATTGGAATGGCAGCAATGTTGTTGAGGTATCAAATCTAAGTAAAATCTGATATGTGAACAATATTTTGTTTTCATCCTGGAGCCTTGGAATGACTATAAAATTCATAATATTGTCATAAAAAGAGAAATAAGGGTGAAACAAAAATAGTCAAGATTATTATTTATGGTTTAATGAGGAATATAAGTGGTGCCTGGTAAAAATCGTGAAAATCTAAGTTAAATTTGCAATGGTGTGTGTGTGCGCGTGCACGCTTGTACACATAATTACATAAAAGAAAAAGAGAGAGAGGGAGGGAGGAAGGAAGGATGCAGTGGCTATCTTCACACCTAACACATTGTAGAAATGTAAATCTTGTCCCTTTAGGAAAAATTCTGTCCCTTCAGCTTACAAAATCTACACATTAAAGAAAGCTAAAAGAAAAGATTATTAAGCACTTTGATTACTTAATCAAAGTCCATTAGCATATTCTAAAACCTTACAAGTTGTGATTAAAATAGATTTATTTTTATGCTTACTAATAATTCTTCTGCTGACGTAAGATTAGCATTCTTAGCTACAAATTATTTTCCTGCATTGTCAATGGTTCTTGTGGTATACTAAAAACAAAGAAGAGATGTACAATTACATGTGAATTAAGAAAAATTAAAGGAACACAGAAATAAACGTCCACTTAATTTTTATATAACCGATTTCCCTCTTGTTGCAAAACTTAGAAACTAGTCATCAGAACTCCCAAGTGACTAAACTGAAAGTAAACTACATCTGGAAAATGAGGAAGATGAGAAGGGAAGAGAGCCTTGGTACCTGGATACTGGTCAGAGTCGTGTACTGGTAAGCCTTGACCACCAGATAGTTTGCTTCCAAGTCTATCAGTCCCAGGATCATATACTTCCACCATCTTCGTCGTAAAATTGCCAGGAGGTTTTCTTCTCCTGCGTTACAAAGTTAAGAAGAAATGGATTAAGCTCTGAACACGTTGAGAAACTGTATATTTAGAAGGATTCTAAAATATATATTACAGTACTATATTTTTTACCGTACCTTATCAAACGTTTAATTAAACAAATGAATCAATATGTCCAAGAATGACATGCTTGTGCTTAGTTTACTAGACTTCATGGTAGATTTCAGCCCTTCAAATTAGTTCGTATCCCAGAACAAGACTGGACAGGTTTTTAGTTCACTATGCAAAACATTTTCTCACAAACATTTGAAAACTTTTGTCAAGTAAAAATAAAAGGAAAGGTGTTCAGAAAGGCTGTATAAACACGTGAAATCCAAATCGTCCTGAACTTCAGGATTGTGGTAAAATAGACAAAAATGGAAAGAGCGGAGTCAAATGGAGAAAAGCCTGTGCTTAGCTGCAGATCTGCAGTAAGGCTGCAGGGTGCCACCCCGAGGGCTCGCTCGCCTCTGAACCTTACACGCAGGTGGTGTGTGGGTGATGGGAAGAGAGAGGAAGTTGGGGGTCACTCATCGATGGGGAAGAGTGCCACAGGCCTTGGTCTTAATGCTGCCGACGACTGCAAACTTCACCATCTTGTCTCTTATGCTGGTAGCCTCAGAACAGACTCTGAACTGCTTAGTTCTTCATCCTTATTTTTACATATTTCAGGCCTGAAATGTACCTTTTCTCAAAGTGGGGGAACATGATTATTAACAATAACAGCTTTCTGGGGCCAAACTGTGAGGAATCCTTAGAGGATGTGGAACATGCAGAAACCCTGAGTGAATGGTGATTCTTGATACCAAAGAAACAATCCAAACATTTGGCCCAAAGTATGCTTTCTCTTGCTCTTCAATGTGCTGATTCCCCTGCATGGACTATTCTTCCCCCAGCCTTCAAATGAAGAAGCAGCATAGACTCTACCACCAGGAAGCCTTCCTTGATCTTTCACTTTGATCTTCTCAGAATCGGTTGGGTTTCCATGCTATGGGCTCCTTTAACACCCTTTCTTATTCCACAGATACAGTACTTATCTCCCTGTGTTATAATAGCCAGTTTTCTTGACTCTGTTACTCATTAGATTATTAACAATTTGAAGAGAGTGGCACTGTCTCGGTCATCACTTTATCTCTAGGGCCCAACAGTGCATGGTGAGTAGTCAATAAGTAATACAGAATCTATGAACACATTTTGTGTTTAATAACCTCAGCAATGTTAAATAACATTGAAATTGAAATATTTAAAATATATCTACTATAAACATTCATGCACCAGACGATGAAAATTGTTTTCTAGTTAGAACATCTGACATAAATTCATTTGGTGACCGTTTTACACATAATACTCTATACATAGGACATAAAAAGGTCAATGGCACACTGAACCGCAAAGCTGAAGTTCTAAGGTCACAAGTCATTGTCCCAGGTAATTTACATGATGCACAGAGAATTGCTAAACTCGGAGCACACCAGCCACATTTCAATATGTGACATTGAAAATCTGGATCATGGCACTGTTTGTTCCGCCAATCAATACATATTCAAAGTTACACAGATTCAAAGGAATGATTTGTTGTCTTGCTGTTTGTTCTGCTGAAGAAGTCTACAAGCGAAACACTCTAAACAAATGCTCCCATATTGTTTCACTTGAGCACCTGAAAACGTACAACACACTTGCTTAGCAAAATTATCCAGGAAGGCAAGAAAGCTCTCTTTTTTTTTTGGCTGAGCAAAAAATGCAACCTTTAAAAGGACTGCTTAGGGATTTATCTACATGACTCTCATTAACACTGATGTATAACAGGCCATTAAAATTCTAGAATAGTGAAGATGCATTCTTTAGAGCCCTCGTGCCAAAGTGCTTTCTAAACCTCATGAAACCGGGCCATCCATAAAAGCACCAGCACAATTGGTGGTACGTTAACATTTTGAAGGAAAAGAATTTTTAAAAAAATTAACTAAGAGGAGTAATAAAATCTAAGGGTGCAAATTTTAGAATTATAATTTGGCATTTAAATTTGTTCTGTTATTATTCTTACTATCAACATGTCCAAATATAAATAGAAAGCATAGAGAATAATGTGATAAGGTAATCTCCAACCTGAGTTAATTAATGTTAAAATTTTGCCATGTTTGCTTCAGATTTTTTCTGAGAAAGGAAATGTTACAGATGAAATTGAAGCCCCATTTCTGCCACTGCCAGATTCCATTCCCTTCCCTCCTTCCTCAAATCACCATCTTGATATTGTCATGTATCCTTCATGTTCATGTCTTTGTTATATGTTTTCTACATATGTATGTATTTAAATGAAAGTTTATTGTAAATACTGTACCTGTCATTCTTCTAGGGTTCTTTATACTTAACATTGTTCTAGAAATAGATCCCTATTTTTTAATGTAGAGAATAAATGTAATATACTTTAAATGATATATAATTACATTTTATGAATATGCCACAATTTATCTCATCTCCCACTGACAGACATTTAAGTTGTTTCCAATTTTTCTTTAAAGAACATCCTTGTACATATGTATCTCTATAATTGGTTTAGAGTTTAATTTTGTTTTCATTCTCTTTTTAAAGAACTGTGGAGTATGCCAGTATTCACAAATGTGAAAAACATAATTAAAGAAAGTAACCCTAATTGAAAGTAACATAGCGTTCCAGCAACAATAACTATGGCAATAATTGAGAATACAGAGGGAAATTATTGACAGTCTTGATCATGTGACTCATATCTCATTTTACTAAGCATCAACAGAACGACCAATGAATGTATTTTTTCATTTTTGTAACAAATACTTATATGATACTATGTACCAGGCAGTGTCTATGTGCTTTACAAATATTAATTTACTTAATCCTTATAATATCCCTGTATGGAAGGTATTTCTTTTCACCGTATTTACAGATGACAAAACTGGGGCCTGGAGGAGTTAAGTAACTTGCCCAAAAGTTCACAAAGATGAGACAGGATTTGAATTCATAACAATCCGGCACTAGGCTTCACACTCACTGGTACTGCACTATTTTGCCTTATTGGTTTGTAATTACGGCCCTGTCCTCAGGAGTCATTCATTTCTCATTAAAGGAGCTATCATGACCTGCTTGTCCCAACTCACATGCAGGGTGCCCCCTCTGCCAGACTTCAGGGGGCGCCTGGCACATTGAAGCTGACGTGCACGGCGTCCCCTAGTGTTGCCGGTGCCCAGCAGCGCAGTCATGTGTCCACTCCTGAATCAGCTTAGGGATGAGCATGGGTCCCATCACCCTCACCTCAGTATCAAAAGTTGATGTCTCCCTGCCTGATCTAAGGGCATGACAGAGTTTCCCTTGTGAATTGTAAAATAAGGCTTTCGATCAAATTTATGGCTTAACAAAGCCTAATGATAAGCATTACTGTTATATGCTGTACTACTAGTTGAAGCCTTGGGCGTAATAACAATGGTCACACATGGGGTGGGGCGAGCGTGGCAGTGGTTAATGAAAGTTGAATGAAGGAAGCGGAAACACCTGTGCAAAGACTGAAACATGGTCCACATTCATGGCAGCGACTGGAAACCTGAAGAGCCTTGATTCATGGATAGGACTCTTGTTCACCCCCAGTGGTGGTCTGAGTAGAGAATAAAAGGATTGCGAGACAGCACCAGAGGTGAATTCAGCAAAGGGAACGAGAAGCTGCATTAATCTCGGGACTGCATTTTCATTAAGGGCTCTCACGGGCGGGGTGATCCTTCATGGTGTTTTTCTGCAAGGACAGAACTCAGCATGCGTTTGCACAGAGGGTCTGCAGCAAGAGTGAAGCCCCCGCAAAGAGGGCGAGACCCTTGCTTGAATGGACGCCTCCTCGGCTCACAACTTGAAGCCATAATGCCATCTTCCTTTACCAGAACTCCAAGGGAAGAGGTTAAATATTCATCAGTGAATGTGAAAAAAGGAATGACTGAAGATATAAGTTTTAATTACTCACCTTTAAAAGGTGAAATTTAGTATTAGGATGTAGAATTCAAAACAATTCTTTTGTCAGAAAAGTGAACAAAATAAATGTGCCAATAATAAGGAAATGAAAATGTAAATGGTTCACAAAAAGAATTGCAATCAATTGCACTTCATAATGTGAATCTGAGAGTAAGGATGAAATATAAAAAGGACAAATAATGAAGATTACATTTTGTTTTGTATTGTTTCATTCATTGTCACTATTGGAGCCAGACAGTGAGATTAAGAAGAGCATAAAAGGCAGTCCTTTAATGTCTTGGCTTAGTGGCAACAGACCTGGGTTTGGACACTGACGTACCTTAGTGGTACTGAGTAACTTGGGTAACGGCTCTGAACCTTGATCGCTCTACTGTAAAATGGGGACTGTAGCAACTATTTCATAGGGCATTGTACATTAAAGGCAGTACGAATGTCGTATTTAAGCTAATATCTAATGCCAGGTATGTGCACAAGACATGTCAGCAAGAGGTGGGGTCCTGGAATCCTTGAATCCTGACCAGCCACCCACCACAGACTGGCTCACTGCGAGTGATGGATCCTGCATGGAGGAAGCCCAGGAAAATGAACTCTCTTAATTTCTCATTAGGGCTTTAGCTGCACACCCTCTGTCTCTAACTCTTGAGATTGTGGATGGATCACACTGCAGCCAGCATATGACATTTGTCCAGACAGGAGGCAGCCTGAGGGCCGTGTCCTTGACCTTGACACCTCTCCCCTGGGCCAGATCCTTGTCTTAATTCTCCCGGATCTCACTACTTGATCTGGGAGGGGAAGCCATGTGAACACACCCCTTCCACCTAAGGCTTGAACCAGAAATGGCTTCGTTCTTTGGGACTCTAGTCCTACTGGGCCTTTCCAGGGTAGGGGCTTTGAGGAGGTGTTTCCAAGGTTACCACATAGGCTGCATGTGACAGGCAAAATGTAAAAGAGGAAACCACATAAAGGGTTCAAAGAAAGCCAAGAGGAGAAGAGACATGGCCTCAGTTCCCACTTTACACCCTTCACATCCCTCTCGCTCAAGTTCCCACTCACACTGCAAGATCCAGTTACCTGGATGTGAAGCTCCCATGGGAAGCTTTCCCAAAGTCTCTGCTTCCCCTCAGCACTTATTTCTCTTTTTTACGTATCCTGAACTATGCCTAGCATAGTGATTTAGACAGATAGTTACTCACGTAAATAAGATCCTGTTATCAAGGTAAGATAGCTGAATAACACCGTTAAAATGTACTCGGTCATCTGGCTGTCTTCCAGAGATGCCTAATAAGGGTTTGGAAAAATATCGAAAAGCAACTAAAAATGAATCATAATCACGTAAGTTTCTGGTAGCTGTGACTTTAAGAGAAAATCCATATATGTGTAAAAATGATTGTATATAGGATACGTTTCTTAACAGCAAGTTTATTTTATTTTTTTCAAAGTTACTTTTTTGGCATTGATAAGTAAAACAAAATATTCTAGCCCTAATGACAAAGTCAATCTATTGCCTTTCTGACACAAAAACATATATACCTTATGATTCGAAAAATCTTTCAATGTATATTACCTTTTTAAACATGAAACAATCACTTAAACCTCAGAAACCTTTTTTTTTCTGGATTTTTTAAGCTGTCATCTTTTATGAAGCTAAGATACATGATTTTATGTGGCACACTTATACTCTACAACTTTGAAATATGCAAAACTGTTCTCTTTTAAAAAAATTATTTACTTTTGGCTGCATTGGGTCTTTGTTGCTGTGCACAGGTTTTCTCTAGTTGCAGCAAGTGGGGACTACTCTTTGTTGCAGTGCACAGGCTTCTCATTACGGTGGCTTCTCTTGTTGCGGAGCATGGGCTCCAGGCGTGCGGGCTTCAGTAGCTGCAGCACATGGGCTCAGTAGTTGTGGCTCGTGGGCTCTAGAGCACAGGCTCAGTAGTTGTGGCTCGTGGGCTCTAGAGCACAGGCTCAGTAGTTGTGGCGCACGGGCTTAGCTGGTCCGCGGCATGCAGGATCTTCCCAGACCAGGGCTCGAACCCGTGTCCCCTGCATTGGCAGGTGGATTCTTAACCACTGCACCACCAGGGAAGCCCCAAAACCTGTGTTCTTGATGTATCTTAGGAGAGACACAATCGCTAACATTTTTTTCTTCATATTAATAGAAAAATTGATAGTCTGCCTAGATTTCACCATAAAGGCAATTACAACAAATAGATAAACAAATAAGGAACTTTTCTGAAAGTTCAGGATGTCTAAAACCCCATATATGAAAACTGTGTACTGACTATTAAACTCTGTTGACCAAAATCTATGTGTTACAGGTTCCTCTACCTCTTAATGAAAATAGTGCATGAGAGCCAAACAACTCCCCTAAACAAAGTCCATTCAGAATTTAAAAACTAGATATACATTTAGAGCACCCATTTCATATTCTTGGAAAGAACACCCTATAAAGAATACACCCGGGGCTTCCCTGGTGGCGCAGTGGTTGAGAGTCCACCTGCCAATGCAGGGGACACGGGTTCGTGCCCCGGTCCGGGAAGATCCCACATGCCGTGGAGCGGCTGGGCCCGTGAGCCATGGCCGCTGGACCTGCGCGTCTGGAGCTTGTGCTCCGCAACAGGAGAGGTCACAACAGTGAGAGGCCCACGTACTGAAAAAAAAAAAAAAGAAAAACACCCGCTTGCATGCTAAACACTGTCACTATTGGTCACTGAAAATCTTAAAGATGTTATGTTGTTGCATGATCAAACACAAACCAGTACTATTGTCCCATATTTCTACCTGTGATAGACACATTTCTTTGTACTGATATATGTCATCCAACAATCAAAATTTAACTGATTAAAATGGAGCACATCTTCCTACTCCAAACTCCTGTCCAGTTTATGCTTTTTGTTGAGCAACCAGCCCTTGGGGCCCATTTTAACTTTCTTAGCTCTTTTGCAGTTATCTATATGTGCAGATTTTTGCCCTGAGAAGTCTCACCAAGAGTTCTTCCCTTTTGATTTGGATGGTGAGTCAGCCAGGCTAGCCTTTGCTTTCTGGCTCCAGGAGACAGCCTTCTCAGAGAAGACAAGAACGGTGCCCTGCGGAGCTGTGGATGTGGCAGCCACGCCTTCCCTTTGGCAGGGCAACACAGGGAGGGCACTGGAGCCATTCAGCAGCGGGCTCGAACCCAGCCTCTTCCGGGCACTGGGTGTATGATATTGTCACACAACTTAGTCTCTCTAAACCTCCATTTTCCTGATCTATACATCGGAATTACTAGGTGGACCTGCCTCCCTGAGTGTTGGTCAGGATTAAATGAGATATTTATAAAATGTTTAACATGGTGCCTCGAAAGGAGCTCTTATCATTATCTTGACTTTTATCACAGCTGGTCTTTCCTCATGCCAAACTTCCGACATACTGTAGACGTGCAGTAAAGAATTTAACCTTGCCCCCAAAGAGGTCTGCAATTTGTCCTGGGGTAACGTTATGATTCCAGGCTGAGGATGGCCATGTCAGAAAGACCAACAATGTGATTTGGGGTGAAGGCTTTGGGTCACGCCCAGAGACTATAGAGAATCAATCAGGCTTACATAATGGAGCTTTAGTAAAAACCTGAACACAGAGGCTCTAGCGAGTTTCCCTGATTGGCAATATTTTGTCCATATCGTCACACACTGGTGCTGGGAAAGTAACATGTCTTGTCTCCATTGGGAAAGGACAATGGAAGCCCTGGACTTGGTACTTCTTTAGGACTCTGCCGTATGGGCTTATTCACTTGGTTGATTCTAATCTGTATCCTTTCCCTGTAATAACTCAAACCATGAATGTAATAGCTTTCAGTGAGTTCTGTGAGGCTTAGTAAATTTCTGAAACTGACAGTGGTTTGGGGGATCCTCCTCCAACACTGAACTTGCAATTGGCATCAGGAGAGAGGGTGGTCTTGTGTGGACTCTGAACTTTCCCATTTGGCTTAAACTCTCATAGTGTTATGAGGTAAGGGTAGTGTTGGGACTGTGCCCCTAAACTTTTGCACCTGGTTTTCCTCAAACACAACTAAATTTGTCCCTCTTTTGCTCAAGAACTCAAGTACGTGTTTGGTGCATCTCAGCAAAACCAGACCCCAGAACCCTCGAGGTCTGAATTCAAATTAAAACAAACAACTGGTGTCCTTTCCAGTTGATTTTAAACAATGTATGTGATTATTTGTGGTCTTGAAAGAATATAAAAACTTCACACTTTAAACCTAAATTTCCGTCATTATAGAGATATCACTTACTGTTCACTAGCTCAAAATGGTTAATGATAGGTTGGCTGTGTGTGGGGTGGATGCTTTGATTTAAAATTATTCAAAGCAGTCATAATGAAATGATGGACTCATATAAATCTCTCTACTTTCCTGTGGCGAGCCTGCTGAGAGGAAAATGTATTTGTCCTTTTTAATGACATGACTATTTTCCTTTTCTTCATCCCATTTTGTGAAAAGTGACCCTATCTGCCTTTTGAAGGCTTCCTGTAATTGGCTCTGATGCCCCTCGACGTTAGCAGATGAATCTGTCAGTTTTGTGAATTTTGTTTTGAACAAAGAGCTGTGTAGTAGCTAATGACACACGATGCAAGGGGAAGAGGCCAGAGCAGGCTTGCCTCCGGACTCCTGCCACCTGCTGAGCATATGCAAAAGACAACATGACAGAAGATGCTAGCCTGAACTTTTGAGGGCTGACCTTGAGCTTTGACATGAGAGCATCTGTCATGGTGGACACATAGGTTAGACCCAACATGGGAAATTAGCAAGAGGAGTGCCAATGGGCCAAAAGCCTGGCTAAGCAGAAAGCTGGCTGGCCTCCTCTCCCCTGTTCACGCTCCCATCTCCCACACCAAATGTCAAGTACAGATCTACCAAGGCCACTTCTGTTACCTGACATTTATTTTTCATTGAACACCATTTGTCAGGACAAGGCCAGAGGCAACATATATTTACTTTCACATTTAACTGCCACCCTATACTCTAGGTTAAAAGCGTGACATCAGAGAGACACAGCCACTTAACTGGCTGTGTCACCTTGGGAAAGTTTACTCCTTTACAAAAGGAGGCATACGCTACTTACTTGAAAATGTCGCTATACCAGTTACATGAGAAAATGTATGTAACATCTCTGGCTTCCAGTAAATATTTGATAGCTTTGCTATTAACAGCCTTATGAAGAAACTATTTTTCAGATCATGAAATCAGGTTTTGAAAAATTTTAAGTAATCTGTCCAAGGTCTGTCCTGACTTTTTACTGCAAAGCATTCACTACTCTAAGAATGATGCTTTTTGTTTACACGGTACATTTAATAAAACAAATCAGAAATACTTTTATCTTTTTATCAAATCTTTCTGAAATTAAGTTCAGTAGGAACAAGGCAGCATTTTCTGAGCAAAGCAATAATAGTATGAAATGTGTACTTCCAGAATACACACACATATATTCTAAAACATATTTCCATCTGAAAATAGTGAAGAATATATTCATGCAGTTAAAAAGTTTCCACTTTACTAACCTAGTGGTAATGAGCACCATAGCACACAGATTATCATGTTAAAATATCATTTTAAAATTTTCCACAAAAGAAAGATAATAATCTTGGAGAAATGGTTGATTGCAGTTCTGGATCAGGAAATGTAATACAAGGTAAACCTGGAACATTTTGTTATACAAAAGAGCAAGGAAACAATAAAAAAAACTACTTGGGTTGTGTCAAAAGGACTCAGAGGCCAACCTGAAGTGTCTTTTGTATAAAAATAACACTGGGGCTTCCCTGGTGGCGCAGTGGTTGAGAGTCCGTCTGCTGACGCAGGAGACACAGGTTCGTGCCCCGGTCCAGGAGGACCCCATATGCCACGGAGCGGCTGGGCCCATGAGCCATGGCCGCTGGGCCTGTGCGTCCGGAGCCTGTGCTCCACAATGGGAGGGGCCACAGCAGTGAGAGGCCCGCGTACCGCAAAAAAAAAAAAAAAACCCCACTGAAATGGATTGAAATGCATCAGATATGTTTAAATCCATAAGTTCATAAAGAATCTAAAAGCAACAGCAATAAAAACAATCACAACCAAATTTAGAAAACTAATTGGTCACTATTGGATATTAGTAAACCAACTCAATATTTTGAAAATTGGTAAAAAAAAGGAAAAGAATCAAGTTTTCCCCCCGGGATTCTCATATGAACTATACCACTAGGTAACTAAATTGTAGATGAGGGGATATTGATCTTTATGGTGATACTCTAGCTAATAAAGAAGAAATGAGAGAATTAGAATATCCTCATTTTGTATCCTCTAATGAATATAGGCCTAGAAGGTC
Source organism: Phocoena sinus (assembly GCF_008692025.1). Classification (NCBI taxonomy): domain Eukaryota; kingdom Metazoa; phylum Chordata; class Mammalia; order Artiodactyla; family Phocoenidae; genus Phocoena; species Phocoena sinus. The sequence goes on from NC_045774.1 coordinate 42,579,570, forward strand.
AAGCTACTAGCATTTCAAAGAAAGAGGCAGCAAGCATTATGTTTTATGGGCTTCCTAATGGATGAACCAAACACTATGTATGGAAAAAAACAAGAAAGACACCAAATCTGATCAAGTTTTAGGACTTAACTACACCAATTTAAGAAATACAGAGGTCACAAAAGTATGTATTGAATTACTCTAGAAATATTCAATCAGCAAAAATCCAGATTGTGGGATATACTGTAGTCCAGCTACTCAGTTTAGCCTGTTGAATGGCAGTGACAGCAGCAACTGAGAATTTGTCAGAAATGCAGAATCTCAGGCAAACCCCAGACTACTGATTCCAAACCAGCATTTGATCAAGTGCCCAGGTTATTCTTATGCATTACAGTTTGAGAAGCAGTGATTGTATGGACCACCTGATAGATTCTTCAACAAAGAAATTGCAATAAAAATGAAAGAAGGGAGCTTCAAGATGGCAGAAGAGTAAGACTCAGAGATTACCTTCCTCCCCACAGATACATCAGAAATACATCTACACGTGGAACAACTCCTACAGAACACCTACTGAACGCTGGCAGAAGACCTCAGACTTCCCAAAAGGCAAAAACTCCCCACGTACCTGGGTAGGACAAAAGAAAAAAGAAAAAACAGAGACAAAAGGATAGGGACGGGACCTGCACCAGTGGGAGGGAGCTGTGAAGGAGGAAACGTTTCCAAACACTAGGAAGCCCCTTCGCTGGTGGAGACTGTGGGTGGCGGAGGGGGGAGCTTCGGTGCCGCGGAGGAGAGCGCAGCAACAGGGGTGCGGAGGGCAAAGCAGAGAGATTCCCGAAGCGAGGATCTGTGTCGACCGGCACTCCTCACCAGCCCGAGAGGCTTGTCAGCTCACCCGCCAGGGTGGGTGGGGGCTGGGAGCTGAGTGTTGGGCTTCAGAGGTCGGATCCCAGGGAGAGGACTGGGGTTGGCTGCGTGAACACAGCCTGAAGGGGCTAGTGCGCCACAGCTAGCCGGGAGGGAGTCTGCGAAAAGTCTGGAGCTGCGGAGGAGGCAAGAGACCATTGTTTTGGGGTGCGCTTGGGGTGCGCGAGGAGAGGGGATTCAGAGTACCGCTTAAACGAGCTCTGGAGATGGGCACGAGCTGCGGCTATCAGCGCGGACCCCAGAGACGGGCATGAGACGCTAAGGCGGCTGCTGCCACCACCAAGAAGCCTGTGTGCGAGCACAGGTCACTATCCACACCCCCCTTCCGGGGAGCCTGTGCAGCCCACCACTGCCAGGGTCCCGTGATCCAGGGAAAAGTTCCCTGGGAGAACGCGCGGCGTGCCTCAGGCTGGTGCAATGTCACACTGGCCTCTGCCGCCGCAGACTCGCCCTGCATCCGTACCCCTTCCTCCCCCAGCGTGAGTCAGCCAGAGCCACCGAATCAGCGGCTCCTTTAACCCCGTCCTGTCTGAGCGAAGAACACACGCCCTCAGGCGACCTACACGCAGAGGCGGGGCCAAATCCAAAGCTGAACCCGGGGAGCTGTGCAATCAAAGAAGAGAAAGGGAAATCTCTCCCAGCAGCCTCAGAAGCAGCGGATTAAAGCTCCACAATCAACTTGATGCACCCTGCATCTGTGGAATACATGAATAGACAACGAATCACCCCAAATTGAGGAGGTGGACTTTGGGAGCAAAGATATATTATTTTTCCCCCTTTTTCTCCTTATGTGAATGTGTATGTGTATTCTTCTGTGTGTGATTTTGTCCTTATAGCTTTGCTTTCACCATTTCTCCTAGGGGTCTGTCCATCCGTTATTTATTTTTACTTAAAATTTTTTTTCTTAATAATTATTTTTCATTTTAATAACCTTATTTTACTTTATTTTATCCCCTTCCTTCCTTCCTTCCTTCCTTCCTTTCTCTCTCCCTCTCTTTCTCTCTCTCTCTCTCTCTCTCTCTCTCTCTCTCTCTCTCTCTCTTTTATTCTGAGCCGTGTGGATGAAAGGCTCTTGGTGCTGCAGCCAGGAGTCAGTGCTGTGCCTCTGAGGTGGGAGAGCCAGCTTCTGGACACTGGTCCACAAGAGACCTCCCAGCTCCACATAATATCAAATGGCGAAAATCTCCCAGAGATCTCCATCTCAACACCAAGACCCAGCTTCACTCAACGACCAGCAAGCTACAGTGCTGGACACCCTATGCCAAACAACTAGCAAGAGAGGAACACAACCCCACCCATTAGCAGAGAGGCTGCCTAAAATCATAATAAGGCCACAGACACCCCAAAACACACCACCAGACGTGGACCTGCCCACCAGAAAGACAAGATCCAGCCTCATCCACCAGAACACAGGCACAAGTCCCCTCCACCAAGAAGCCTACACAATCCACTGAACCAACCTTAGCCACTGGGGACAGACAGCAAAAACAACGGAAACTGCGATCCTGAAGCCTGTGAAGAGCAGACCCCAAACACAGTAAGTTAAGCAAAGTGAGAAGACAGAAAAACACACAGAAGATGAAGGAGCAAGATAAAAACCCACCAGACCTAACAAATAAAGAGGAAATAGGCAGTCTACCTGAAAAACAATTCAGAATAATGATAGTAAAGATGATCCAAAATCTTGGAAATCGAATAGAAAAAAATACAAGAAATGTTTAACAAGGACCTAGAGGGTCTAAAGAGCAAACAAACAATGATGAACAACACAATAAATGAAATTAAAAATTCTCTAGAAGGGATCAATAGCAGAATAACTGAGGCAGAAGAACGGATAAGTGACCTGGAAGATGAAATAGTGGAAATAACTATTGCAGAGCAGAATAAATAAAAAAGAATGAAAAGAACTGAGGACAGTCTCAGAGACCTCTGGGTCTCTGCACCAACATTTGAATTATAGGGGTCTAGAAGAAGAAGAGAAAAAGAAAGGGACAAAGAAAATATTTGAAGAGATTATAGTTGAAAACTTCCCTAATATGGGAAAGGAAATAATCAAGTCCAGGAAGCACAGAGAGTCCCATACAGGATAAATCCAAGGAGAAACACACCAAGACACATATTAATCAAACTATCAAAATTAAATACAAAGAAAAAATATTAAAAGCAGCAAGGGAAAAATAACATACAAGGGAATCCCCATAAGGTTAACAGCAGATCTTTCAGCAGAAACACTGCAAGACAGAAGGAAGTGGCAGGACGTATTTAAAGTGATGAAAGGGAAGAAACTACAGCCAAGACCACTCTACCCAGCAAGGATCTCATTCAGATTTGACAGACAAATTAAAACCTTTACTGACAAGCAAAAGCTAAGAGAATTCAGCACCACCAACCCAGCTTTACAGCAAATGCTAAAGGAACTTCTCTAGTCAGGAAATACAAGAGAAGGAAAAGGCCTACAATAACAAACCCAAAACAATAAAGAAAATGGTAATAGGAAGATACATATTGATAACTAACTTAAATGTAAATGGATTAAATGCTCCCACCAAAAGACACAGACTGGCTGAATGGATACAAAAACAAGACCCATATATATGCTGTCTACAAGAGACCCACTTCAGACCTAGGGACACATACAGACTGAAAGTGAGGGGATGGAAAAAGATATTCCATGCAAATGGAAGTCAAAAGAAAGCTGGACTAGCAATTCTCATATCAGAAAAAATAGACTTTAAAATAAAGACTATTACAAGAGACAAAGAAGGACACTATATAATGATCAAGGGATCGATCCAAGAGGAAGATATAACAATTGTAAATATTTATGCACCCAACATAGGAGCACCTATATACATAAGGCAAATACTAACAGCCATAAAAGGGGAAATCAACAGTAACACAATCATAGTAGGGGACTTTAACGCCCCACTTTCACCAATGGACAGATCATCCAAAATGAAAATAAATAAGGAAACACAAGATTTAAATGATACATTAAAAAAGGTGGACTTAATTGATATTTATAGGACATTCCATCCAAAAACAACAAAATACACATTTTTCTCAAGTGCTCATGGAACATTCTCCAGGATAGATCATACCTTGGGTCACAAATCAAGCCTTGGTAAATTTAAGAAAATTGAAATCGTATCAAGTATCTTTTCCGACCACAGCGCTATGAGACTAGATATCAATTACAGGAAAAAAAAAATCTGTAAAAAATACAAACACATGGAGGGTAAACTTTACACTAGTAAATAACCAAGAGATCACTGAAGAAATCAAAGAGGAAATCAAAAAATACCTAGAAACAAATGACAATGGAGACACGATGACCCAAAACCTATGGGATGCAGCAAAAGCAGTTCTAAGAGGGAAGTTTACAGCAATCCAATCCTACCTTATGAAACAGGAAACATCTCAAATAAAAAACCTAACCTTGCACCTAAAGCAATTAGAGAAAGAAGAACAAAAAAATCCCAAAGTTAGCAGAAGGAAAGAAATCATAAAAATCAGAAATAAATGAAAAAGAAATGAAGGAAACGAGAGCAAAGATCAATAAAACTAAAAGCTGGTTCTTTGGGAAGATAAACAACATTGATAAACCATTAGCCAGACTCAACAAGAAAAAAAGGGAGAAGACTCAAATCAATAGAATTAGAAATGAAAAAGGAGAAGTGACAACTGACACTACAGAAATACAAAAGATCATGAGAGATTACTACAAGCAACTCTATGCCAATAAAATGGACAACCTGGAAGAAATGGACAAATTCTTAGAAATGCACAACCTGCCAAGACTGAACCAAGAAGAAATAGAAAATATGAACAGACCAATCACAAGCACTGAAATTGAAACTGTGATTAAAAACCTTCCAACAAACAAAAGCCCAGGACCAGACGGCTTCACAGGCGAATTCTATCAAACGTTTAGAGAAGAGCTAACACCTATCCTTCTCAAACTCTTCCAAAATATAGCAGAGGGAGGAACACTCCCAAGCTCATTCTACAAGGCCACCATCACCCTGCTACCAAAACCAGACAAAGATGTCACAAAGAAAGGAAACTACAGGCCAATATCACTAATAAACATAGATGCAAAAATCCTCAACAAAATACTAGCAAACAGAATCCAACAGCACATTAAAAGGATCATACACCATGATCAAGTGGGGTTTATTCCAGGAATGCAAGGATTCTTAAATATACACAAATCAATCAATGTGATACACAATATTAACAAACTGAAGGAGAAAAACCATATGATCATCTCAATCTATGCAGAGAAAGCGTTTGACAAAATTCAACACCCATTTATGATAAAAACCCTCCAGAAAGTAGGCATAGACGGAACTTTCCTCAACATAATAAAGACCATATATGACAAACCCACAGCCAACATCGTCCTTAATGGTGAAAAACTGAAACCATTTCCACGAACATCAGGAACAAGACAAGGTTGCCCACTCTCACGACTATTATTCAACTTTGTTTTGGAAGTTTTAGCCACAGCAATCAGGAAGAACACTTGGCAACTCTTCCAAGCAGAGGTCTTGACAAGCGCTTAATAGCTAAGAACTTCTCTTGTTTATTTCCCTGTGTTCTGTGGTTGTGGCAGTGCCTTGTCCTTGTACTAACGGCCAAGATGTTCCCTGCCCTTGCTGCTTCCTTTACAGACAAAGTCTGTCTATGTTTGAACCCCAAAAGCCCTCTTAGGGAATCTTTTGTTGGTGCAGTGTAGCATCTGTACCAACTACTGAGGCTTCGTAAAGCTGCTGATGGAGCAACCACGCCTCTCAGGTTGGTGGCACTCTATTCATGTAGGTAGTTGTATAAAGGTAGAGCCAGCTGAGCGCAGTAATACCCGACCAATTGTAGGAGATGGCATGATATGAATCGTGACTAACAAGAACCAGGAAAGGAGAAGATGGGGAAAGATAATCTAACGTCCATCCCAAGCAAAGCCTCCTGTGTCGTGTGGCAAACGTAGTTGGAGCCACAGATATCGATCAGGTATGGCAGGTCACAGAGCAAGGGAGGTTCCAGAGTATGTCACCAGCCTTAGCCATAGACATAAGCCTAGAATAAGTCATTCAACAAGGCTAAAATATTTGGGAAGCAAGAAAACAATCACTGAGCCAGTGATTCAGTTTTTTATAAGATTATACAAATGTCTACTTCCTGATGAAATCAGATTTTTGCCATTTTCCCCCCAGGTTTGTCTAGTCAGCAGAATTACTTAGGGAGCTTTTAAAATTGCTAATTTTGGGGCTCTACCTCAGACATTCTCCTCACTCAGCAGGTCTGGGCAGGGGCCCAGGAATCTGCATTTTAAAAAGCTTCCCAGAGACTTCAATGCTGCATGTCACTGATTCCATTACATTTTGGCAATCTTGATCTAAACTAATAAATAAATTGGTTTATCTTTCCAAGGCATTTATGCTCCAGGGCCAGCTACCTGCTTGGCTGGTGACTAGAACCAACTGACAAGGTCGCCCCTGTTGTAGGAATAAATCTGATATCTGTTCTAACTCTGTCAGAGCCCAAGGGAGTGGAGGGGCTACTTATGGCCAAATGGAGCCTTGTCCCAAATCCTATCTTCTCAAAGAAACAGCCCCAGTTTGACCCACATTGACTTTTCCTCTGAATTCTTACAGTCCTTATGCATAGTTCTATTGATTTGGGAACTTATATTTTTCCTCATATTTTTAAAATGTTGCAAGTGTGTATTTTTTCTGTCCTGAAATAGGAGTAAACTTAGGAAAAGCAAAGTCTCTGTTTTATACTCTTTTTCTGTTACATACATTATTGTCTTCTTGACAAATATTTACTGACTTTCTTTTACAAACCAATCCTGAAACATATGTAGAGAGAGTTATTCCATAGGACCTAAGACCTCTATTTTTATTATCTTCTACTACATTTACATATTACATTTTAGGGTGATTTTAACTTTCCCCAAAAGTTATTCCTTTATTTATTGTGTGTCAACTATGGCACTAGTGAGTCAGCTTGTGTGCACTGCCGATGTTGACAAAACCTAATAATCCAAGTTAAAATTCATAGACATGTATACCCCTGAGGAAAAGGTCAATTTTACCATATAATAACTTTTTAAAATCCACAACAAATACAAACCCTAATGACCCATACTAATTGTCTGGCTTGAAAAGTGTTTCTGTTCTTGGATCTGTTTCCATCCACTAAATGTAAATCTCTGAGAATTAAAAGGATAGTGTCCCTGAAGGGTGTCTCTCTATGAGACACAGCAGATGGCCTGTAAGATAACGACACGAGTACTATTGACTAACAGCCCACCAATACATTTCCAGAACTTGGGGTTAGTTACTGATGGGAAGTGAACTCTTAGGAAAGAAAATTGATCAGAATGTGTCCCAGAAATCACGGGCTATATAACAGCGTTTAATAGGGTGTTCCATTTGCCTGTGGATTTCTCAGGACACAGAGAAATAGTAGGAGCTTAAAAGTGAATAAAAGAAAACTCTTCAGATTTCCAATTAGTAGTCAAGATCAGAGGTAAGGAGGCATAGGCTAAAATTAGCATTCCTAATGTCAACCTGGAAGACAATTCAAGTTATTCGCCCAAGTAGCCCCATCAACCGTTTTTGCTCTCTTCACTTGGATCTAATTTAAAGACCAAACTTGGCGTAATCATTGCCCACATCCACCAAATCCAGTTTATTTTTAGATCTGACTTCAACTGAAGCATAGAGCTCCTTTATAAAGGTTATGGATGAAATCTGAAGGGTGCCTGAAGGTTTGTGGATATTCACCTGGCTGAGAAATGAAGATGCTATCAGAGCTAACCCCTTAGGAGGTAACTTGACCTTGAAGCTATAGTGTCACTATAGTGACACGATAGGCATAGGGTCAAAGGATATTTAAAGCGTTTCTTCCCACTGGCCTTCTGGGGGCACCAAGCCAGTAAGCACGCTTCCTCCATTCTCTTTGCTTAACCATTTTCCTGTGAGGCCTCTGTCACTCTTGTTTCTTCCTTAATAAGAGAAACTTAGACCCACCAATAGTCTGATATAATTGAACACAAATCCCAAGACTAGCATTCTACTTCAGAATAAAAATTGGGCCATCTGTCCAGTCTGCGGACCTGCTGCCATCCATACCCTGCCATCTGTCCTACAAGGTCCAGCCAGGGCAGGAAAAGCTAGGCTTTTCCCTTGTTGTCTCAGGGCTGCCCCAAGCATGAAGCTGGCCTTAGCAACTAAGCAGATAAATAAATAATGCTTAAAGAAAGCAAGAGAAAGAGAAATTTCCAGGAGAGGAAATTATTACATTGACCTTGCTGTATCCTACTGGAGCTTAAATTAAGGCACATCGTTATGCCACTGTTGTATTTTTGAACCTGGAGAGGAAAAAGCAGAAGGGCACAGTTTCAGCAAGGGATAATTCAATTGTTGAGTTGGGAAGAGATAATTTCTTTTTCAGTGATTGTTATTTTTTTCTCTGTGTGGTAAAATATACATAACATAAAGTTTACCATTTTAACTGTTTTAAGAGTAAAGTTCAGTGGCATTAAGTACATCCACATTGCTGTGCGACCATCACCACTATCCACCTCCAGAACTTTTTCATCATCCCGTTCTGAAACTCTAACCCCATTAAACAGTGATTCCCCATCCCCCTCTTCCCCAGCCGCCGGTAACCATTGTTCTATTTCCTGTCTCTATGAATTTGACTACTCTAGGTAGTCAAATAAGTCATATAAGTAGAATCATACATTATTTGTTCTTGTGTGTCTAGCTTATTTCATTTAGCATAACATTTTTAAGGTTCATCCATGTTGTAGCACGTATCTGAATTCCATTCCTTTTTAAAGCTGAGTAATATATCATTATATGTATATTCCACACTTTGTTTATCCATTCATCTATCAATGGACACTTGGGTTGTCTCCACCTTTCGGCTACTGTGAATAATGCTGCTGTGAACATTGGTTACAAGTATATGTTCAAGTCCCTGCTTTCAATTCTTTTTGCTATATACATAGAAGTGGAATTGTGGTAATGATCTTTTATAAATTCTGGGGCTCATTAATAAAGTTATGTAATGAATGAAGCTACTACAGGGAACTCTTTTTTTCTGATTGTTTTGGCCCCTCTTTGTACTCATCCACAATGGCTCTTCCAAATCACTAGATCTTCAGGCCAGTTAGACGGTTTCTCAATTTTAATCACTTTGGAATCAAATTCAATTTAAGAGCAGTCTATGTGAATGAGGATGAGTATAAGAATGGGACTTATACATTATTATGTTCAAGTTCTATGGGAAACCTGGGTAGCTGCTATTTTTGGATTAAACCAAAGTTCATATATAAAACCATTTCACTCTTCATAGAATTTGAAATGTCACAGTCTTGTGACTGTGAACTCATGACTGTAATAAAGTGATACTCTGTGTTATTATTTTGAGCTCTCTTCAAATAAAGACAATAAGGAAACAATTCGTACACAGTAGGTATATTATTGATAATGAATAATCTTCATCAATTCTTATGATATGGACTTTCTCATAAATAAATTACTATAGAAGCCTCTGACAATTAATTTCAACCATTTCCTGATTGTTTTTATTCCTCCAACTTAAAATAATTAAAAAGTCCTCTGTTCCCTTTCTTCAACATTTTTTGGGGGTACTTACCTTCTTTACCTACCATACAACTTTTTAGTAGTAAGGATGACAAACTAAGAATTCTAAAGACTACGGGATCTAGAATAAGAACCATGCATACCAAGTATCCAAAATCTTTAGATTCTTGAAATGAACAGTGTTCATACTCTTATGGAAAAAAAAGAACTATGATATGAAATACTTTTTAACCTCTGTCATCATCTATCAAACACACTTCACTTTTAAGTGACAAGAAATTCGTTTGTTAGGTGAATGATGGATCGAAAGTCCTTGTTTCCAATTCAGAATACACCATATTCACACTGCTAAGATAATCCAGCTTTGCTGCTGCCCCAACAGCTGTCTAATATACTCAGAAATCCTGCAGCTCCTTCCACTAACAGAGTCATCAGAAGCTAGAAAGTTAGAAAAATCTTCTACTAGAATAAACAGGCCATTCTGCATTACAAATGTTAACTGCATCACACAAAAATTTGGTATATTAGGCAAATAAATTAAGACACCTGACCTCTCTCAGTCTACCACATCTTCACTGCTGCCATCTCCCATTATGGGAGAAACTCATCAGCCTGGTTTCTATTGTGACAAGAACTCACTGCTAAAATCCTCATGAGTTCCTCTACTCTCCTGGCCCACCATTGTCTTGGTATCTCTGTTGCCTAGCAGCAAGACCATCTTATCTATGCAAGCAAATAACCTTTAATACATATTAGTTGAAAGCACTTCTTGGCCTTTCCTTTACTTTTGTAAACTTTCAAAAATACCCTTTTCTCACATGCATTTTAAATTACATCATTTTTTTTTTTTGGACATATAAGGCAGCAAGGGAAAATTCACTGTGCAGTTTTCTGATCTCTTCTGTTTCATCTACCTCAATACCTTGCAGTCTGGCCCAATACAGAAATCCCCAAGGAATAGAACACATCTGAATGCCAACGCACACTGTGGTCAACAGCTTTTTTCCCCAGCTTTGCAGTGACTCCTACCTCAAAGTCCACTTTGCTTGAGTAAAGGACACCAGTGACCAGACCCCGGAGGAAGGTTAGGGTTCTCCTCTGCATCCTGATACCAGGGAAAATAGTATAACCAAGCTCCCTGGGGAAAGATCTTTGGACACATTTTGTTCACCAAAATACCGAGGCAGCACCTTTCACTTACCAGTTTCAAGAAAAGCGAGAGAGAAGGAACAAAAACTAAAGAACAAAAATCACACGTTCATAAAAAGGAATAAGGATGTTATTGCTTCTCTGTGTTTCTGCTCCCTTCCCCCTTTATACTTCTGTCCCCTTTCTCCTTCTTTCTCTCTCTTTCACACACACACACACACACACATGCATCCTGCCATTTTTTGTCTCTTTGCAATTGCTTAGGGGTTTTTCCACCACATTGAATCTGGTCGCTCAGGGAAAAGGGAGCACAGACAATGTGCAAGAGCACATGGAAAGCCATTGAATTAGCTGAGGGAATAAATCCAGAACCATCCTTTAAGGGCAGGGCCCTTGTGAGCCCCGTACTTCTACCTTTACCCTCAGAGTTACTAAGCTGTATATGCTGTGGATTCAAATTCCTTATGATGCCCTAGAGGATCCATGAACCTATGATGCATTCAAAATTCAATTCAAGACCTCAATGAACACACACTGAGTTTCTGTTGAAGGTACAGA